>NC_051193.1:32521955-32832453 GCF_015220075.1 Falco rusticolus
GCAGGGGAAATCAGTTACTGCTGTTCAAGTCTCATGGATATGCAGTGCCGTTAATCTCAATCTCAGACTTCACGAATTGTAAATTAAGCTTCCCCAAATCATGAGATTTTTTCTCTCTCTCTTTTTTTTTTTTTTTTTAAATAACAGAAGTCATCTCTCTTCTTGGTGATTTTGTGCTTTCAGGACATGTCTTGGCTTTTTTCCCTGCACATGTAGCAGCAGAAAACCCCTTCTGCAAAAGTTAAAACCTAAACCACAATTGCCTGACTTCCGAAACAGAAATTTAGGAAAATGCCCCCTTCCTAAAGACCCAACGTAAACCTCTGGACATGGGCAATGTAAGTAGGAGCAGTTATTTCGGTGCCCAGGGGCCAAGTTCTTTCTGTGCTGATGTCCTTGCTCTTACCAGAGGACTCTTTGAGACTGCCATTGCTGGGCACCCATTATTTGATCTGCGGACTTAAGAGGCAAAAAAAACCCCAAACCAGCTTATTTCTAACATGGCCTCTCCTCTGCCTCATGGCAAAGTCCCTTCCTGCAATGCAGAAAGCAGCAAAACCCTCCCAACCCAGCACTTCCATTTTCAAGCAATGTCAAGGTGAACTGTCCCCTGAGGTAATGTGGTTTCCATGTCGGCCACCCAGTCTTTCCTCTGCCTGCGTGCCACAAGAACGAGGCAGTGCTGCATTCCCCGAGCTGGTTGCTGGAATGGCAGCACAGAGACGAGCAACATGCCTCAGCAGAAGGGTGAAGGAGCAAATAACCACCAGACAGCCAAGCCCCAAGTGCCTCTTTCCTCTGCTCAGCTCACAAAGCAAGAGCAAAGAACCAGCCTCCTTTCCTGTCCCTCCTACCTCCCCGGATTCCTTTTCATAAAGGAAAGAAATGGTCAATATTGACAGTATTGAAATGAAGCACAAGGACCGAAACACCTCCTGCGCCTGGTGCAGGGCGCTGAAGGAACCAAGCGTGAACCAACATTTTCCAGAGCCTCTACAGCTTGGGATGACTGTTTTGGCTTGCCATTGTGCAAGGAAGGAGCTTGATTTCAGGAAGGAATTTGCAGCCAGGCCCTTAGGAGGCTAGGGGGAAAAAAAGCGCACCTGTGAGTGGGCCATACCTTGGCCTCCCCAGACAGAGGTTTGAAAAGTGTCTGGCAATTTCAAGACATTGGGACAAAACTGGGACAACCCCTACCAGGATCATGTTGAGGAAATCTGAGACTCCCCACACCAAAAGAGCCCTTGGCAAGACTTCCCCAGCTTGGCCCAAGGCACTCACTTCCCTCCTCACAGCACCTGTTTGCCGATCCATCTGTGCAGCAAAGCCCCCACCCTGGCCTGTGTCATCCTCAGCATGAGCACATCTTCTCAAACACTGCATGAAGAGATGATGTTTCTCACCCTACAACTTTACCCACTCTTCTGCAGCTGGCTCTGCTCTCTCCAGTACGTCATAGCTTCTTGCTTCATCTCCATGGCCCAGCAGATGCTCTCCTGGCCAGCCATGGATTTGGTCGGTGGTTACTGTCTTGCTCCACTTTCATTCCATCACCTTCATATTTTCTCCTGTGCTGCCCTTTACACTTCCTATGAGCACCTCATCATCATCACCCTCTTTGAGACCTGCCTGCAGACCTCCTCTCTGCAATGATGGCTGCAGAGATCACAGCTGGTAGTGGCACCCCAGGGTTTGAGGCGGTGCCCTTACAGAGATTAGACTCTTCTGTATCCTTGTGCTTTTCCGTCTGTCCATCTCCATCCACCATTCATCTCTGCTCTTAAATCCCTAGGCACCCCGGGTGGAAGGGGATGCCCCTTTGGTCTGTATGTATCCATCGTCACTTGCAATGCTGTCCCAAGTCCTCAGCAGAGCCTGTCAGGCTCTGTGCAATGGACACCTCAAGGATAGTGTGAAACGGTGGAGTGCCAGGCTTGCACATTTGTGCTAGGCATTAATTGGAGCTCGCTTTCTCCTACAGCTGGTCAAGGACTTCCTGCTGAGAGGCATCTGTGAAGGAAATGCCTGTTGCTGCAAACAGGCACATCCTATGGGATGGTGCCAGGTTTGCTGACATTTTCCCATTCCTTATCTTAATCTGAAAATAAAACATTTTTTTCCCCCCATTTGGTCATTCCAGACTTCACTGTTTCAGTTTGGCCAGTTGTTTTTAGCTGCTGTGAGTCTGATGTTAAACTGTGTCCATCTGAATTGCTTTTTACCTGCCTAAGCCTGGGTGAAAAACAGGGGCAAAAGCCCCTTTGGGACTGGCATTGCAATGAATAGCCTGTATGCTGCAAACTGAGCAGGGCTGGAAGGTTTAAATGTTCCCAGAACTTTGTGACAAATACTGTTGAAAAATAAGAATATTTTCCCTTTTCTTGCTCTGATTTGGTATCAAACCAAGTGTTTACAGAACCTGACTTTTCTCTGGGAATGGAAAATTTGATTTTTGAGCAACCTCCCACTTGCAACCTTCAATCTGTTTATAGAAGGAACCTGTTTTTTCATTATTATTCAGTGAAAACAGACATAATTGATATACCCCCCAAATACTCCTTTCTTTTGTGCCAACAACACAAGACCTTGGCCTACCAGGTACTGTGGTGCCCCGAGGGAAGCTGAATTAAGCGCCGGTGATGAGTAACAGTGGATAACACTTCCCAAATACAGTCACTGTGATTTATGACCGCTGACATGACTAAGATTTTGTCTGGTAGTGAGGAGTGATGGCTGATGTCCCTCTAAACGCTTATCATTTCTGGCTGCTTAATTGAATCCCGTTAACAGATGCAATGAAATCGAGAAACATTTGTCCTTCTAGCAGACCTCACTGGACCAGCAAAGCCCAGCTTTGGCCTTATTTCCCTGTTTTCAGGTGTTTTCCTTTGAAGTCAGGGGGTGCAGAAATGATCTTCCCGAAAGAAATATGCTACAAAAGGAGTGTATTATTCACACATTTGATGTTAGGACACCCTGGCAGGAGAGCAGTCTCCTGTGATGCGTGGTAAGAAGGGACCCTCGAAGAGCTGCTGTTTTCTGCTGTGGATTGATGTGTCCCGTATTCAGCATGCAGAGGATTTGGGCTTAAGTCCAGCTTGAAGCTTTGCCATCCTCTTGGGGATTTTGAAGCTCTTTGGATCAGTTGAGCAAAAACCAAGATAACTGTGCCAGCAAGGGTGTCCAGCCCTGGCCTGTGAGGCATTTTGGGACCAGCTCTTTAGCACAAGAGCTCTGGTGGATGGGGTGGAAGAAGCCAGGCATTTCTGGCCGACTTGCAGGCAGCTGGGAGCTGTGCAGGAGATCTCACTCCCTTTGGGTGGCCTGAGTGCTGCAGGGGGGCAGCTTCTGCTCAGCACCTGAGAGAGCCGCAAACCCAAACTGCTGGGGGCAGGTGGAGGGAGAAAGCTCATTACTTCAAAGCTGGTGCGTGCAGGGAGAGGCTAAAACATGGGAGATGCATCATCTTTAACAGCGTTCATCCGTTGCAGCAATGGATGCCTGCGGCCCAGAATGACTTTTAGGAAAGATTAAGTTATGCATACAGCAGGTCCTCTTGCAGCAGCTGAGCCCGGCTAGTCTCTCATCCAGCTTCGTGCACGAGAGTGTTATCTTTTTCTCAGGAAAGCCATGAAACTCGGTAGAATTTAAATTATACCCCAGATAAGTTGGCTTGCTTCTCTGACGGAGGTCGTAATGAGGGAGTCGGGATTCCATTTATAGCTCAGCATAGCAGATGTAGCTGGTTTTGCAGATGATAAAAATACGGCCTTGTTTCAGGAATGCTGCAGAAGTGAGGCACGCGTGTGGGGTGGTTTTTGGGGTTTTTTTTTTCAGAGCAGTTCTTTAACTCTGGTTGTACTGTACAACAGTTGTTCCTGTTGGAAAATCAATATTTACAGAGTAAACAGCAATGAGACGTGGGCTGGGTGCCATCCAAGCATGTAGCAGGACCTGCTCTGTTGAATGCCCACACCTCAGACTGTGGAAAATGTTACTCTTTCTCTTTTGGGATAAGAGTATTTTTTCATCACTAGTGATGAATACAATTTTATTTTTACTCTGCTCTGTATGCCTTTCAAGGCACTGAAATATAGGAAGCTACACTTCATACTCTTCTATAACATGCACAACTCACCTCTTCTGATCAGAATTCAAAGCCTGGTGTACAGAATTATCCATCCCCTCAAATAAAAGCTGTTTGTCTCAGAAAACACTGAGACAGAAAGAACTGACACTTCAAATACGCTAAACTTCCACCACAACTTGAGCTCCTGCTTGATCTCACCTGTGTATCAGGGACCTCCTCAGGACTTCTGCAAATCCAGTGCCTACAGAGACCTTCACCTAGGGGACAAATGTGGCCCTGCAAGGAGCATGTCACTTCTGGGGTGAGGTTCAGCTGGGACTACCACAAACCCAGATATGTGGGCTCGGTGCCTTGCTGGTCCACAAGGCATTGCCAGTGGAGGAATTCACTGCAGGCAATGCAACACTGCCATTCTCACCGTACCTTGATGCTACGATGAGTCCACATCCTCCCATTTTGCAACAACACACCTGGCTGTGTAATACTGCCGAGCACTGTATTCTCTCCTGTTTGCAGAAGCAGCTTGCAGCTGTAAGAAAAAAGTTCTGTCTCTAATCTCTATTTACACAGGATGGTGATAAAGAAATTCCTCAATAAGCACTTAATCTCTCTTTGGGCTGACACCATCTTTGCTCTGCCCAGCTCCAAAGCAGCAACACATGCAAACACACCACAGTGCTTTGTGGACTAGGAAAGGACAACAGCATGAAAACGAGATCTGTACCACAGTCTTTTGCTGAGCATGATGAGTGAGCAGCCCTGTGCACTGCAAATGTCGCTCAAAACACGCAGATGATGCTGAGAGGAAGGGCAGCCCCAGCTTCTGGAAGCTGACCTGTGTTTGAAGCTCTTGCCCATTTTTGGCACATGATTTGAAGAAAGTAGTCTGCTTTTGGGTGGGTTTCTGCTGTAAATTCTGCTCGTCATCCACAGCAGTGAGGTGCTGCTAGCAGATGTGCTGTCTCCACTGTGAGCTAGCCTGCTCCTGTAAGTAAGCTCTGAGCAAGCTCTGTGTGAACTCACCGCCTGGCCCTAAAGGACTGGAAAAACAGGAAACTCTTTCAAAGGTGTCTAAAGATTTGATGTTGACATTTGAATTTCCCTTTCATATCACTGCAACATTTTTGTCCAGGGACTTCACTTCTACACTGCGAAGCTGTCATTTATTTCGTCAGAGGTTTTGCGCTTTTGAAAATAAAGCCAAGGAGGACAGAAAATAAAAGTATTCTAAAAGTCTAAAGTTTAAAAACACTTTAGTGCATTAGACAAGTGTTTATTATGGAAGCTGAACCCTTCCAACCCTTGGGGAACAGCATACATTATGTACCAATAATTTAGAAAAAGACAAAGCTGTTCTGCCTACCGAGATTTTTGGTGCTATACAGTTTAAGGAAAGAACAGAATGTACTCATCAGTAGAAAAAGAGTTGTAACACAGTGACAATAACATAGAAGGAGCTGAAGGGGACTGAGGACAATGCAAACTGCATGGCCACACAGCTGGGAAAGCGGCATCCTTGCTCAGCTGGACCCCAAAGCAAGCAGATGGGCTGAGAAGACACAGCAGGCTTATTGTGGGGGCTCCTCTGGTGAGAGACTCACCTGTGAAATGGCTCCATTTGCTGGTAGCTTGTGATCACAGAGGCCGCAAGCGCTGGAGCAGGCAGAGAGCATCTCATCCTCTTTTCAGGAGCTGCTCAGGATCAGCTCCCAGAGCAGCAACTGGCAGTGATGATTGTTTAAAAAAGCGCCCTTGATGCTGCAGCTGGAGCTGGCCACATTTTCCTGCTGACAAATTGTGCATTGGGAGGAACTGTGGAAAAAAAATCCACCAAGAATCTATGAATGTAATCCTTCAGGTGAAACTCCATCCCACTTGTAACCCAACTCAGCAAATGCTAATGCCCTGTCCTGCATTCAAATTCCATCAGAGCCATTTTCGTCAGACAATGGCTGCCTTTGCCCTGGTGAACACAGAAAGTAAGCATTTCCTCAGAGGAAGTTAATTTGGATTTTTAGACATAAAAAAAGAAGGAAAAGTGGGAAACAAAATCTTTTCAGTAATCTGGGGAAGTATGATAGAACAAGACCTTTTCTGCTAAAGGGAAACACTTTCCCTGAGACACTAAGGACCAACATCTTACTCTAACATTATCTTTAAAAGAAGTAAATTAGATGACCCTGCATTTAATGTTGCCCATACACATACCATAGTCATTGAAGTCCTGACTTTATTTTAAAAGAGGGATTCATGCATTTAGCTTTTTGTTCATTTCTGTCTTAGTTTCAGAGCCATAATAAATCTCACTTTGGAGGTGCAGAATGATTAATTTCTGAACCACATTTTTACTTTGAAGTGTCTATTGGCTGTTAATAAAATTAGCCCTTTTACGTTCTCTTCAGAGTCACAAAACACAAACACACGCGGATGCTTTGGGCCAAAGGAGGGAGCTGAAAATCTGTCTGGTGGTGGGAATTTAGCTGAAGTGAGGAGAGACGCTCCTATCTCACCACCCTGGTGAAGTGTGCTGCATTTGTTCAGCCAAAACTGCTGCGTGCAGAGGCAATGGGAAAGTTGGGGCTGGGTCTCCAGAGGTCTTGATTGAGAGGGTGGAGTCTGGGGGAATGAACATTACATTTTGTTAGAAAGCCACTAGTGTTTTTACAGCACAGATTTAATAAAACTCATTTATGTCTGACTGGAAGTTAAATACCTGACAACCCTGCACTTAGTGTTTGCTTAGTGGCATATATTGCAGGGTCTGTGTCTGACCCACAACTGGTTTAATGATGTGTCTAGAAAGACCTGTGCCTCTGAGACATGGAGAAACATGTGGCAATCAGAGGAGCAAATTCCTGGCTGGTGTACCTGGGCAGCCACCCTTTGAAGTCACCAGCTCAGGCTGGCTGGGAACGAGCTTCAGGCACTCGGGGATTAGATTTTCCATGAAGGACAGAGTAAGAACGCAACTCAGGCACTGATGCTCTGAGCTATTACAATTGTGCAAAGTCCCCCCATCCTCAGGGAAGGACTTCTTCAGGAAAAGAGGCAGTGCACAGCAACCCCATCCCAGCTCAGCGGCTGTACTGCTGGCATGGCACAGAAGGAGGAAGAAGGGGGTAAAAAAACCAAAGCAACCTGGAATTAAGTTAGGGATATTCCATCAAAAGGGTGCTCTCTGGAAGATGTAGTTCTCAAAAAAAACCCAAAACCAACAACTTCCTTTTTTTAAAAAGTTTCCAATTTACATTAGAGAAAGCCACATTTAGCCGTTCCGTTTCAGTCAGTTCTAAACCAGAACATGCTACTAAAAGTGACATATTTCAGTTTTCAAAGAGCTTAAGATCATCTGACAGTATTTCCCCATGTAGCTTCTCACCTACAAGAGCCACCTTCCAGAGTTCAAGACCCTTCTTAGGGGCAGGAGGCTTTGGAAGGCTACACATCCTAAAAATACCCCACTGCTATGTCTGTGTGATGCAGTATGGGAACTGCCAGACTTTTTGAGTGTGGTAGGAGAGGAGGTTTGGGCTGGGAAACCAGCTTATCACAGAGAAGGGGTAGGTGATGTTCTTGCACTACGGTTCCCATGACCCAGTGCAAAATGCGGTGGTGGTGGGGAAGAGATTCAGGCTGCCAAAAAGTGTTTCCATGTGAGGAGAACCTTTCTACTAAATACATGAAACAAGAGAATCCATCACTATAAAAGCAGAAGGAAAAATCTGAATTTTCCTTGTGCAAAATTTTAGGGTTTGGAGTGAAAGTAAGTGCTGAAATGTCCCAGAGTGCCAGTGTGAGTTTTGCTAACCTGTAAGGCCAGACTTTGCAGATGGAGTCCCTGCACCCAGGAAATCCCCACTTGCTCTGTTATCTTCCATGGGACTGCCAACTGCCAGCACAAGTGAGAGCTCTTCCTTGGTCTTTGTGTTCAGCAAGGCCCCACTTTAGGCAAACTCTGAATTCCCTATCAAAGCATGTCAGATTTACACTGGCATGAAGGACAATGACAGAGGACAGGCAAGCTCAACAAGCTGCTAATGCAGTACAGCTTAGGCTACAGCTTTCTGTTTTTGTCTTTTTGGAGCCTTATGGGGGAAGGCTGGCTCATACATGAAGTAGGCTGACTTTCAGCAGCTTTCCTGCTAACAACACAGGGAACCCCAAGGGTGTTTTGTCTTACCTGGTGTCTCAGCACAGACAAGAGACTAAATGAACCCACAGGAGCTTTCCCATTTGCAGCAGTGAGAGCATGGACCAGAGCAGTGCCAGCAGCAGTAGCCATGAACCACAGCAAAGGCTGAGCACCACTGCCCAAATTAACGAAAGCACCTGTGAAAAACAACTGTGTAAGATACTCACACCCACCCTGCTGTATAGATGTGCCCTGTACATTCTCTCCATGCTCCCAACATGTCCATTTTCTTCACCTGAGGGTCACCTAGGGGGTGGATCCTAACCTGGGTGATCCAAGAAGCCCCACAGCTGAGCTAAACAGAGATCCTCACCCAGATCTTACACTCAGGCACCGGCGAGCAGCTCTGAAATCACTCGGCAGCGAACACCCCTCCATATTAGCAACTGGGAGTATTTAGACACGTCAGAGCAATAGCAAAGTGCATCATGTGCTGCAGGACCAGCTCAGACCAATAGCTGGAGAGGCAGGAGAAATGATAGGGAGATTATTTATTAGATACTGAGCCAAAAAAAAAAAATTCTCCAGGCCCAAGAGTTTCATTTGCTCCACCGCTAAAGAGAAACCGCTGCTAATGACAGGATGAGCAACTGAACAAAATATATGCTATGGAGCCAAAGGTCCTCATTACAGAGAAACCTGACTCCCTTGCTGAGTGAGGCTGCAGTGAACATTACCTGTGCTGGTGCAGGTCCAGTGTCTTTCCCCAGGTGGTCTCCAGCACAACTTCAGCCTCCTGCCTGCCTGTCAGGGAAGGCACAGGTGAATGCCTCCCCTGCTTTTGCAGACCCCTGAGACAAGCAAGGAAGAGGAGTGTGCAGGGAAGAGGCCATCAGCAGTACACAGCAGCTTCTCGCAGCCATGCATCTCAGAAATGCACACGTTTATTAATGTTTGGGTTTCATTTTTTTTATTGGTTGGTTGTTTTTTTTTGTTTGGGGGTTTTTTTTGACAATAAGACCTGTGGCATTTTCAGTGTTGGAGGCCTGGATTTGACTTTTTCCGCTTTTTTTAGTCCTGCCTAAATCAATCTGAAAAATGTGCTTGCACCCCTCTCTGTCATGGTATGTGATTTTAAGGGTTTTAATGGGTAATACCCATTCTCTCTCCCTAGCTTGTGCTAGGTCACTGGGAGAGCAGCTGACACCCCAGCTTTAATCAGAAAGCAGGCAGGGTTGTGCAACAGGGTAACTGAGCTGTGGCGTATTGCCAGTGGGTTAGCTGCTCAGCCAGTTCCCAAAATCATGTCCTAGCCTACCTGGAAGACTCATCTGTATGGCTTGAGTCAACTCACAGCTGCCAACATCTGGGCTATATCCTGACCCACATCCATCCTACCAACAATTCGGAGGGCTATAGCAGGATGGCAAGATGAAAATCAAAAGGGACTTCAGCAAATCAAGTCTCCTTCCCACCTGGGCCATCTCTGTCTTCCTCTGCTCCCATGGCCAGATTGTCAAAGCCTTACCCTATGTAAGACGTTGTAATAATACTATAATAATTTTAATAATACATAATACACAATAATAATATCTTATTAACTCTATTGTATGAAAAACAATATTGAAACAATACAGGGTCATAACATTTGCACACTAGTTTCCATAATTGTTACATGAGACATGCATGATTCCAGGAAGCATGCTTGTTTGAAATAGCAACTTTTCCACCATTCCCTAACAGTGTTTTGTGTACATGTCATTTTAATCTGCTTGGCAAACACAGGCTGTGATTGATGTGGCTAAGAGACCTTTATCCATTTAATTGCTCACCCTGTTTTTACATCCGTGCTTTCTGTGATCTGCCTTCAGTTTCCCAAACATTTTTTGCAGCTTGTAACTCATCTCAACAGTCAAAGCGTGTGAGTAGGGACTACAAGCATCACAACCTTTCTGGAAGAAGTTCTAGGCCTGGCAAAAATAACCAATGCACCACTCCCTGCATGAGACTTTCCGATATCTCTGGTCCCACCAACGCCTATTCTCCTGTCCCAGGGGTGAGGACATGAGGAAGTGCATGGAAAAGGAGCTGCATAAGCTCTAGTATCAGAGGGGAACTGGCTACTAACGACTTTATGACTGAGTCTACAAAACACTAATTTGGTCAAAACCTGCTCCCATCGTTCCTCTAGCTCGCACCCACGGCTTGCCAAACTCATTTCAAAGCTTCATAGTGTCATCAGCCACTGGTTTCAATAGTCTCCTGCAGAATACGAAGAGTTTCTCCTCTGAGGTGATGCTTTGGCCAGAACTTAACCCTGAGGAGATGCCAGGGCCCACAGGCAGCAGGTGCTGTGGACAGCTCAGGATAGCACCTGAGAGGTATTGCTGTATCATGCTTGCCAGAGAGGAATTCGAGCCACAGTGGTTGCACTCAGGCCAGGATTCAGCTCTGCAACCCTGCTAAAATCTGGAGATCTTGGTCTGGTTCAAGTTTGTCCTTGGAACTGCCAATCACACCTCCCATGGGACTGTCTCAGTGGTGACCAAAAGCCCCTGTCACTGCATGTGTATGCTTTGCTGCTTGTTGTGCTGGGGCGGTCAGGTCTTTCATGCCATTGCTGCCATGGCCTGTTACAGTGCTCCACAGCTGACATGGGCATGTTTTACTCTCCTGTTCTTTGCAATGGATTAATGGATTAACCCTGATCTTTGCAGTGACCTAACATGCAGTCTGATGGCTCCACTTGTTTTCTTGAATTTTGCATTACCAACACAAGAGAAAGGATCACCATACAAAAGAAACAGCTGCTAGAGAGAGGAAGGAAACTCAGCAAGTATTTTATGGGCATTTTCCATCCTTTGTTCCACAGTAGGCATGATTTGGGGTAGCCAGACATTGTAAATGGCTATTTCTCACTCGTTCCTGCTCATGTTGCTTTAACAAGACTAGGGACCAACTATAGATAATGGAAGACTGATATTTTGGAGAGGGCAAGAATGTCTTTAGCCCTTCACTTATTATGCACCTCCAGGACTGTATTGCAATACATAAATCTCTGGCTCCAGCTAGAGGCCATTCATGGCTAGGTTTCTAACCTGAAAGGAGCTCTCATTATAAAGTGTTGCTATCCTGTATTAAGGTGCAATATAACAAATATAGCAAAGAGAATTAGAAGGGCAGAGACCATGGCGACTTTCACATGCTGTCCATCCCAGACAGCAGGACTTTCCTCCTTGTCTATCAAGCAACAAGACAGGATGTTGTCCCCTTCTCTCCATCCACGTCATCAAGCCAAAGAGCCTTAAAACATATTAACCCTACTTGATGTTGTGATACGAGACCTCTGTTTGAGGTGTTGCCCTGGTAGTTAAGCACAAAGTCTGGCTGCTCCGTTAAAGCTAAAACCCTGCAAGCACAATGCCTGTGTTCCCCAGCTGGGCAAGAATCAGATCAGATCAGATTCCTTGGCAAGACCTGTGGTACTGCTCAAGCCTCACTGCATGTAGGGAGCAGGGCACCCCAGCCAAAGATCAGCATCTTTAAGGAGGGCTGATAGTGAGCTAGTCCAGCCCTGTTCCTGTCCTCTGGTGGGCAAAGTAGTGCCTGGGCAAGAGGATGTGCTGAGAGGTGCTGGCATAAGGTCACGTGTGGGGAGTGGCAGCAGTACAAGGGGATGTACCAGTGAGCCCACTGGGCAGAAACAATCCCCATAGGGTGTTATACAGTGAGAAGCCAGTCCAGCTGGGATACAGACAGGATGCTCAGACACCAAAGCAGTAAGGCTGATTTTCCCTGGGAGATCTCATGGACAGAACACAGGAAGAACAAATTGTCCATGTCAGTGCTGAGAGCTGAGTCAACTCCTCCAGTGCAAGGGAGGTGATTCACATTACTTCTTTAGAGGACTGTGACTCAGGGCAGCCTATGGACCTCACCCCCAACAGCATGATACCATTAGGTGGCAGGTAGGGATGGCCAAGGCTGGAAGTGTAGGCAAGATGTGTAAGAATTACCAAGAGAATTAGGACTGTGAAAAAACAAAGACCAGGGCAAAAAACCCTAATGAGATGTAACTGACAAAGGCATGAAAGGGTAACAAGAGAACCAAACGATCTTGCTGGAGACTCCTGCTCAGCACTTCTGATTTGGGGGATTTCCAGGGGACATTGTAGGTGTTTAGGAGCCCAGAGGGAACACCAGTCCAGGTGAAGTATGAGAGTGGCCTGAGAAATCTGACATAAAGGAGGGTATCTTCTGGGGTCTTAAACAAAGGAAAAGCACCCTGCCAGGGTAAACAAGCCTGCCATATGAGGAAGGCTGAGAGAACTGGGTTGGTTCAGCTTGAGAAAAGGCTTAGGGACACCTTATCACCATGTTCCAGTATTTAAAGGGTGGCTACGATGACAATGGAGAATCCCTTTTCACAAGGAGTCACTTCGAAAAAATTAGGGGTAATTGGTACAAGTTACTCCTGGGGAGACTCTGATTGGACACAAGAGGAATGTGAAAATTTCACAATGAGAACAATCAACCTTGGAATTATCTCCCCGGGAAGTGGTGGATTCCCCAACACTGGACACTGAAGATTCAGCTGGACAGGGTGCCTGGGCCATCTTGTCTAAACCGTGATTTTGCCAAGAAACGTTGGACCAGATGACCCTTGAGGTCCATTCAACCTAGTATTCTATGATCCTGTGATTGTTTTCTCTTATATCCATCAATATGCCTCTCCCAAAACACAGCAGTTCCTTTAAGTTCGCTCAAGTGCTAAGAAAAAATTACATGAACCCAGAAAGCCCGTAGGAGGTCTACTGACTGACTGGGATTGTCCCTTTTGAAACAGGATCATGAGCAGAGTTTGTAGCAGTTTGTGGCGGCTACTGCTGAGAGTAGTTGGGTTTTCCAGACACCCTCCATCTGTGATATATATCTGGCCACTTAGCAGCAGAACAATTCCTTCCTCCCACATGTGAATGCATCGGAGTGTACCTCGTGTTCAAAAAAGGTCTCTATCCAGCATAGTTACCAGTGCAGTTTTCCTCTTTGGGGACAGAAACTAATTTCAGAGTTAAAATAGAGGGAGTATCAAAGATGCCTTGGCATATGCCTTGGCCAGGAGGGATGCCACAGGCTGTGATGTTTACTGGCCTCTGCCATAAAGAGGGGAAAAATGAAACACCATATAAATACAATTCACTGAAATATTGCCAAACTGGGTGTGTGATAAATATCTAGACCAGGGGTCCTCAAACTTTTTAAACAGGGGGCCGGCACGCGGATCAAGTGGCAGGAGGTCATCTGCGGCTGCTTAGTTTCCTCCCCCAACCCCCGGCAGGGGCGGGGGGTTCTGTAAATACTGGGGGCCGGATTGAGGACCCTGGGGGCCGTATCCAGCCTGCGGACTGTAGTTTCAGGACCCCTGCTCTAGGCAGACAACATCCACAGCCTTTCCCCGATCTACTAAGTGGATCATCTTGTCATAGAAGACCAGGTTAGTCAAGCAGGTTAGTCACATACAGTGATATGGCCAAGCAGTTCTTCATGAAAACTAAGTCTATCTTACATTATCTTCTCTGGAACATAGGAAGTCATGGACATCTCCTTATTCTTAAATTAGGGACCTCAAGCCACCTGGAGGATCTTAATATAAGGATCCCCATATGAGGAGGCTTGAGGCAGGTCAACAGCACACAGAGGGACTACTGAAGTTCATTGGGGATCTCCTAGGTTGGTGGGGAGATGAAGGCACAGCTGCGCACTCACCACGTAGGAGATACATCAAGACTTCATAAAAGCCACAACTTACCTAAGAAGCCCTGACAAATGCAATGATGAAGGAGGGCATAGCCATATTCCAAAGCAGGACCAATGAGTATGTGCTTTTGAGTGGGTCTCTTGGTATGTCCACGCGTGGAGGGGCGTCATCAAACTCTTGGAAAGGCACAGAGATTTTCAGCCACTGAGTGGAGTCCTGTCGTAAGGGAGCCAAGAATTTCATGGGAAACACTCCAGGGAATGATTAGGGGATCAACCCAGGCAGACTCAGAATCACAAACATTAGTAACTGTCTGCAAGCACTCTTCTATACTCATTATCTGGTCAAGTAAGAAAAAAATAGATCCTAGGAATCCATTAAGACATGCAGACCCTTGGGGTCTCTGGGGACCCTGCCACTGAGACAAACACAGCATGTGTTGTGGATTAGCCCCAGTGGACAGATAAGCACCACAGTCTCTCACTCACTTCTCCTCCCACCCCCAGTGGGACAGGGGAAGAGGAAAGGAAAAATAAACCCAAAGAAACTTGGCAGTCAAGATAAAACAGACAAACAAACAAACAAGGAAATTGTTTAATAAGCAAAGGATAAATGGAAGGAGAGGAAGAAACAAAATGAAACAAGCGATGCCAAGGGCATCACTCACCACTTCCCACGGATAGACCAACGCCCAGACAGTTCCTAAGCAAAAGATGGCTAATCCTCCTAAAGCCCCCTCTTTCCCCTTTTATTGCTGAGCGTGATGTCATATGGTACAGAATATATCTTTGGTTAGTTAAGATAACCTACCTGGTTGTGTCCCTTCCCAACATGCTGCACACACCTCAATCTATTCACTAGGGGAGCAGAGTGAGAAACAGGGAAAGCCTTGATGCTGTTCAAACACTGTTCAGTGAAAACTAGAACATCAATGTGTTATCAGTACTGTTTTTTTCAAAAATCTAAAACACAGCAGCATGTGAGCTGCTATGAAGAAAATTAACATTATTGTAGCCAGGCCCAGTACATCATGGCAGATGGCAACACTATGCCAAACTCTTTGCATGCCCTAAAAAAGTGAAAAGAATCTCAAAACCTACAGGCTTGATCCTAAAGGGTGTACAGGCTGACATGACTCTAACATTTGTGGGGATTTTGCCTGAATCAGATCTCTGGGCCACAGCAAACAAAGCATCTTCATACTGATTCCAATGTGACTTCTCTATAAAGAAGTCTTTCATGGCATCACAGGATCACAGGGTAACTCAGGTGGGAAGAGACCTCAGGAGGCTTCCAGACCAATGTCCTGCTCAAAACAACATCAGCTCTTAGGTCAGACCAGGTTGCTCAGGGTTTATTCCAGCTGAGTGTTAGAAAATCCCCAACAATGGAAACTGTACAACCAAGAGGTTCACAGACCCTCGGGTTCTTCTCCCCAGTGCTGAGTCCTGAGCCTGTATCCTTGCAAGGTATTCTGCATTCCCAGGGGGATGACTTTGCATTGGTCCTTATTGAATTTCATAAAGTTCCTGTTGGCCCATTCCTCCAGCCTTAGTAGGAGGAAGCCTGCAAGCACATCACCTGGGCCTCTCAATTTGCTGTTACCTGTGAACTTGATGAGAGTGCATTTCATCACCTCTTCCAGGTCACTCATAAAGATGTTTGACAGGACAGACCTCAGAATAGATCCTTGTAGTACTCCACTACACTAGGCAAAGTACAACCCATTAACCATTAACCTTGGAATATCTTTAGTATCTTTATTGATGATCTGGGTGAGGGCATCGAGTGCTCCCTCAGTAAGTTTGCAGGCAACACCAAGTTGGACGGGAGTGTTCATCTGCTTGAAGACAGAAAGGCTCTGCAGGGGGGTGTGGACAGGCTGGGTTGATGTCCAAAGCCAATTCCATGAGGTTCAACAAGGCTCAGTGCCAGGCCCTGCACTCGGGCCACAGCAACCCCACGCCACCCTACAGGCCTGGGGCAGAGTGGCTGGGAAGCTGCCTGGAGGAAAAGGACCTGGGGGTGTTGGTCAGCGGCCGGCTGCATATGAGCCAGCAGTGTGGCCAGGTGGCCAGGAAGGCCAAGAGCGCCCTGGCCTGTGTCAGAAATAGTGCGGCCAGCAGGGCTAGGGAATGATGGTCCCCCTGTGCTCGGCACTGCTGAGGCTGCACCTCGAGCAGCGCGATCAGTTTTGGGCCCCTCACTACAAGAAAAATACTGAGGTGCTGGAGCGCGTCCAAAGATGAGCAGCGGAGCTGGTGAAGGTTCTGGAGCTCAAGTCTGACGAGGAGCGGCTGAGGGAACTGGGGTGTTGAGCCTGGAGAAAAGGAGGCTGAGGGGAGACCTTAGCGCTCTCTGCAGCTGCCTGAAAGGAGGCTGTGGCGAGGTGCGTGTCGGTCTCTTGTCCCACGTAACAAGCGCTAGGACAAGAGGAAAAGGCCCCAGGTTGCACCAGGGGATGTTTAGATTGATACTGGGAAAGATTTCTTCACCAAAACGGTTGTCAAGCACTGGAGGAGGCTGCCCAGGGAAGTGGTGGAGGCACCATCCCTGGAGGTAGTTAAAAGACGCGCAGACGTGGCGCACCACAGCATGGGTTATTGGTAGACTTGGCAGTGCTGGGTTTGCGGTTGGACTCGGTGATCTTAAAATCTTTTCCAATGTAAACAATTATATTATTCTATGAATCTGATGACATAACTGGTGTCTTGTTGCTTTGATTGTGCACCCAGCAACACTGTAGTGTCCTCTCTTGGATACACTGCAACTGGAAATATGGGCAGAAGAACCTGTCCAGGCCATGGCACATAGGCAACCTGCACGCCTCTATGTCCAAGGTTTTGCTGCAAGCTGTTGTGGCCATGTGTCGTGGTTTAACCCGACAAGCTGGCAACCAAGCACCTTGCTCACTTCCTGCCCCCAGTGGGATGGGAAGGGGGATCGGAAAGGAATGTAAAACTCAAGGGTTGAGATAAGAACACTTTAATAGGTAAATCGAAAGCTGTGCAGGCAAGCAAAGCAAAGCAAGGGATTCATTCACCACTTCCCATGGGCAGACAGGTGTTCGGCCATCCTCAGGAGTGCAGGGCTCCATTGTGCGTAACGGTTACTCAGGAAGACAAATGCCATAATGCCAGACATCCCCCCCTTCCTTCTTCTTCCCCCAGTTTATACACTGAGCATGACGCCATGGTATGTTTTTTTTGACAGCATATGGAATACTTCTATGGCTAGCTTGGGTCACCTGTCCTGTGCCCCCCCAGCCCTGGCAGGCCCAAAAAACCGGAAAGTCCTTGATTTAGTATAAACATCACTCAGCAACAACTAAAACCATCAGTGTCCTATCAACGCTGTTCTCACATCAGAGCCGAAACACAGCACTGCACTAACTACTAAGAAGAAAATTAACTCTATCCCAGCTGCAACCGGGACACCATGCAGGGCTGCATGACCCTGCCCTGTGCTGCAAGAAGAGAAGTGAAGCCCAGAAGAGCACTCCAGCTCCATTTCCCTGAAGCTCTCCCTGGTGGTTAGGGCAAGAAGGGGCTTATTGGTTCATCAGGGGTTGCCCTGGAGTCCAGTTCTTGGAGTTAGCAGAAGTCAGAGGAAGGAAAATGTTTTTCAAGCAAGCTCCCCTGTGGGCCCTTTGCAGGCTATCCTCACCTGTCCCCAGAGCCTCTTGAGCAAGAGATGGCCACCTGCCAGCTCCTCACATCCTGACTCGCTTTTCCTGAGAACTCAGCAAGGCAGAGTTTCACAGACAGGAGGAAATCCCTAAGCAGCATGCAGCCCAGAGAGTGGAAAGTTTGGGGGTGGGGTGGGGTTGCGTTTGTGGTTTTTGTTGGTTGGTTTTGTTTTTTTTTTCACCCAACTTCCTTAGGAATGTATTTGACAGCTCACTGTCCCTGTCAGCACAGGATCCCAGTGGAAACCGAAGCTGGGAGGGCTCTTCCTGCCTGTGGGAGGCTTCCCAGGAGTGTGAGGGATTTTCTAATAACCACATTTTACTCCCTGTCCCTTGCTGCGTCCCACCAAAGGCCATGTGCAGTGGCAAACTGCAGACGGGTTTGCTGGTGGTTGGCTACTTCATCTACCTTCTCGTGGGTGCTGCCGTTTTCCAGGCATTGGAGAGGACTGCTGAGAAGCAAGAGAAAATGGCAGCTGCCCAGATGAAGGAAGCTTTTCTGCAGAACTTCACCCACCTCACGGTGGCAGAGATGGAGCAGTTTATGAAGGTAAGTACCAGCCCTGTGGAAGCCTTTTTTCCCTCATGTTTCCTCATCAGAGCTGTTTCCTACTCAGCCTAGCTAAACAGACAACTTTCACTGCGTTCCTACTGCAGATGACTTTAGCAGACCCCAAGCCCACTCTCTGGTCTGAGCAGGCAGGCCACTCTGATAGTAAATACAGCTTGTGTAGCTTGACCAGACCTTATGTGTTAGATATTAACAGTCCCCATCCTGCAATGTCCTGACTCCTTGGGGTTTTGACTCCTCTTGATTCAGCTTTTGGTGGGGCTGTGCTCATCTACAGTGGGTGGCATGGCAGGAAAAATGAGCCTGTCTGAAATGAACGGACATGGTTGCCACCTATAGAGTGTCACAGAAAGCAAAAGGAACAATACTCTGAAACAATTTGTTGGGCAAAATAATAAACCCAAATCACTACAAGGAGGGTGGCATAGTCAGGTGGGTTTTTACTTTTTTTAAACATTTTTTTTACTTTTTGAAGATGCTGCAGAAGTGAAACAGGTAGCCTGGCCATGGGAAAGGTGTTTCTGGTCATGGCACAGGAAGCTGAGAATGAGTATGCCTGTCCCTTTGTGTTCGGTATTTCCTAGCTCTATCTACTTCAATGCAGAAAAAAAGGGAGAGTTCAAATAGCCTTGCTGTAAACATTTCTGCATGGGAAACTAATTGAGCTCTTAATGGGCCAGTTCCCAGGACAAAGAAGGAGGTGAAGAACCAGTATTTCTAATAACACAACCAGTGATCCAGCCCCCAGTTCACGTATGCATGCATCCTCTTCACCATGGATGTTTTTTTGTGGGTAGGGGAGGGAAAAAATAAAGAGGAACTTTTCAAGACTATGACATTTTTGTGCAAGGGCTGTGGAATGGTTTCTGTTACCCTTGATTTTCTGGGACACCAGCAAAAAAGATAGTGAGGGAGGAAGAGCGGAGGAAGACTTTTCTGGTGCAGTTTATTCCATCTTGTGTCTTGCCTCTTGCAGGGCTCAGCCCGGGATTTTATCTAGGTTGTTTCTGTACAAGCTAGCCTGCCTTCCAGATATCCAGTCCAATGTTTTCTGTTTGCTAAAGGCAGGGAAAGCTGAGTACTGTTTGGTTTGGGTCTTTCATTATTGTATGTTTTCTTTTAACTTAAAAAAATATTAATAGCACTTAGCATTAAAACCAAGGAAGAAGGGAAGAGTCTGAAAATGCATAACAGGATAGATGATAGGGCTGGAGGGTCTTGGGAGAAACATCCAGTCAAACCTCCTATGGCAGGGCAGTTTCAACTCAACCCAAACCATCTCTGACAGATGTTCATCTAACTTCATATCAAAGGCCACATTGTAAATATGTGCGTATGTGTTCATGTGTGCAGTTTGGAGAAGAACGTGTGTGTCAGGTTGAATTCTGATTGTGGTCGCACCAAGAGTAGTGCTTTGGAAATCAACGGACCTTCTCTGAATTTAAATCTGTGACACTAATCAGAACACAGCCTTAAAATGAAATTCTCTGTGTATGCCACATGTGCCCTGCTGTAACTCATTGATGCCCTTCTGGGAGGAAGCAGTCACTGCTCCATGGGCCTGCACACAGCTGGGTGATTAGATGCTGGATGCACCACTGCCACCTCAAGAGCAAACTCAAAACCAGCAACCAGCCACCCCACCACTTAAGCCAGTGGGCTGTCTTACTCTGCAAAGTCCTAGTCATCTGTAGGATATTTTTTTCCAAAGTACTTACCCTAAAAGAATGGAGGTCTTTGATCATGCTAAAAGAAACAAGTTCTCCTAACACCCACTAGAGCATTCAGCATAAACAGGGCAACAGACTAACCAAAACCACTGGCCGCCTGCTACGCAGCCTTGGAGGTGAAGGGGTGAATAGTGTCAGAGTGTTGCTGAGGACAGTGTTCACAGGAAAGGAGCAGTAGTTGGCTAAGTCTGTAGTATTCTTGCAGCAAGCACTTCAGCAGCCACGCTGGTACCAAACTTTGCTTTCCCTCCCAGAACCTGACTGAAGCCATTCAGAATGGAGTGTACCCTGTTGGAAATGAATCACAGATTGAAGATAGCAACTGGGATTTCAGTAACTCCTTCTTCTTTGCAGGCACAGTTGTCTCTACAATAGGTAGGTCTAATGTGTGTGTGATGCTTATTATGTCAGGTTATGAGGATCCAAATGGATAATACTTTCAAGGGTAAAAACTCCAGCCCTTCATTATCATGGATGGTAAGCAGCAATGCACTTGGTCCTGAGACCTCACCACTACACAGCTTTTTGTGCATTATTTTGGCTTGTGAAATACTAGTAGCCTTTCACATTATTTCCCACTTGTTTCCTCTTTTTGAGCCATCTATTAAAATGTTCCCTATGATGCCAGTTGTGGGAGGGAGATCACTTTCCCGGTCTTTATTCTAGGGTCAAATAGGTTTTAAATGCTGTAAAGCATAAAAGAATGGTAGGAAAGAAATGAACTCTGCTGTCTCAATAACCTGTGCTGAGCTGTTAGTGCACATATTGAATTAGTAATATGCCAGGAGGAAAAGAAAGGGAAGGGGGCAAGGCAAATGCTGAGACTTTTACACTGCTGCTTCAAGCTGTTCTGAGCTTTTCACGGACTGCCTGCCCCTGCCTGCCTCTCCCTTTCTCTGAAATATGCATTCCAAAGAGTGCAGGCCTGCACATTTAAGCATAAAATCCGCACTGTTGGCTTCTGCTTCACGCTTTCATGCAGGGAAAGTCAAATCTGTGTTTTTGCAGAGTGAAGTGAGGCCTCACTCCTACTACACCCTAGGCACAGCAGCTCCACCGATCTGTGTGTGGCATGTCACAAGGGCCTCAGTGGTGTCGCAGCATCACAGCAGCTGTGTGTTATATGAAATCATGTGAAGACCTCCTGCAGTAGAAGAAGGAAAGGCTATTGACCCATCAGATCAATAACAAATGTTCCATGATTGGAACAACATTCACATATCGATAAAACATCCCTAGTTTGCCAGCAGCCTGCTACTGGCCAGTCCATTCATTGCCACCACCTGTATTATTGTATTTTTTCACCATAGCATTTCTCTGCCAAACAAATCAGCTGCTTCCCTCAAATTAGTTTCCCTGGTGAGGCAGTGTTGTGGTTTAACCCCAGTCAGGGACTAAGCCCCACACAGCTGCTCGCTCCCTCCTGGTGGGATGGGGGAGAGAACTGGAAGAGTAAAAGTGAGAGAACTCATGGGTTGAGATAAAGCCAGATTAATAGGTAAAGCAAAATCCACACACGCAAGAAAAGCAGGACAAGGAATTAATTCACTGCTTCCCATCGGCAGGCAGGTGCTCAGCTATCTCCAGGACAGCAGGGCTCCATCACATGTAACGGTGACTTGGGAAGACAAACACCATCACTCTGAGCATCCCCCCCACATCCTTCTTCTTTATCCCCAGCTTTATGTGCTGAGCATGACGCCATACGGCATGGAATATCCCTTTGGTCAGTCAGGGTCAGCTGTCCTGGCTGTGTCCCCTCCCAGCTTGTGCCCCGCAGCCTGCTCGCTGGTGGGGTGGGGTGAGAAGCAGAAGAGGCCTTGACTTTGTGTAAGCACTGCTCAGCAACAACTAAAACATCCCTGTATTACCAACACTGCTTCCAGCACAAATCTGAAGCATAGACCCATACTAGCTAGCGTGAAGAAAATTAACTCTATCCCAGCCAAAACCAGCACAGGCAAATAGGCTGTTCCAGGAAAAATGCAACTTTGCCTGTTTCTCAGAATCTTCACTGCAGAGGTCTGTTGTGAAGGTACATCAGGTATTTCCACTCATCTTCCCCAGGTTTTGCTATGAAAATGGAATACTTCTGCAAGAAGGATCACAAGACAGCAGAAGCACTTGGGGGCCTAGCAGCCAATAAATCACTCTGTTGTTTTATTTGTCTTTTCCCCCAAAGAAAACATTGTATTTTCCAATTAAATGGATTAAAAGTAATTAAGATGAACCCTGCTCAAGAAAGTGCCTTTTCTCAGGGTCACTGGTAGAGTAGGGACATACACAAAGTACAGGACTCTTGCACTTGCGTAATTCATGGGGTCTAAGAGGAACAATGTCTTCAGTCCATTAAAGGACATGTTTGGACTTCTGCAGCCATTGTTCCACTACTTAGATAAATCCTCTTTTAGTAGGACTTTAAGACAAATATCTCTCTGGCATGAATAAATCAGCCACCAGTATGGTCTTGACTAATTAGTCTGTTCTAATGCGCACTGCACTGCCTCCAACACTGGAGCCAGTATGTGGTCAGAACAACTTACTGGCATTTAACCAGGGAGGTCACTAACACACAGGCAAAGCACAAGAAGCTAGAGATGGCTCTAAGTGATTCTGACATGGCAAACAGCCTGGGACTCCAGCCTTGATGTCTTCCAGGTCCCCAGACTTTTAGTTCCTGTCTTTCCATGTATTTCTCACAGGACAGTGCATGTTTTCCATAACTGCTTTTAGATTGTGCTATCATTCCCACTAAGGCTTGATTGGGAACACACAGTGCCCTCTGCATCACCCCAAACATACAGGGTGAGTCATTTCATCTGCTTACTGCCTTTTCCAGAGGAAAGAGTACATGTGAACTGAGAAGTGCTGACCACATCTTTCAGGGTCAAAGGCAGACCAGGTTGGGTTAGGTGTGAATGTGACTGTGGACCGCTCCAGTTCTCTGGAATATCCCCTTTGACCCATCTTTTTTCATAGGTTATGGCACACTACGTCCTAAAACTGCTGGGGGCCAGATCTTCTGTGTCTTTTTTGCTCTGTTTGGAATCCCTCTGAATATTGTTTTTCTACACCGTGTTGGTAAGATGCTCTCACTGCTGTGTAAAAAGCTGGGAAAATTCCTGTACGAGAAAGGAATGAGAAAGGTAATTGGGTTTACTTACTCAGGCACAGTTATATGCTCATTTCTAGGGTTTTTTCTCAAGATGTATGCTGGAATTATCCTCTACTGTATTTGTTCTCATGCTGTGTTAGACATTGTGCTAGGAGAGAGGAAGAGGTATTCTTCACGTGCAAAGCTAAACAGACCAGGCAACCATAGAGGAGATATTCAGAGAAAAAGATGCACTTTGTCTACCCATCTAAAGGGCAGCAATCCCCTTTCAGCAATCAATGGAGAGAGTGGGCACCTTATCCCACTTCTCTAGACACATCTCAGGAGCTAGCATTCTAGGGAAGTGGCTATCTCTCTTTGTAACCAGTAGAGAGATTAGCAAAAAGCAGATGAGCTGTAAAAAGCAGGTGAACTGTAGGGCTTTCAATGGATATTGACTCAATACCGAGTTTGTCACTTCCTTACTCATTATACAGTCCTTTAATCCCTCTCCTCCCCTGACTTTGACAGAAAGGAAACATCAGGTTGAAATTGTCCATTTGAGCCCAGTTGCTGAAAGGTGAGGAGGCACCTGTAAATGGTTAAAGACAGGATGTGTCTTGCCTGGTTCTGCCCCAGGTTCTCTGCAGCTCCTGCCCTTCTCTCACCACTACTGAGGAAGTGAAAACAGCTTTTCTGTGTCTCCTACTGTAATTCTTTTTCAGGACAAGGCATGAACACTACAGACAACCCTGTTCAAATTGCTAAATTTATCCCCATGTCTGGTGTACTTAAGAACATAAGGCTTGATGACATATAGACTTAAGCACATGCACAATGCACGAAGGCTTGAAAAATTATCCAAGTGTTGCCATTAATATCCAGACAATCTGGACTTATAAAATTATATACAGAAACAATATGCATGTCTGGCTAACAAATCTTAATATATAACAAGTTTTTTTCTGCAGTCAAGGCTTCTTCATGACTGCTGGGAAGTAGGATGGTTCAAAAGTTACCGTCCAGGCACTTCTTCATCAGGAGCTCATTTGTTAAAGGTCTTCTTGTAGTAAGGTATCCAGCGGGTAGGAGCCAAGTTGTAGCACTGACACAATGAAAAATCAAGTCAACAATCAAGACTCTTGGAGATCATACTGTCAGAAATGGTGTAAATATTTTGTTTAAAGTCTATATTCCCAGGAATTTTGAACGTTCTTTAGGTACCACCTGAATACCTAAAAACTGAAAGTGAAGTCATCTGGTGAAAAGTGGAAATAGTCTGACTCCAGTAAAAGTTATTGGATAGGAATTCCTCCTATACTTGTGGTCATTGGAGGTTGATACAATCAGATAAAAGACTACATCTCCCAGGGCTACTGTGGACATGCAACACCCACAATACATGGCTTCTCCCTGCTTCAGAGCAAGGCTAAGGTACTTTCAGAGGAAAAGCACTCAATACAAATCCTTCAGTGCCTATGGTCCTGTTAAGTATTCCTAGATAACTACTCATTTTGAATAGCAACCATTATATATGGCCTACTAGGGTGTCAAATCATGATTATAATTGAACTTGTTTCTTTTCCAGAAGAAGATAGAATTTCTGACCCTTTTGTTCTTCCTGGCAACGGGCATCCTGGTTTTTCTGTGCTTGCCATCACTCTTCTTCCAGATAACAGAGGGCTGGTCCTACAGTGAAGGAATTTACTTTGCATTTATCACCCTCAGCACCATTGGCTTTGGAGATTATGTAGTAGGTAAGGTTGATTTCAGAGAGAAGGCACAGCAAAGCACCAAGGTTATGGCTGTAGTTACCACGGGTTGACTGTATGGTCCACCAATGTACTGCAGAGACAAATCTTCTGCCTGAGTCTTTGACTAGTCTTTGCCTGGTACAGCTCTGAGGGAAGTGCTCATTTCTCTGGGACTGCATGTGCTGGTGAAAGCACAAAACTGTCTAAATATAATGAAATGCTGTGCTTTGGGGTGCAAGAATCCAAGTATTTTGGGGAGGGAAGGGGGAGTGCGGAAGTGTGGAGAGAATTCAAGGAGCTTAGGAATTTGTGGGCCATCCAGTAGCTAAAGAGGGCCTACAAGAAAGCTGGAGAGGGACTTTTTACAAGGAAATGTAACGATAGGGCAAGGAGTAATGATTTTAAACTGAAAGAAGGTAGATTTAGATTAGATATTAGGAAGAAACCCTTTATTGTTAGGATGGTGGGGCACTGGAATATGTTGCCCACAGCAGCTGTGGATGCCCCATCCCTGGGAGTGCTCAGGGCCAGGCTGGATGGGGCTTTGAGCAATGTGGGCTAGTGGAAGGTGCCCCTGCCCGTGGCAGGGGTTTGGAACTAGATGATCTTTAAGGTCCCTTCCAACCCATACCATTCTCTGATTCTATGATATACCAAAAGGGAACAGTTTGCAACAGTCATACAAAATAAGGCACATATCCCTGCTTTAGCCATCTAAAACATGTTTCAAAGTGTAAAGAAATAGCGATCATGTTTCAGAAGACATGTTTTTACACATCAGACTGAAAGGTGAAAATCCAGTCATGGGGAAGTGGAGAAATCTACTCTGTGAGAAGTGGGGCTTAAACAGATGTATCACTGTGAAAATGGCCTTCATCGGTCTCCTATGCATCCCTGGAGGGTCTCTGTCTTCACAAACCAGAGCTTAGGATTTCCCCTGAAGACTAACTGTTTAAGCTAAACTCTAGCATGCTGGAATGCTTCCCAAAACACTTCTGGGGATCTGCTGACCAAAATAGACTCTTCATGGAATAAGCTTCCAGAGCAACTCCAAAATGATCACCAGGAGCTGAATCAGTGCCCACAGAAGAAGCAATAAAACACCTGGACTCTACAGAAAATCAAAGATTTCTCTACAACCTGTCCCGCTAGCATCTTGCCAGCCTGAACTTGTCTTCAGTGGGTATACGAGAAAAAAAAAAAACACCTCTGAAGCGAATACTTGAACACCAGTGCTGTCCCTATAGAAAATCTAGAAGCCTCACCTTCCTCTCTGATGGAGAGTCACCCACCACACAACAAACCCTAGGCTCTCAAGCCTTGCAGAGATGCAGGGGAGGCTTTGGAGACCGGCTGGCAGCCTTGCTGTGTGTTCGAAAGATTGCTTACAGCAGGCTGAGAACTTTGGCAGAGGGAGCCCACAAGCTTTCCCTGACCTTACTTATCTTAGTGTCTGCTAAAGAGGGTGGGTAGTGCTTTGATGATCCAGTTGACTCTCCGTAGGACTGCTAGCCCTCACCTGTGTGATACACCTCAGACTTGAGTGACATGGAACACAGGAAGCTGGAGGGTGGCTGGTGCCATGCAGGAGAAAAAAATGAACGTCAAACTGACACACTCTTTTCCCTTGTCCAAATTACAAATGCTTTTTACAATAATGACAGCAAGTCACAGTCTGGAAACTACTACCTTCATAGCACTTTCCTCCTCTGCAGCCATATTTTATAAATACAGTCAAAAAATAACAATTAGATGGGCCTCCTGGCTCTGTGATTTTGTCTTCATTAGGATGACTTAACTGGAGCTGAAATACTTTTCCCTGCAGTATTTATCCTAATTGGCCTTAAACAGTGATAAAATGGTGATGTTTAATGCCTCACACCTTCACAATGAAACAAGCAGAATCAATGACTGCTCTGAGTATTATGCATTTAGAATTAATTACAGATGACAAACGGATTTACCCTGGCCAAGTGGAACAGAACAGGTTTGAGTTTATATGCATTTTAGTAATTCAGAACTGGTTTGTAGGTGTTGTACTTCAAGGAAAGATAAAGCCTGTTTGGGGTAGGGAGATATCCTAGGAAGATGGCATAGTCTGGATTTAACTGTTTATAATACATTGCACCAGGAGAGATTCAGATCGGATATTAGGAAAAATTTCTTCATCAAAAGAGTTATCAAGCACTGGAACAGGCTGCCCAGGGAAGTGGTTGAGTCACCATCCCTGGAGGCATTTAAAAAATGTAGATGTGGTGCTTAGGGACGTGGTTTAGTGGTGGACTCAACAGTCCTGGGTTAATGCTTGGACTCAATCATCTTTAAAGATCTTTTCCAACTTATGATTCTATAATTTTGTATAGGTGATACCTCTAGGGTGAAACTCCCTTTGGGTTGTAAACTGAATTTATGCCCTGCTGAAGTTCAGTTTTGAGTTAACATTACAAAAATATTACTAGTTGCTTTGCTAACCCCACATCATGAACTTCAGATAAGAGCACAAAAGGATATGCTTCTGTGCAAGGCTGGCATCCTCTCCGCCAACCCAGCCCCCAGCTGCAGCAGAAGAAACATCTGTTGATCTAGCCAAACCAGCCCACACCTGCCCATTTCCAGAGCTCTTGCAAGATGAAGTACAAAAATGCTGCACATTGATCTATGCAGTACAGAGCACTGCAGGACCTGAAAATAGTTGTCAGTTGAGAGTTGCTCCTTCTGGGCAGCTTCACAATGGGAAATGATTCAGAAGGGTTGTGATGATGTCCCTGTTCATGCACATTGCTGTGTTACCTACTACGTGGAGTCACCCCTGACAGCAACTTATAGCATTCAATAAGCAATATCACCAAGTTTTCCTGCAAATGTCAGGGCCATATCAGCTGTATCATGATAATAACTTTGTGTGGGACTAAGTGGAGGAGGAGCAAATGTTCTCTGTGTGTTGGTGGTGGATCGCTGATGTCTGAAGAAACAAACAAAATGACCCATGCAGAAAAGCAAGTGTGCGATACTGGCTGAATGCTAAGAGGTTTGGACTGCATGAAATAAGCTTCAGTCCACAGTTTTCCAACAGAGAAGGTTGTGTTCTTGGCACATGTCAGTGAGCTCTCATCAGTCACCTAGTTTTTTGAAGGAGGAAGCTCCTGAAGTTGTTCGAAAGGGAAGTAGGAATTGCAACTACTCTCTGTGTGATCAAGGGTACCTATAATTTAAATCAAATATTTATTAAGTTATAATCACACTTTATACAAATGCACAAAATTACAATAGCCTAGGTAATTGTCACATGGTTATGGTGGCCCATCGTGCTCTGCTTTTTGAGCTTTGGGAGTTTGGGAATATTTTCAAGATAATACAGTTTTATACTACTTCCCACATCATTGCATTAACCTGTAGATGCAGAGGTTGAACTGGGATTGATATGCTACAAGTGGGGAAAAAACCATCCTGCTCTGCTGCTAATTCTCCTCAATCTTAGTATATCTTTTTGACAGGCCAGCATGTTTGTGCTAGCATATATCAGTTTGTTGCAACAAGAGGCTCTCCCAGCCTTAAATTAATGCTGGAGAGGTGAGAGACTCTACTGCAATGAAAGAGTCACCTGAAAGTACTCAACATAAAGTACATTGATGAATCCATTAGGCTGGCCCACTTCACACAGGCAAAGCAATTTTAAGTTGTAATATTCTTCTTTCTCTCCCCTTCTCTGCAGGTAAACAGCCTGGCAGGAATTACTTTTCCTACTACCGATCACTGGTGGCGATTTGGATTCTTTTTGGCCTTGCCTGGATTGCTCTCCTATTTAATTTATTGACAACAGTACTAGAAGATACAGAAAAAATAATTGTCAAGGATCTCCACCAAATTGGAAAGGTGAGCAAGGACAGTGTAGCAAACCAACAAAGAAGATGCTGGCCTGCTCAATTTATTCTAGAAGAAGAATTACTGCCACCACGTGCTGGAGGGGATGCACAGAAAATTGAGTCATTAGCAGCAGATTCTGAACACACAAAAAATGAAAAAAATGTTTTTTCTCATAGCAAAACTTTTTCCATAACATATGAGAATTGAATTCTTCATTAGAGAGTTGCTAGTTAATTATTCTGAAGAAATTCCCATGGAAATAAATTCTCCTACCTTTTGCTGACATGTGACCTTTCAGAACTCTAACGGTAAGGTATTTGCTTCTCAATTTGCAGCTCGGTTGTATGAACAACCTGGGAAGTGGACTTGTTTTACAAGGTGTTTTTATGGTGCTTCCACAAAAATGCAGAGAAGGGGTGAGAAAGAGCTTGCTGGTTCTATTTGGGTTTTTCTGCTTGCAAGGAATCATGTCTCTTCCAGGAACCGACATGCACAAGCTTTTCTGAGGCATTGCACAGCACCTTTGGAAAAAGAAATAAGGGTATATAACTTAATAGATGCCTAATTTGAGCCATCATATTGGACAAGCTGTTACAATCTGAAAGACTTGTTTAAAGGACAAGACCTGAGCTCAGTTCAGAGGCACTAGAAGCATCTAATGGACAGGGCTAGAAAAAGGTTATCATGTTGGAAATTGTTAATTCTACATCATCCCGTTTCATACTAAGATGAATAAAGGCAATTTCACATTTCATCCCTGTGGCTTTCAAAAACCTTTCTGATTATGTTTACAAAGAATATATAAACCCATGTAATATAATTCAAATATAATAATTTTATTCTAAAAGCATTTTCTAAGAACAGATGCTCATTTGAATGGAGGAGTCATCAGTGCATTGGAGCCTTGCTGCTATGTTTGTATTCCATAGGAGCTCTAAAGTAGTTTAAAATTACACTATTGTGCTGTGCTAAGGTAGCTTTCCCAGTGCAAGTGCTGTCTAAACAGTACAGCCTTACCTTCAACCAGGTGAAAAAAGGATGTCGGATCTGGGCACAGTGGTTCAGATGGCATGCAGGCCATCCTTGGGCGAAGACCCCAGTCTTTAAAGGCTCAATCTATGCATCAGGTGCCCAGTGAGAGTCACAAGTGCAGGAAAATCCTACTCTGAAGTGCTGGCAAAGCAGCTGTGCTAGACACATAGAAGTGAAAAGTCCTATAGGTGTATATGGTTACACGAAAATCAGTCTAGTCCGTTTTACTGTCTCTGACCATGCCTACTAACATATGCCTCCAATAGCTTAAGAACGAGGCAGCTCTGCCATGCTCCTGCACTAGGGTCCAATCCCTCTTCCAGTAGTTGGTGGCTCAAAGCCTGCCCAAACAAGAGGTGGGGTCTCCGTGATTCAAAGTCCATGAACTTGACCAAATACTGAACTTAAACCAGCACCCACAGTATCCACCCGAGGCAGTCCATAGATTTAGTACATGAAGTGCCTCCCTTTGATGGTGCTGAAGATGTCGCTTGACAGGTTTTTGTGATATCCTCAAGTGCCTGTTTTGTCAGACAGTAAATAATTGTTCTTGGGTCACCCTCTCTCTGGGTGTTAGTTACAGCAAGACCAGCCCTTACCAGAGATATTCCTATGTGAAAGGGAGAATAATTTACAGCTGTAAAGCAATTTTAGGCCATAAAGATGCAATCAGCCTTGAAGTTGAATTCGTAACTATTTCAGTCAAACAAACCCATGCTCCTTGCCAGAACAACTCTCCTGGTTCAGGACCTGGCATGTAGACCTGATCAAATATGTTTTTCTTTCCCTCCCCAAATTATTTTCCACTATTGCCCACAAGGTTGACTTTTCTCCTAATATGTTTCACTGTCAGTAAACCTTTCTGAGGCAGCAGGAACAAAAATAGACCAAAACAGGGGTAAGGTGGCAGGGATATCATAGGACACAGTGGTCTTTGTGCAAGCCATGACCCTGTCTCTATCACAAGGCGACTTCATAGCCAGGCAGATAAAGCAGCTGGGTGCTCCTGGGCTGGGATCTCTTCACATGCCTGTTTTTCCCTCTCACCAAACATTGACTCACATTATTATTTTCCAGGCACCATTTTACCTCTTCTGTCTTTCCCAGCCCTTCTGACAAGGACTATTAATCCCATCCCCAATCCAATGGAGGTACCGTCAGGGCTGGTTTAGGGAGAGGTGGTCCTGCCTTGGGGTGCATTGGCCTTTTTGCACATCCTTTTGTAATCCCTTCCAGGCTAGTTCCTGGTGTTTGATCCACACAGCCCAAAGGTGGCAGGCAGGACCTCCTGGCCAGCACAACACGTGTTTGTTTGCTGTCTGGGGAGAAATGAGCCTCCAAGAAACACCCTGAAGTCAACACACCTCTGAAGAGTTTTCTTCAACTTGTTCCTACTGTTCCACTGTCCCTGCTGCGACAAATAACACAACCCAGCCCTGAAACAAGCTGGTAACATCCCATTGCAACGAAGACCAATCAAGGATGCTTGTTTAGACATTTCAGATAGGGCAAGAGAGATGGTTCAGGGACACTGACTGTAAACAGCAAGCACAGAGCCGGGTCATAGCTCTTTGAGCAGAATAGGACAAGTTTTCTGCCCTTCACACTAGTGAGCCATGAAAACCAAATGCTTCCCGTTTCCAAGTTAGTCTGCCCTGTACAACTACTGTCATAGGGTGCAGGCAATTCACCTTTTAACTCATCCCCTCTTGTCATGTTTCCCAGGTGAGGATGTGCCCCTCCAGGCAAGAGGGACTAAACTCCCAGGGCCAGGGCACATTGGAAATATGAGCCAGAAACTGCCACCATGAGGCTGTCCTCCTTCAGGCACCAAGAACTGAGGTGTCCCTTCAGCTGTAGAAGCTAGCCTAGGAACAGATCTACAAGCATAAAACCCATGAAAGCTCTTAGGAGAAATTAAGATAAATGCTCTAAGAAAGAAGACTAGTTATTCATAAAGCCTCATACCCACAAGGAGGCCTTTTGCAGAAGGTCTCAGCTTTGCTGCTCATGCCCTCTCGTGGCTGTGTACAACAGACACCCTCCCCTTGCATTTCTGCAGAGTTCAGGCAGTTTTACTCTGCCTCCTACTCTGCAGTTCAGCTGATGCAGCTGGTACAGCCCCGGCCACCGCAAGTTCCAGGGCAGCAGCTTTGTCAGTGCAAACCTTTGTCACAGGAAGACATCCTGTAATTTTATGCAGTTCATATGAGCTCGCTAAGGGCTAAAACATGCCACATTCTCAAGAAAGAGATGGGGATGGATCCCAAACTGGTCCAGCCAGGGATCCTGTCTTGTACCCATGCTGGAACACCTTTGTGCAGGTCAGCTGGGGTTACAACAGCTGTCTGTCAGCAAATCATCATGCTAAGGACCCTCGCTGTCAGCTCACACTGATGACTGGGTATGCGCCTATCACGTGCCCCATGCACCAGCTTTCCCAGCATAACATCTGCTGTAAGATGGAGGCACACATGCACACCCTTTGTCCCACAGGGAAAGGGCTCGGTACAGAGAAAATCTGCAAAATGGCAGGTTTGCGTGCATGCTTTGGGGTCAGATGAGCTGGGCCACTCTGCAGCAGCCTCAAGAGCAGACAACGCCTCATGCAGCAGAAGGGGTGGAGGTAGAAGCTGCAGGTACACAGAAGAACGAACCAGCACCAAAGGGTGTGTGGTCCTCTCCACTGGGAAAGGCAAGGGGAAAGCCCAGGAGAGCTGCAAGCCAGGGTGCAAAAGGAGCTTTCGTTTTGGCTGCAATATTTTTCCTCATGCTTATGCTGAACAATAAAACTGTCTCCAGAAGGGCTTAGGCACAGCAACAAGTGTCTCCAGGGCTGGAGGAAGCAGCCTTTTCCAGCATTATCACCTTCTGAGCACCACAGAACCACAGCAGATCTTGTCCTTGCATCACCCCTGAAAGGTGGAGCTGCTGCTTTCTGTGCAGATAGTAGGGGCCCCAGGGAAAATAAGTGTATCACCTGAGCTCATGCATGAGACCTTTGGCAAACATCTGGTCTGGTGCTCTCTCAAACAGGACCAGGTGTCCTGGTATTGCTTGCCAAGGAACTAGACCCAGCTAGTGGTTCTGTAGTTGCTGAGGTTAAGAAAGATATTCTTGAATTGAGAGCGAAGTTAGAACAGAGCTTCTTCTCCATAGATGGAGATTTAAAATGGTCCCAGAACTTTTAATTCATGAGTGTAAGCCAGGATCCAGCTCTTCTTCTGCATGTTCACCTTGCCCAAGGGACAGAAACCAGGAACATAATGCATTTTGAAATCCCTGTTCTGCCAAGCAGCGAGGCAGCAGCAGTCCTCTGGAGACCAGAGAGAGGGGTTCTCAGTCAGCAGATCCGCGCAGTCTGAGGACTTTTCTGGGAGCTGTTCAAAAGCTCTTGCTGTGACCCAGCCCCACTGCACTGCTCAGGGAAATCCAATTTTCATGGAACAGCCTCCTGTGCAACTGCCAGCTCTCCCACTGCAGCTTGTTTTCAAATGGGAAACATTTCCAAGGCAAGCCAAATACTTTCCCATACATTAAAACAGTATCTGAAAAACTCCAGGAATACGATCATGAAATATATTATCTTGGATTAAATGGCAGCAGCATGTTCCCACATTCAGTCTGAGCTGCTCCCCATACATCACCCACATCTTTGCTGCCAGCTAGCAAACAGCATGCATTTCTGCACTTGAAACCAAGGGAATGCCATGAGGAATTATCTTTCCCTCAGAAAGAAGCTTTTCAGAAATTCAATTCCTTTCAGAGACAATAGGAGAAGCTGCACTTTGACCTGTCTTTGATCAGTATATGGGATTGTTTAGGGATCTTTTGAGGTCTCCTTCAATTAGTAGCCAGTTCATTTGGAGAGATTAGTTTTTTTTCTCGAAGCAGAGACACTACTCAAAGCAGTGGAACAGCTTGGCTAATGTAACATCATGTACCCAGTGGGGTATCTTTTTTACAGAAATTACTAAACAGGGGCCACACACATGCTATTTTCCATTCTGTCACACTTGGACATGTGCTTTCTCACCTGACTCATGACCAAAAGGTGCTGGATCCAGCTCAGAACTGGTTTAACAAACATAACTAATCACTTTCCAAAGGCCTATTCTCCATCCCTCATGATGGCACCCGAAGAAATAAAAAAATCAGATGTAGGTGTCAGCCAAGTTGCTTTGTACCATTCCAGCAGGATTCAAAGGGGCCTTGATGATTTCCTGTGAGGTTTTATACCAGCTTTCACACTGCAAGGGAAAGGGATCCCTGGGATCCCCGGCACGTGCGGCTGAGGATTGGCCTGGGGCAGCATTGCTGGTTTCATGCTAACAAAGTCAATATTTAGGCTAAAAAGTTAGGGGAAAGCAAAAATGCTGCCCTCTAGAGAACAATGTCCATGCTCTTCCATCCTTGCAGCTGGCCTCACCTCCACATCAGAACACGGACGCAAACAGCTCCAAATCTGCTTAGAAATTTCAGCATTTTCTGTCATGAGGAGTTCTGGGCTTGATTACGTTAATTCTCTACCAGAGGTTTGGAAAGGCTTATTCTGCTGAGTTAAAGTTAGGATATTTACTGAATCCATTTAATTACTGGTTCAACATGATTGAGGAGAAATGTCTCCTGAATAAAGACTTTCCAAATTTCTTTCAATTATTCTCACACATGTGGTTGGAAACCATAGCTGTACTTTTGTGGTGAGATGCCGAAGCATGAAATAATACATCCCCATAAAGACAGATATACTGATAAGCAGAACAATAATAAGCATGTATCATTGAAAAATTAAGGCAGGTACAACTTACAATTTAAGTTAATGGCTTCCTTGATGAGCCAGAACGATGCTGATATTCTCAAAGAACAAACGTGGCTTGAGGCAAATCCAGCTTCTCAAAGTAAAGGATCATAGCAAAGCATAGAAAAAATCATGCATCAAGACCAGAAAAGAGCATAAGTTAGATTTTTTGCTGCAAATTCCCCGGAAGTCACAGATGACTAAGTGCTTCAAAAACAAGCTGAAGGTCTTAAATTTAAAATGGCTTTAGACATTTACTAGAAACCAAGGGTGAAACCCAAGCAGAGATCTGTCTATTCTCAACTTCAAGAGTCCAGCCATTTATCTTAAAATATAACACACCCTTGCTCAGAATAAGAAAGATTCAAGAAGGTCAGTATAGGTACCTTTCAATTGTTAGACACCAGTTCTCCCTATTAAAGTAGTCTGCCTCTTCCTAAAACATGCATAAGCTATTCAGCATCTCTGTTGTGCAAGTCTGTTGGAACAGAAATGCTGGGCTCGGGGCATGTATATTGCCCAAAGTTAGATAGAAATCAATTAGAGATTAAGCATCTTTGCGGAACCTTGGCCAGTTTCCCAATTGTCAGCATAAAATTCCAATAGATAGAAGTTTGTAATGGGGATTTTTTTTCCCCTTTCTTCCTTTCCTTCCTTGTTTCTTTCTTCCTTACAGCCCTCAAGTTGGTAATGGGATGAAGAATGGATGCAGCAGAGCTCACTATAGCCCCAGAAAAGCTTGGGCAACTCCTAGAGAAACACAGCCCAGCAGTAAGGTCTACAAAATGCTTAGAAGTTGAGTGCAATAGCAGCAGAAGTAGCACAATTGGTTGATGCCAAATAGCCAAAAGTTGCCAAGAGAAAACAAAAAAGAGGAATTCCCAACTGTGGCTGGAAAAGTCCATTCCTTGCTTGCTGCAGGTCTCTGAGGAAAAGCTTGAATGCAAGCTGCCCAGGCCCTTTGCTGAAACATGGCTCATTTGTAGGGCTGGGTGGTTTGGTAACACTTCCAGTCATCACCCCGCAGCCCTCTGTGGGGACTCAGCCTCCCTTAGCAAACCAGCCAGTAAAGGTAGAAAACTGTCACAGCACTCTCCAAACTAGCCAGATGCAGCAAGGTCTTTTACCATCTCATACCAGCACACTCTTCACAGCAGTCCCTCTGCTGCCTTCTCCTCAGTCCACCTCATCCAGAGCATGTGTTCTCTCTTCTCTTGCTTCTTCCTCTCTCTTCTCTTGCTTCTTCCTCTCTCTTCTCTTGCTTCTTCCTCTCTCTTCTCTTGCTTCTTCCTCTCTCTTCTCTTGCTTCTTCCTCTCTCCTCTTCTTCCTTGGCTGCTCCCTCTTCATTGGCTCTCAACCACTTAACAGCACCAGCCACAGCTGCACCTTATCTACAACAGCCAACCCACCCCCCCTGAAGCCAGCCCACAGTTGTATATTATCAATGCTAATTAACCCAGCTTCATCCCTCTACAGAAAACATCCTCTTAGGATGCAAATGTTAAAGGAGAAGCACTGTTTCTGGTGCATGACAATTTGTATGCCGGTATTGATAGTAATAAACAGTAATAAACCATACCAAAGTGGGTAGGGCTTTTGTTTAGCAGCCAGGGTGCATTTCAGCTACGCTTCTGGGAAATTAAAAGCATGATTAGAAATTTCTCTATGGAGTCTTGCTTTGGCACACAGTTTTTTTCAGTTAATATGGTTCATGGGCAAAAGAAATGAATGACAACATCATGCTAAAAACCCCAAAGCTCTCACAGATGCCAAAAAGCAGGAGAGTTACAGAAATGTCACTCCACTTGTAGGGCCATCCATTATACATGGTGACAGCATGGCAAGGAGAGATGGCACAGAGAAGGACAGGCAGAGCACTCTTCCCTATGGAATTATGGATAGCAGCTCGGTTTGGGGGTCAGCAGTGTAAGACAGTCTGCATTGTAGGTGAATCCCCCTTATGAACATCAGTGATGCTCCAGCTGTCCATCAGCTGAGACAGTTAAGTCCATTTTCCATCATCTGAAAGCCTAATTGAGTTCTCCATGACTTTTAAAATTGGTCAGATGAAAGTTTGTCTTGTATTGAGACCTACCTTATCCAAGTTTGGGCCCTTGTCTCCTGCCCACGTCATGAGCAGATGTCATTAACAGAGGGAATGAGAGCAAACGTGCTAAATGCTACCCAGATCAGCAACAGGATTTCAGCAGATATATCCAGTTAGGCATGCCCCAGGGTCAAATCACCCTAACACAGCAGGATAGCCAAAAGGTGCTGTTTACAAAATACACTCATGAAGATAGTGAAAAGTAATGCAGAATTAACTGTGCACATACACTGCCACGGCATAGCCTCCAGATGTCAGCATCAACCCAAGCAAGAGAGAGACACAGCACTAGCGGTGCAGAAAAAAAGCACTTGCAGGCTTTAACTTCCAGGAACACCCTCCTGCAGTCCCTGCTCTCCTGCCTGAGACAGACGGGAGGGTTTCCAGTTCACCTGGAAAAAGCGCTCAGTTTGCAGACAAAACCAAGGATGTGGTTTGTAGTCATGCATGCAAGTGTTTGACGTGCCCATTATACTGATGTAGACCACATGTGCTTCTGTGTATGTTTGTGCTCATGACCTACATATACATATAAAACCTATATATATGCACACACATACACACATGTATATATAACTTTTGGTTTTAAGAATAACAGGCTCTTTGCAGATAACTTTACATGAAGGTAAAAGGCATGTCCTCCAGTAGCTCTCCTAACCATACGCATATTCATCTCTTCTGGTACACGTTCCTGTGTGCCGTGGAACTGATGAGCTGAGAAACACAGCAATCAACCCTGGAGAAAGGATCTAAGAGTATAAGCATGGGTCGGATCCCCCGGTGGTGTAAGGCAGCGTGCTTTCAGGTCTGTGTGGTAAGGTTGATGTTAACTGATTAAGAAATTGGTTGTGTCCTCTGTTCCCTTTGGCCTGTTAACTTTGTTTTATGCCTCTCTGTTAGCGATGTGAATTTGCCTATTACAAAAAAAAAGAAAAAAAAAAGGTTTACAAAAATCTCATCTCTTCCTCTTCCCCTTAACTCTGACCTCTCTTTACAGCCTCAAAAATTTATTGGGAAGAAAAAGGCCCCAAGTTCTTCTCAAAGCAGACATTTACATTGTCCCTGTCACAGTGTGGAGCTGTGATGCAGAATAAAGTCACAAGTACAGCAGTATGGCCCCTGATGCCAAGCATTGTGGCAGCAGAGGTGTGAGATGCAATGGAGACTGCTGATCACCCTTCCACAGGCTTCAGAGGGGTGCACAGAGTGGCAGAAAGCATCCTCCAGCCCAGCCTCGCACCTGCAGATAATAGGGGGGGAGATTCAGAGATTGTTTATTTAAACACATACTCCCTCTTAACACCAGGTCAAAAAAAAAAATTGATGAAGGAGGTGCCAGATTCCTCTTGTGGGGCAAAGAGTGTTGGCTTTACATGAAAAGACCCTCAAGGTCCTCCTGCACCAAAGTGTTCATCCTCAGAGCAGAGCTGCACATAACAAATTTTGATCAGGGCCGGGGGTACATGGAGGGATTGTGACACAGAAGATTAATGGATGTCTTCCAGCCATAGGTTGTCAGTTAAGTCAAGCACTGTTAATGCGGGATGTTGTCCCAAGACCTCTGTTAGCACAATGACGAAGCTTTTTTGTACTCCTCTGTGTAAAAGGCATAATCCTTGTATGCCAATGGATCATATCCTTGAGATCCCTAGAGAGCAGGGCAAATGTGGAAAGAAAGGGAAAGGAAATCCCTTATTTCATAATGGTGCAAACAGACATGTCAGGAGAATTACATCAACATGCAGCACATGTGAAATTTAATACTACTCCTAATGCATTTAGATGAGGCAAAATGCAAAGTCTATACTGCCTCTGGGAATAATTCTGGTAGGAAGCTTTCACCACTAGGAACCAAGGACTTTCTACTTAGTCTGGAATTTGAGCCTTTGTTTTCAAAGCCTTCCTGAGAGACTTCAAAATCAAGTTTGTAAAGTGTACATTGCTCTTTGAAAATCTGTCTTCCAGAATGAAACTCCAGTGTTCTTCCCAGAAATGCTGGGAAGCATTGTAGCTATCATTGTACCTATATTAAAGCTATCAAGACTAGCATGCTTGAAAATTTATAAACATTCGTGGGGCCACAGACAATCTGCAAAAGAGGAGAGCTTGATTCTTTGCATTGCAGAAAGCCAAGATATTCAAACACATGCAGCCCATATCCTTTGCCTAATGTCAGCTGGCATTGCTGCAAGGGTGCATCAGACTTGCATGGATTTCCACTGGCTTTGACTGTGGCCCATAAGACTCTCAAAGGCTTATAAAAGCAAGCAATATTTGCTTTGGAGTTCTTGCAGACAGGAGGAGCTTGAGATCTTCTGGCTGGTTTCCCTCCCCCCACTATATCAGACTGTAGATATAGGATTCAGCAAAGGATACAGCTCAGATGTGGCTTGAATTCAGACAAGTGACTTGAAGTGATGATTTCTCCCCCACCAGGCTGCAGATGATCGATGTATTATGCATGAAAATAGCACCAGGCACAGATGGGGTGGGAGTAGAAGGTGTGAGCTGATAATGACAGCAGCCAAGCACTGCTAGAAAAGACTCTACAACACACTTGCAATATTGGGCAGAAAAAGGATGCAACATGCATCAGAGGCTAGCCACGGTTTAAAGGGCCAAACAGTTTAATTACTGCCAAAACTGAGATTTATGCAAGGATTTAAGTGGCATGGATGCCAGAGGGAGCAGTGAGTTGGCCATGATGATTCAAGGAAGTGTCTTTCCATCTTGCATTCTTGAATAACCATAGGAAAATGAGTGAAATACTTATTCTGGGTTATAAAGCTGAAGACAGGGAATCCAAAGTGGTGACATAGTGCTGCATCAGATATTGCCTCCAGCAGGATCCTGGCTCATACTCAGCACAGTGCTGAGAACTTGGCACCAGGTCCAAAGCTGAAACAAACAGGAATTTCTCCATGGGCACTTCTAGAGTTTGGACCCAAGCCCCTGAAGACCAGCACACATGGCCTGATCCTGAAGAAACAGTGGCAGTTTGGATGGGCAACATGTCACTGACTTGGAGTCAGCTGGGTACAGACTTTAGTGGGAAGATGAGTCAAAAGACCTCCAACACCATCTGTAAAAGGACCTGGCACTGTGAGGAAGAACTTAGCAAGTGCCAATGAGGTGAGGTGTGCTGCTGGACCTTGTACTAACAAAGAAGGACCGGTTGGGGATGTAAATGTTGGGGGCAGACTTGGCTGCAGTGACCATGAGATGGTGAAGTTCAGGATCCTGCATGGAGGAGGGGATGTGAATGTTTGGGGCAGCCTTGGCTGCAGTGACCATGAGATGGTGAAGTTCAGGATCCTTCATGGAGGAAGCAGGGTAATAAGTAGGACTGCAACCCTGGACTTCAGGAGAGCTAACTTTGGCCTCTTCAAGGACCTACTTGGAGGAATGCTGTGGTTAGGGCTCTAGAAGGCGGTGGCATCCAAGAGAGCTGGTTAATATTCAAGCATCACTTCCTCCAAGCTTGAGACCGATGCATCCTTATGAGTAATAGATGAAGCAAAGGGGGCAGGAGGCCTGCATGGATGGGCAAGGGGCTTCTGGCAAAACTCAAACGGAAGAAGGAAGTTTACAGAATGTGGAAAAAGGGACAGGCCACTTGGGAGAAATATAGGAATGTTGTCAGAGTATGCAGGGATGTGATGAGGAAGGCTAAGGTCCGTTTGGAATTAAATCTGGCAAGGGATGTGACGTACAATAAGAAGGGCTTTTTTAAGTGCATCCGTAGCTGTTTTTCCTGGCTATGGAAAATGTGGATGCCCTGCTGCTGAAGGATACACAAAAGGCTGAATTACTGAATGCCTTCTTTGCTTCAGTCTTTACTGCTAAGACCAGCCCTCAGGAATCCAAGGCCCCAGGCAAAAGAGGAAGTCTGTAGAAAGGCAGACCTTCCCTTGGTCTAGGAGGATCAGGTTAGAGATCATTTAGGCAAAACTGACACCCACAGATCTATGGGCCCCAATGGGATGCAACCCTGAGTGCTGAGGGAGCTGACAGATGTTATTGCTAAGCCCCTTTATCATCTCTGAAAGGTCATGGAGGACAGGAGAGGTGCCTGGGGACTGGAGGAAAGCCAATGTCACTCAGTCTTCAAAAAAGGCAGGTAGGAGGAACCAGGAAACTACATGCTGGTCAGAGTCACCACCATCCCTGGAAAGGTGATGGAACAGCTCATCCTGGATGTCATCTCTAAGCATGTGGAGGAAAAGAAGGTTATCAGGGGTAGTCAACACGGATTCGCCAAGGGGAAGTCATGCCTTCTATGATGGAATGATTGGCTGGCTAGACGAGGGGAAAGCAGTGGATGTTGTCTACCTTGACTTCAGCAAGACTCTTGACACTGTCTCCCATAACATCCCCATAGAGCTGTTATCAGTGGTGCAGAGCCCAGCTGGAGGCCTGCAGCTCATGGTCAGTACTGGGTCCAGTCCTGTTCAACATCACGAACAACCTGGATGAAAGGACAGAGTGTACCCTCAGCAAGTCTGCTGATGATATGAAACTGGGAGCAGCTGATACCCCAGCGGGCTGCGCTGCCATTCAGCAAGACCTGGACAGGGTGGAGAGGAATCTAATGAAGTTTAACAAAAGCCAGTGTAGAGTCCTGCACCTAGGGAGGAATAATTCCATGCACCAGTGCAGTCTGGGGCTGACGTGCTAGGAGGCAGCTCTGTGGAGAAGGACTTGGGAGTCCTGGTGGAGCATAGGTTGCCCATGAGCCCTTGGGGACAAGGAAGCCAATGGGATCGTGGGGTGCATTAGGAAGACCGTGGCCAGCAGGTCGAGGGAGGTTGTCCTCCCCCTCCGCTCTGACCTGGTGAAGCCACATCTGGAGTGCTGTGTTCAGTTCTGGGCTCCCCAGTTCAAGAGAGACAGAGAACTACTGGAGAGGTTCCAGCTGAGGGCTATGAAGATGATGAGGGCACTGGAGCATCTGCCTTCTGAGGAAAGGCTGAGAGAGCTGGGGCTGTTTGGCCTGGAGAAGAGATGACTGACAGGGGACCTTAGCAATGTATGCAAATATTTTAAGGATTCATGTCAAGAGGATGGGGCCAGACTCTTTCCAGCGGTGCCCAGCGACAGGACAAGGGGCAATGGGCACAAACTGCAACACAAGAAGTTCCATCTGAATATGAGGAAGAACTTCTTTACCTTGAGGGTGACCGAGCACTGGCACAGGCTGCCCAGAGAGGCTGTGGGGTCTCCTCTGGAGACATTCAAAACCTGATTGGATATGATCCTTTGCAACCTGATATAGGAGAACCTGCTTTAGCAGGGACATTGGACTAGATGATCTCCAGACATCCCTTCCAACCCCAACCATTCTGTAATTCCGTGATTCCGCGATTCTGTGAAGTGTGCTATCCATAAAGACCCACAAGGAAGCAGTGGTGGTCCAAAGAAAAGCCCATGACTTCCCTGGTCAGCCTTGGAGCACTCTGGAGATCACTGCAAGACCAGATATTTAAAGTAAGCTGTTGCCCTTCTACAATCGAACCGTGAGAAGGGGATAATCTGTTCCTTACACATCTCTGAAGAAGCTCCAGCCTTGGAGTATGCATCTGACAGCTGGCAAGACATCATTGTTTTTGTCAAATCTGACCATAGCTGATCCCTGATGCAATAAAAAGTTGACCTTGAAACACCAGAGGCTAAGAATGCACTTGCCTGGAGGATCATCAGGGAAAGGCAGTGAAGACTTGGTGGTAACTTGCAATTCTTTTGCCAGTTCAAGTCTCCGTGGAAGCCTGACCCTGCACAAAAAGATCCTTGCCTGAATCCACTCTTTGCTACCAGCCCTGCTCATGCTACCAGTGACGTAACAGCCAGAGGAAATTTGTGTCTGAGGGATCTAAGCTGTGCATTCAGAGCCATGCAATAATCCTTGCAATGCTGGGACATAACAATGTTCAGGTCAGCAGGCATTGCACAGAGATTAATACTTTACACCACCTAAGGGCTAGGGTCCTGTGAAATGTAGCTGTTTCACTGCTCAGAAAGAGATCTGGCCAATTTCCTCCAAACAGGGCTCAGATGCTCAAATTTGTCCATGGGAATAAGCATTTCTGATAACACTTCCCAACTTAAGCTTGCAAAGAAACCTCCCGTGGATGGACCGCCACAAGGGATAAGGTTTCAACTCTCATATTTCCCATAGCCCAAGGGATTGCAACCCACTTATGGGTGTGGTAACTCAACTAAAACGAAGAGCAAATGTGTGATAGAAACGATGCATTAGGAGACCAGTGCAGTGAGGATTCCAGCACTCCTGGTGGTTCATGATGGGACATGTTGCATCATGCTCTGCTGTTGGTCTGCATTGTCTCTGCTTCCCCTCCATCTACCAGCTTGGCAAGCCATCTCCACAAGGCTTACTGCACACATCCTGAGAGACCTTCAGACAGGCTTCCTGTTACTGCAGCCCAACACAGTCTCCTTAAACTGTAGGAGGACCTGAAGGGCCTGAGTAGGGCTGGTTTCATTAGCTTTATACCCAGCCAAGACTCACCACAGGTTAGAATAAGCCCCTTCATTCCCACTCAGGTTGGCTTTAAGGTCACATTTTGTGGTGCTAGCACCATCAAGACCTGTGCATCAGTCTGGATCTGGCCCCAGTCTATCCTGAATGGCTGTCTTTATCTCATGCATTTTCAAGGAGCTCAGCAGCAATTTATGGTTCAAAGCTAATCAATAATACCAGAGCCCTTTCACCATATTGCTTTCACTAAATTACTGCATCCTTTAAAAAAAGAAATCTTAGCAGACCGCAGTACAATGCCAGACAGACTGTCACTACCAAATTATGTTTATTTATTCTCTCTCTGGCTCTTGGCTGGCCCCATTACCAGCATATCTTAGTGTCTCTCAGTCATCAGCATATTTGCCTTCTCTCCCTTCCCCCTACCTCGAGGTACGTGTCTCCTCTCAAGTACAAAGCAGACTGACACGGCAAGTTTTTGAGCCTATTTAACACCAGCTTTATCTGAGGAGAACTAGATTCAGTGACAGAGCCTCGGAATTAATTACATGAAGGTGAATCTCATCACAGAGCCTGGCACTGTGTCACCGCAAACATTTTAACAGCCAGACTCTGGCCCTTGGCTGTCTTTGTGCAGCATAAAGCAATTATTTGTACCTGCTTGCTGAAACATGTCAGCCCCCTCAGAGGTGCTGCGATACAGCAAACACAGTTCACCCTTGTTATTCGCAAACAGGGCAAAAAAAGAGGGTGTGTGGTGGCTCTCGGCTGTGCACCCAGTCCCTGGTGCTGCTGTGCTCAAGCCCTCCAGGGCTGTGAATGCAGTTTTATTTGTGTACAACCCATGCATGCTCTCTTGCAGATGGGATGCAGCCAAGTGCAGTGATTTGGCCAACAGCAGAAATGGAACTCGAGGCCAAGGAAGCAAAGTTTCAAGCGCAGATCTCAAACTCCAGCCCTTCATTGCTGAGCCCCACCAACAGGGAGCAAATGGGAGACTGAGCCCCCTCTCCCATCTTGCTTTTGTCAAGTGTCCTCAGCCCTTTTCTCTCCCTCTTCACCTTCCCTGCATCCCAGGGTATTGCTGGTGGAAACTCATTTTATCCTTCACACCCCAGCTCCAACTGCTTTCTCTTCCCCTTGCTGCAGCTGTTGCAGCTGACACATTCCTACTAGTCTTTTTTTTTTTTTTTTAACAAAATGAGGCATTTTTTAGAGTTTTCATTACATACCTGTTACAAGTTTACACAGAGCTGAGTTGACACTGGGGTTAACCTGTAAGGTTCAAGGGAGGTGATCATAGAGCAGAGGGTGGACGTGAGCATTTCAGCATGGAGCAAGGAAGGGAAACCATATTTATGCCTTCTGTTGCAACATGCAGTTTTCCCTCATCTTCCTCAACAGCCACCAGCTTCAGGGCAAGAAAAGAGACGAGTGGAGGTTGGGTACAATGGAAACCAAGGGGAATTGGCTGTATAAAGGGAGGATTAGGGCACAGGGCAGGGACCAAGCTGTAGAGGAGACATCTCTGACTTTCCTGGAGGAAAAGACCTGTCCACACATCCCAAACTCTCCCTCCACTGGGACTAGCTGAGGCTGTGAGGCATTTTTAAGAAATATTAGAGGCAGATCATATTTATCCAAGGGCTTTGGGGTTTAGTCAGAGCTCCTGGACCTCCCCAAACTGACTGGCAGCTGTGGAGGACCTTGGGGTCATCCGGGGAAGAAGTGCTGAAGAGACCAAGCCACTCCTGGGCAGAAAGTCCAATAGGCTGGTCTGTGGTGGGCTCCCTGCACACACAGTGGAACGGGATGAGCTGCCGGCCAGAGGACCCCACACAACCCCAAGAGAGGAAGTTTTCCAGCTGATAGGCAGGAAAATGGGGCTATTCGCGGTGAACTGAGCTGCGGCGCAAAAAAAAAAAGTTCTTCCTCATTAGGGAGGAATTCGATGGGCCTCTGTGGGAACCAGTGCTGCAGCACGCGAAAGGTCAGGTCTCATTCTAGAAGCCTTTCCTCTCCTTCTGCCAGCAGGAAAAATAATTTAAAATATCCCCTAAAGAACTCTGTCTGCCCCCATCCCCCCCTTCCAAAAACAAAAAGGAGGAAATCAACTCAATCGGGGGAACAGCCTGCAGTGGGGATGGCCAATCTCCCTGCCCAGCCCATGGGACCCAGATCCCTTTCCATCCCACAACCTCATTATTAAAAGGCCACATCTACTCAAGGGGGAAAGGAACAATAGGTACATTCTAGTCCTGCAGCATGGCACGTTGCAGAGATCACTGTGTCTGTGGAGACCCATATCACAATCTGGCTGGTTGCATATGAGACTTTCTCAACGGAAATTCAGTCTGTTTAGTTGTCCCAGTTACACCTTTGGTGCTGTGGGTCTTGCCTGCACCAGCCACTGTGGAAGTCTCCCAGTGCTCCACTAGCTTACAGAAATGTGCGTCACAGTCTCATCTTGGGGTAAAGACAAAAGGAGTCAACTCTGGCAATCAGACCCATGTCAACACAAAGGTTTCACACCTTCATGACCAGCTACCATTACCAGCTTTTGATTCATGCAGTTTCAAAAGAATCAGATTCATCCAAACCCATGGAGGACCATCTTCATGTCCCATAGCACATCCAAACCTTTATTGAAACCATCTTGTGTCCATGCTACATGGGAAAATTGATAACTCTCAGTTGTCTGTTGTCATCTTTCTGTACCAGTTCCATTTGATTCTCAAATTGTTTGCGAATATGAAATTCCACTTTTGCGACTGAGGCTAATTAATTTGCTTAGGATAGTTTATTGTTACTCTGAACTCAGCATCTTGACCTGCTAGTTATATGGATTTTCAAACAGACTTGTAGAGAATAGCAGTTACACATTGGCCAAACCCTGGAACCTGAACTGAAGAAGTTTTGTTTCAGCTCTCATCAGCTACAAAGGACACAGTTAAGTAAAATCAGCTTAAGCTGGGATTGGAAAACTGTGTCTGCCACATTAGCAGAGAGATCAGATGACAGATTTGGTCTGGCCTCATTATCTAGCCATAAAAATGTAAGGACTTGAAGTATTTGGGGAGTAGGAATGCAGAGAGCAGGAGAGATTTCTGGAGGATCTCTATGCAGTAATTTCTGTCTGAGAAAAAGAGACCAAAGGAACCCCCACCCAAGCTGTCTGATGTGAGCTCTTATCTCCTACGACAAACTGAATTCAGGAGAATCAGTCTCTTCCTTTTGCAAACAGTTGGGGGAACAGGGGCTCCTGTGTGTCTACAACATCTCACATATATTTTTAGCTTCATCTATTTGGTTAGTGAGGTCACTGGAGCCCAGGCTTAAACATGTTTTAAGCAAATGTTACCCTGACCTGCCAAAGCTCTGAATTGCCTGTAGCTATACATACCCCAGCGAAACAGAGGTAATGGTGAAAGAGAATGTTATGCTAGTATTTTATGATAGAGTTCAAATAACTATGTATCCTCATTTATTGCAGCACTTTTTCTTTGGATATGGAAAGTGTAAAATACAGAGTTTTGGTCCAAAAAACATTTGATGAAGCTATTTCCTGGCTGAAGTAGCCCCTGTGCCTTTTCCAGTAATTCTGCATTTAGGATTTTATTTACACAGTTTAAGGATTAAATCACAATTTCCAGTCCTCAGTATAAAAACAAAAAAATCCAGCCCTTCTTCCCTCAGGGTTGGGTAGCATTATCGAAACCACTGCAAGGAAACAAAAGTCACCAGCTCCCATCATTTCCAGCCTCATCCAAACTAGAAAACAAGTTTGTGGGAGAAAACCTTCTCATGGAGCTGCAGAGATATTAGCAGATAATGCTTTTTGTACTGATAGCTTGTTTGGCAAATGTAATAAGCTCCTGACAGAGTCCCCAAGCTGAGTGCTGGCAGCACGCCAGGACAGAGTTGCAGGGCAGCAGGCAATATTCATAACTGTTCCAGATGTGAGGTGAAGCTGAGGAGCCTGCAGGAAGCTCACTGGGTTACAGGTAAGGTAGCATGGCCCTGGATCTTGCAGGATAAATGCCTGTCCTAATAGTCATTTTGACTGCTCTTCTGGGAATCATGAGCACACTAGCATAAACCTGGCCTCTGCACATGCTATAGATGTCTCCCAAGAAGAAAAAACCAAAACACCTTCAGAAGTATGGCACCTATCCTTATATTTAGTCTTTAAGATGAGTCATTCTGGAAAAAGCCCTTTTTAAAATGCTGATATAACCACCTCTTTCCTAAGGGTATATTCATGTAGCTGCAGGTGACCAAATGAGTGAAGCTCAGCAAAAGTTACTACTAACAAAGTAAGCTAAGGTTACTACCCATGTGCAGACCTTTAGCCTCCTGCAAATGCCAAAAAGAAATGTCCCTGCAGGGTGACTGGAGCTAATACACTTTACATTTGCATTTGGCTCAGAGTTACACAAGGCGTCTTGCTGGGGCAAAAGTAATAAAGAATTAAGCTCATGTAACCCAATTGGTTGCAAGTACCTGATATATCTCTGGTGGAAAAATGTTGCAGAAAAAGCACAGTTCTTGCTCCTGTGGAACCAGAAAACATTGAAGATTTGGTTCAGCTCTCCTCGTGGCTGGTCAGTGTGTCTGAAGTTCACACACCAAGACCAAATTCCTATTTTTCTCTTACCAGAATACCAAACATTTCTGCAAGCAATGTTATTCATCTAGAGAAGCCGTGGTCACTGCAATAGCAGACTACATACATCAAGATACTTAAGTCTAGAAAGTTATCGTTTGTGGACATTCATTCAGGCCTTCTGTTGTTCTTTCATTATTTGTATGTCTCCTTTCCTAAATTGGTAAGAAAGATCCTCTCCTTCCCAGAATGCCAAGACAGTGGCTGCCTATGCCTTATTGGGGTGCAGATATGGATGTCCCCATGGATCTGCTACCTATTTGCTAATCACTGGCCAAAACTGCAAATAATTCATGATTTATTTGATTATTGACAAGTTTTGATAATCAAATTAGCCACTGGGTGACACCATAAATGGCAGATACATGATGAGCAGTTAGTTGTTCAGGAAAGCTCACTGTAAACTGTTTAGAGACCTGTGCTATGGAAAAGGAGACATTTAAGCTGTCTAGATATACAGAGCTACCTACCAGGGCTCGTGCTGAGTGGTTTGAGAATGAGCAGAAAAATATAAAAGAAAATCCCCTGATAATTCATCGGTGGAGTGTAATTTACTGGATCTAATCAGAGCAAACATCTCTATGGCTGGAATGTTGAAATAAATTAAATATAAAGCCTTCAAGGTCACAGCCTACTAATCTATTAATGCAGCATTGCTGAAGTCAGGTGGATACACTCCAGGCGAACGCACTGTGCTCCACTGTGAAAAATCTTGATCAATTTGATGTAATGGGAATATTTCAAGCAGTGATCAGGCCTGCCTGAAAGAAAACGGAGTAAACAGAAGATATAGAGGATGCAACCTTCAAATGAAGAAAATTTAGCAGAATAGTCAAAGAAGTTTAGATGCTCAGATTGGAAGCAAAATAGACATAAAAAGACATTTGTGTTTGCGGGGGGAGTGAGAAGAGTTTGGAGAGTGTTGCTAGCAAGATGTAAGCTGTGAGAAGCAAATCCTGCTGTCCTAACTGCCTCCGAAGCCCGATGCAGGAGCAATTAAATATTGCAGGAGTCACCACATTACATTTCCCAGCTCCTGTAGTGACCGTTCCCTCTGGTCAGAGGTGTAGAGCCCTCTCTCGGCCCCAGCTGCCCCATTCAGCTGGCCAGAGGTTACCATCCTACCAGCTGTGCAGCACAGCCATTCCTCTGCCTTTCAAATCCCAGTCCTGAGGAGATCTGGCTGCAGAAACAAATACCACCTCAGCATCGAGCAGGTCCCAGCTAAAGGGCAGCCCTGGACCAGGCAGGGGCAGATGCAAGCAGGAAGCAGTGGAGACCCCAGCCACGGGCACACAGCAGTGCAGAGCCAGCACAGGAGGGTCTCCTGGTCCAGCCAAATGGGTGGACACTCTGGAAGGACCTTGGTGCCTGGTAAGGTCCTAAGCCTTTGAGGACTGCCTTAGCAGCCCTGGTTATTGTCATACTGAGGTGCCTGGAGGTCTGCCCTGCACCGCAATGTGATGCCCTAAGATTTCATTGGTACCATGGGTTATTTTTTTCCTGCTCTGATGGCTTGCATGGCAGCAGAGGATCTTTCTATCACAGGATTAGAAAATTCCTTTATCTTATTTTACTTATTTATTTTTGATAAATTTTATAGTCACCTTCAGTTTCACACTCCTTCCTGTGAATCGCACCATTAAAAATGACTGCTTCACCCTAGCTGTTAATTTAAGATTAGATCCTGTATGCGCGTGCACACACATAATGCCATCCATTTTGTTTCAGTCCTCTCTGCATATGTTGTAATGTGATCTAGAAAGGCATGATCATATTCCTATTCCTCTGCCCTCCATCAGACCCTGCTTTGCTCTGTACATGACGATCCCCATCTCCAAAGGTGGCGGTGGTTGTGTGTTTCTCTCCCCATTCATCACACAGTCTCTCATCCTCGTTCACTTGCATATCTTTCATATCCTGGCCTGAGCTTTCCTATGAAGTGCTCTCTCTTTGAGACTGACAACCTCACTAGCAATAATGGAGGTATCTTCAGAGAGCCCTGTGCCACAAAATAATACTATTATCCCCATTTTGGGGGACAGGGAATGGAATTGTGGTGATAGGAAGGTCAACATTGTTAAAAGCATCTACTAATTTGAGAAAGCATAAGGCTTGATTTTTCAGAGTACATATTTCCACAGCATTTTGCTTGATCACAGTACAGGTCCCCTTTGACCGCATCTGCAATCATGAGAGTTTCACCCTTGTGTCTGGCAGAAGGGGGTCACAAACTGGGGCCTGAAGCAATTAGCAGCATGTAATTAGTGCCCAACTCTGAGGAGTCTGACCTGACCAGAGATACACAGCAAAATTCCCATCTGAAACAGGCTGGGCTGGAAAAGCTCTAAAAAAATGAATGCTGGGTCATATGATGAAAAATATCACATCTAGCTATCAGCTGCAGTCTAATAGTTCTAAACCTGTGGCCTGTTTCTCTAAGGATTCAAGCCTATTAGGAAGGTGCTTAGATTGCTGTAAAGGCATTCATGCTTATACTAGAAAAAAATTGAGTGTGAAAATCAAAGCTGTGAAAAAAACCCAAATTTTGCACAGATGTCATGATGACAATAAATAAAGAGCACCCCAGAGGCTTTTTGATGAGCTGATAGTCTCATCAGCTGAGTTGTCAGCTGGAAAAGAGATAGTTACCTTCCCTTTTTTCCAAAATAGTTTTTTTGGCCAATATCTGTCTGGGTTGAGGTCCTACATGCTGGGGACACCGTTTCTTCCTCTTCTCTGCTCTTTATCCCAGCACTCAGCCAGGAAATCCATTAGTTTAAGCACAGTTGTGGTTATCTTCAGTATCTAGACACCCTGTCAGAAAAGCCTAAGTTGTCCTGTATGTTCGGAGAAAGAATTATAAACAAACTGATTGAAAATCCAGGAGATGGGAGAGGGACCTTCTTCCCCCTCTGCTTCCTGTGGTCCTGAAAATCCAAGACTTTTAAAAAGGACATAATTCTACATTTCCTGCCAAACTTCCCATTGTTTCTTTAAGCCGAGGTAAGGTTCCAGCTTTTTTGGTGTGCTTTCCTTTTTTGTTTATACTCAGCAACAACTCTACTTGTACAGGTTTCAGCTGGTGCTAGCACAAACCACCATCTGATCAAAATTGTGATCCAGGTTTGTTAAAATAAAACTAGTCTCATCAGGCTCGGTACTAGATAAGGGCATGTGCCTGCACAAATCTGAAATGCTGTAGAAAAATTTAGTTTTCAGGCTTTCCAGCCTGTTATCGTCCTGCCTGAATTTGGTGGGAAAGGAACATAAAACACAGAAAGCAAACAAGTTTGAGTATTTCCTAAGATTCACAGTTTTCACTTAGAAAAGGTGGGGGGGTTCCCCACAGTCAAAACAATAATAAATTGCAATGAAACAGTCACGGAGTGCCTGTCTCTGGCCCTCATGCCTCCCTCAGTGGTTTCCCTTTGGGGCAGTGGTTTGTCCCTGTGCGATGCTGGGCCTTCGGGGACACGTTTCTGCACCTCAGAAATTTTTGCAAGGTGTCAGCCTTGCATCTCACCTCTATTTGGCTGCACAATCATTTGGTTGGAGCCCCTGAGGCCTTCTTCAAAGCCCAGCAGAGCCAACAGGGGAATTTCGTATTAATCCAAGGAGCCTTAGGTGTGGATGCCAGTTTATAAAGCTGTGGTGGAGGGGAGAGGCACTAAGGGATGTGGGGGAGAGACCTGGTCTGGCTCTCCAGGGCAGCTCTCCGATACAAAGTAAAGTGCAGGAAATTGGGACGAGCGGCAGATTGGCTCCAAAAGCACCCGCTTAGGTTAAAGCAGACTGTTGATGCAGCTACACCCACTAGGAGCCATCCCCACTGCTGCAGACCTTCAAAACGCAGGCTCTGAGAGCTCCCCTAGGCAGAAAATCAAGCCGGTTTCAAAGAGAAACCTCTCCTTCAGGGACATGTGATCCCACCTGCATTTCATCACCACCGCCACCCCCAACAAAATCTAGCAAATGCAGCAGAAGGACCAGGTTTTGCCCAATGTGCTCATTCCAGCCACCAGCACTAGCCTGGTCCCAAAGATGGTGATCTGGTGAGGCTGTGAGGTTGAACCGGCAAAGAAAAACCTATATTCAAGCAACTGATGAGAAAACCACCTCTTTGACTTTGGCTCACACGTTGTTGAAGCCACCAATAAAGAGTAAGGGCTTTGTTCCACCCTCATCATCAGTCGTATCTAGTAAGCTGGCAAGGAGTTAGGACGTTGCCAGTATTTTCACACATGCAAAAAAACTCTACCCCCCGCAAAAAACCCATAGCCCATTACTCACATCCCCAGAGAAATCATAATAAGAGACACAGTATACCACCTTCAAGCAGGAAATAGCTGCCTTTCTAATGCTTGCTAATTGCTTCACTTAAAACTAGTTTGATTACTTGGCACCGAGACAGTATTTTAAACCTGAATTATTGCTTGGAACTTTCCTTTCACCTACCAAGATCCCAGGCCATAAAAAATGTGTAGCAAAGGTCTCCCTGTGAGGTGCAGGATTGCCTGTTAACTCTTTTATGAATCATAAGAGATGTTTGGCTGCTGGGACAATGTCTTGCCATATTGGAGTATGTGCCATGAGAATGAAGGTGTTATTTATTAATACCACAGCAGGCAGAGACAAGTGTGCACGTGGAGAAACGTGGGTTGCTGAAGCAAGTCATGCTGTGGAGCTATCAGGCATATTCCTAAACGCTGTCACCTGAGGCGGGATCACATTTTCACTCTCTGAAACAAATAGGCCAAATCTATCACTCCAAGGTTCAGGTGAAAACGAATTATTTCTTAACTCGGCTTCACTTTTTCCAGTCAAATGGGAATTACAGGGCTGCTTTTAGGGGGTGAAAGACATCAGGGCAGCAGTTATGGGGGCATGAGCTGTACATACTGACCTGCAGGAGGAGACTGGTTTGGGACTTGGCTTTACCAAATACTGTCATTAAAAGTGCCTTTGTCACAGCACTGCTTTAGGATCAGAAATTAACTTGCATTTTGTACTTGACAGGAAGCTATTAAGAAATCTCCACAGCTACAATAAAACTGATGCTTAAATTGCAATCTTTCAAAAAGAATTTGAATCTCAATATGAAGCATCAATAAGGTAAGCAGCAGCTATGTAGTTGGCACATCCCTGAAGTGTCTGTTCCTGAAGGTCTCCCTTCAGGTAAGACTTGGCTCTAGGGAAAACACAGGCTTCGTAGCCAGGGATGTGTGGGACAGCATCCAACAGCGATGCGCCTGTCCAAACAGCTTCAGGGGGGATTTTCAACCACCTCCCACACCAATCAGTTATGTTTCCCATCAAATTCACTATGAAGTTTCTTTATCCTCTTGTCAAATGAAGTTTTTTTTACAACTACACGGAAGCTATCCTGTAGGATGGGGGACAGTTGGGACTTTCTCCTTGTCCATGCCACTTGGGAGCAGACTCTGACCTCTAACTTACCTCCGAGGAGTTTGGCAGCTCACAATCTTGCTTCAGAAAGCCAGTCAAATAAAATGTACAAGAAAATGGTGATGATGTGGGTGTAAAACATAGCTTGAATCTAACACAGGATGTTTTGAGGCAATTAGTCAAAATATGTGGAAGAGGGTGGGTGTTGCTATCAAGCCATCGGGGGTTTTTTTAAGCAGCAGGCATCCAGAATAAAATTTACACATGAAGAAGTCTGAAGTGCAACTCAGCCACAGAGAAAAGGTTTCCGCTTTGGGGGGCTGCACATGGGTCTGTTCCCAGCAAAGATTTACTCAGAAGTGAGCATGGAGCTCTAGCCTGTGCATCTGCACTGCACAGGGCTGGCACCCACCGCCTATTTCTGCTCTTACTGGGCCAATTGACAGAGTAAATCAGAGAATCTCTAGTGGCCGGGAGAACATTTTGGAAAGGGTCACTAGCTAAAATGTTGGCCTATTGGTCAGAAAGCAGGAAAACAGGTAAAAAGGAACAAAAGTATCTGGGTCTACACGCAACGGGAGGAAAATAACATTTTTTTTCATCTTAGGAAGCCACTTTTAAAGCTTTCCATGGGAAGAGGACAGACGACATATGCAGATCTAAGCACAGGAAATATTTGGTGCTACCAGCCGTGTGATGGCTCTGAAGGTGTCTTTGCAGCTGATGTTTTTAAGCCTCTGTGTCAGGAGAAAATGAAGCCATGGGCCAGTTTCTCAGCTGGTGCTGGTGCCTAAATATTAGTGATAAAAGAGACTCCCAGCTGGGTTCTTGTGCTTTACTGTCACTGAAATTGAGGGTAGGAATTGAAGATTAGCACCAAATAATCCCTTTTCTGAGGCGATGCCCCCACAAATCCCTGGAAAATGGTTGCGGCAAGACTGCCCTTGGTTCAGACCACGTGATGACAGAAAGAGGGATACCAGACACTGGCCACTGGTGTCCCATGAGCCCCTTCTCACTCTGACCTCAACAATGGGGGTGGAGATGGAGGACCTGCCACAGTGCTACCCCAAATATGTCTTCTTGCATGCCCTGAACCCCAAGAAATGCAATTTGCTTCAGAAAGTTATACTGGGGCAGATCTGGGGAAAATCATCCTTTAGAAGGGTAATATTACAGAAAAAGAAGCAAGGTAACATTTAGGAAAACACTAAAGATGGACTGTTTTATTTGACCAAATGAAATCCAAGCAGAAAGCACACCCCCAAAGAAATCTCTGTCACCAGACGTGCCCCGAGCTGGGAGATGTCTCATCTAATCCCCAGAGTCAACACTAAGTTTTAGGGAGAAAAGACACTGCCAGGGCTGAAGATGAGGGAAGTGCTGCCTCTGACATGGAAAACACCAGTTCCAGCTTCCTCAACACTAATTTTGTCACCCAACATGACCATAATGGGTGCAGGATTGATTGAATACACCGTGCTATAAGGGGACCCCCTTAGCTTGCTATGTATAAAAAGCAACCCCATGCCTCCGGGATAAATATTTGTGCTTTTATGATTTTTTCTTCTCTTCAGCCCACTTCCTGCATCTTTTACCAGTCCCCTAAACATCTGATGAAAGACTTACAAAGATCATGGCAGGAACTGAAACTTAACATTTTTGTCTTCAAGCTTCAAAAATATTTCCCAAACATCTCTTATTCCTCTACAGGAAATCCCTTTAAAAACATTCTCCAGTGAGCAGTTAAGTAGTTGAACCAACACACATCCCATCTCAAGTTTCTGCTGGTAATTAATAAACCAACTGAATATCTTACAGAATGGTAACTTCTATCGTTTCTAGATAAGCATTAATGCATCTGGTTATTTCCAGACCTTTGTTGATGTGATCGGAAAAGCAAATTAGACAGTGTTGTAGCAGTCTGCTTAACATTCCTTCTTTTGTGCTATTACTGTTAATTTATTCCTGTAAGCCAATTTTTGCACTGTCACTGCTGTGAAGGTTTTCTCAGCAATTTAATTACAAAAAAGAACCATCCAACATCAAATTGCTGCAGGATAAAAATCAGTATTTAAGATGTCAGCTTAAAAGCAGCTCACATCTTGTCTGTGTATGCGGGGGAACACATGCACACACCCATCAGGCTCATTTGAATCTGTAAATTTATAAACTCTCCTTTTTTTGTAAGGAAAACATTTGCCTTGATGTTCTATCATCCTTGGAACTAAATGTTTCTTGGTTAATTGAATAAACATTTCTGCATTATAGAAAATAAAGAGAAGTTATTATCCCTTAAAAATCCTATGCATCTGAGGAGGTCCAAGACTTTCTGAGAACCCAACATTTTATTAAGATTTTTGAGCATGCATAATTTTTTGCCCATAAATGCCACCCACTCAGAAACAAAGGAACTACAGTAGGCTGTAATTACTTCCCTACACAATAGATTCCAATTGCTCCTATCAAGAAATATTACATAATTATTATAACTTAGGGCTGTGATTATATATTTGCTCAAAGGAGAATCACACATAATAGAAAGCAATGGGACTTACGGCTCTTCATCTATTGTGTCAACTCATACATTTAAATTATTTGATTAGAAAACTAAATAAAGACCTTGAGTCCTAAACAATACTTTCTCATCAGCTGTCAGGATTGAAGGAAGTGATAAATGATGGAACATTCACGTTTGTACAGAAAAATTGAAGAAGTGGGACAATAAAGAGGAGAGGATATGTTGTGTGTCTACTTGTGTCCATCCGTCTGTCCATCCATCCCTCAAAATATTGGGCATCCTCTGCATACACCTTGCAATAAATTTGCAAGGAGGTGATAAATAAGAGTATAATTCCATAGAAGATGAAGACAAAGATCAGCCTGTGGAAGACACCAAGAAAAATCAACGCCTCATTTTCTTCTTCATGTTCTTGCAGACTCACCCTCTCCCCTCCCTCACACAGGCTGAGTTCTGGGCTATTTATATGAGTTTCCAACAGAGGCAGGGCCTGCACGCACTGGGACGTGGGAGGATGAGGAGGAGGCAGAGCTTCACAGAGGCTTACCATGTTGCTCAACAGTTTTGCACACCTGATTTAAATCAACCATTTCTCATGCTCACAACTCATGCCTCAGATAACCCACGTCTTTGATGCTACCAACATTTAGGATAAGTTCTCCTGCTTTGTATCCTTGGATAACCTGACAAAACAAGAGGCAGATGGCTATCAAAACCTGGACAAAGTACTACCTAGATAGAGCAGGCTCTGAAGATGATAAGCAGAACTGCTGCTGAAGAAGGTGCTAGAAGGTGACCTTCCCCTCATAGACACACAATATCCCTTGGTGCTGAACTGCAGCGCTCTCAATGCAGTCACCTGTTGCACTTAAGACCACAACAATTCGCATTTTCTGAAAAGCAAGAAATAGAATTGAAACAAAACAAAACAAAAATCCTTTTGGGCCTGCAAAATGCCATTCCAATCACAACAGCACGTGAGACAGGAGGACATTGGTTCAAATTTTGGCATCAAGTCCAGCTGTCTCTGTTAGCAGACAGAGTCCGGCAATGTGGCAAGCATGTACGGCGGCTGCAGATCGGTCTGTGACCACTCGTTGGCATGGAGCCAGAGCAACTTCAAAGAGAAATGCCACAAGAAGCTGATTTTTGATGTGTATGTAGTCTTTTATTAGGAATTTTTATATTTCTGCCTATTAATAGCAGAAGTAACATCACAATCTCCCAAAGTTTAACAAATCTAATGCGTTGTACATATTGGATGGAAGCAATTTAATATGAGCTCTCTTTATTGTCATAGATCTCTATTGCAAACAGTTCCTGGTTAATGGTCAGGAGTTTGCTGTTTTATCTTTTTAAAGTAAAATCTTTTAAAGTCCAGATGGAGAGGTTTTTTTACAGCTGTGTGGGACATTGACACATGCTGAAGTCTGCGGGTGGTATTAGAATTCTACCATCTACTGTAAAAGGATTTTTGAAAGTAATTTTAAATGGACGTCATCAATTTGAAGATCACTTTGGATCTCATAATGTTACAAGAAGTATTTCAGACTACCACGCGAAGCCAGCTGTGGGGAGAGAAACTGATGCTCCATGCCAAATAAGCCTCTTTTCTTTGTATTTTAATGATATTTTATATTGGATTTTTAAATGCTTCTGGGGGAAGTTGCAACCCTGTGAAGAGCCATCGCTGCTACTGGATGTTCAGGTGAGCCCCAGCATCGATCACAGGCTCTTATACTGGGCCCAGCGCTCTCAGCAGCAACTGAGGGCTGGGACCCACCTCACTCTGGTGCTTACAGGGATATTCTTGACAGCAACCAGGAGGAGAGAAATGACAGTGTTGATTTCCAAAAAAAAGCACCATCTTTTGCATTAAGAGAGCATTTAGAGTTGCAAGGAAGCTTTCTGGTTCCAGCTGCTTTTGCTTCCACTGTGACCTCTTCTAGCTTTTATTAAATCTTGGTTAGGAGTGTTCATTGTTCTACACACAGACCTCAAATTTACAAGGGGCTGGAAGCGCGCTTAATCTGCAGAGAGGAAAAAGCTTCAGAAAGGGAAAGCTCTCCCCATCAGAGAAACTTCTGGAGTGGAAAAAATGACCAAATCACTTGGAAAGGAAAATCCTGGTGCAGGGAAACACGAGCCAGATTGTGGCCTAGAAAGTGGTTGAGGAAACTAAACACTTTGCAACTAAAAGTATATTTTAAAGCAGGGACAGGCAATGTATTTTAAACTCCTTTTCACAATCACCTCACCTGCTGGGCTTCATTTCAGTGCCCAGTAGTTTTATGAGATGAATCCATCTCATGCCGTTCTGTTTAACTTGCACATTCAGCTTCCAGGAGTGAAGCACATCTCAGAAGGGACCAGGATAGTCTGGGACAGGGCTGGATCCATCCTCCCTTGGCATCTTCCCTGCAACCCAGCCCTCAAAGGTTTGCACCTTTTGATGTTTTCTCTTTACAATAAACACTCTGATTTATAAATGTACATATAACATATATCCTCCTTAAGAAGGGAGGATGGTCTCAAACTAATTCTGGCACAGTTCCCTGTTAAGGCCGATATTTGTCCAGCAGCAGGGACAGGTTCTAGAAGAGCCTGCTTTGGGAAGGTGTCACTATTTCAGGTTGGGGCAAATTTTGGTATGGTTTTTCCATCAACATAGTGCCAAACCAGCAAGGCCCTGAGCTCAAGAAGCACTGGTAGAAGAAATGAAACACAGTTGCCTACAAATGTTGGGCTGCTGAAGTTTCTCAAATCTCCTGTTGCAAATGAATGTCAGTAAAATCCCCAAAGTGCCTCATTTTCCTCTAACACAGATGCAGACAGAGATAAACATTGTCTCAGGGCTACGGTGTCCTCCTCAAACACTGGGAGTCAGATTTAAAGGGATCTAAGCCAAGGAAGAAGCTTCAAGCCTGAGACCAAAGTGGCATGTTGGGCTGTGTAGTGAAATGAAGCTGGGTTAATTAGCATTGATAATATACAACTGTGGGCTGGTGGGTTGGCTGATGTAGATAAGGTGCAGCTGTGGCTGGTTCTGTTAAATGGTTGAGAGCCAATGAAGAGAGAGCAGCTGAGGAAGAAGAGGAGAGAGGAAGAAGCAAGAGAGACAGAACACATGCTCTGGATGAGGTGAGCTGAGGAGAAGGCAGCAGAGGGGCTAGCATGAAGAGTGTGCTGGTATGAGGTGGTAAAAGACCTTGTTGCAGCTGGCTAGTTTGGAGAGTGCTGTGACAGGGCTGTGCCTTTGGTCCCCTTCAGAGCACCTGGCACCTCAGGACATCATGAAGCTAAATTAATTGGGAGGCTGGGAAGCCATCAGGTACTACAGGAATTACTATGATGGTGAAAATACCTATTCATCATTTTCTGCCCTGTTCTGGTCTGTCATGAGGATTGGTATCTATTGATTGATCAGCTGGATCCCAGCAACTGATAGCTAGCCCTCAGTATCTACTTTTCCTGTAGTATCCTTTTATGACATGCATTTTAAAAATATGCTTGTATGCATTGCAGTCTTTTTGCATTAATTTAAATAACTGGATTTCATTTATTTAGTCAAAAGCATTCTGTGAGACACACCTTGTTCAGCATTACAGATGCAAATGTTTAAAGCTTCCATCAGGAGCTACTGTTTATGAAAAGCTCCCCCAGTACACCATAAACACAGAGAGGGCTACAGGGACTGGTGGGTTGTGCTGTGACAGGGAAAGGAGCTACCTGCCAGGCACCAAACCTCCTGGGGAATGCTGAAAGTGCCATGGGGGAACCCCTGACCGGCTGGTCACAATGCAGTGATCTTTGCTGCAGGTATGTAGAGCAGCATGAGATGGGGATGGATGCTAATGCACAAGGCAATACAGACCCTTCAGGGGGGGAACAGAAGATAGAAATGTGGGAGCAGGCGAGGCTTGCAGCTGGGCTGTGTGGTCAGAGCTTCCCCCTCCTGAGAGCTCAGCACCAGTCCTGCCGGACCTGACCTCCACTTTGACCCTCTCTGTGGGAATGGAAGCGGTGCCAGGGCTTTTGCCAGTGTCTTTCTGCTCTCTAGGAAGCACCCAACTTTACATCCAAACTGCTCTCTGGTCAAACAGCTAGGGGAAAAAAAAAAAAAGGCAATTACATGTATCTTTAATTACATTCAAGGTAGCACCGGTGTTGCTTAACCTTCAGAAAACAGCCTAACATTGCTATTTCCCTGATAAGCTGGAATTTCCTCCCAGTCTGACAAGCTGAAACACTAGAGCCCTTTATTTGGGGAATGGTAGATTTTTCTTTTCCTTGCACTGGTGATCCCTGTGTAATTTCATTTAGCAATGCCACTGTGCTAGGCTGGCTGGGAGGGAAAATCCCTGTACTTAAAGAACTGATCTGGAGAATTAGTTCCTGAGGAACAGCCAAACATCTCTTGCAGCATCTTGGTGTATTAGGACTTTTAATTTGGCTTTACGTTTCCTAGAAGTTTTTGAACAAAATGTGTGTGTTGGTGGGGCTGCAGACCCAGAGGAAGCACCCAGCTTGTTACCATTTATTTTATCCTCTGATTTCGTTTGGATTTCAATTAGACTCATCATGGGAGTAGAGAAACAAACAAACAAAACCCCCCTGCTAAATAACAAAAGCCATAGATTCATTCTACAGCCATTGCATTTTGAAATGTAATTACTTTAACATGTAGGGATGGGGGAGGGGGTTATTACTCATAATACCGGAAAGCTTTCACGGAATAACACAGAATTATTAAACTTTTCAGAAAGAATCCAGTCTGCAGTTCCCACTGCACATTTACCTGTGATTCTTCCTTTTCCTGTGGCCGAGAATCGCTTTGTATTATGCTTTCCCACCTATAAAAGAAGTCCTTGTTCACAGCTGCCCTGAGGTGCTCATAATGTTATTGGTTCTGTGCTAAGAAGTTTGGGTTGCTGTGAATTCCTGCCTTATGGCTTTCTGGTTCACAAAAGTAAACACATTTGCTAAGTTAGCTAGGCTTCACGGTGCCCAAAATCCCGTGGGGAATGAAATGTCCTATCGGAGCAAGCTTTGAAACTCTAGTTGCTCTGCAACACTTTTCCCGGGCAGGAGAGCACACAAAGCATGCTTCTGTGTTGTATTTACTGCTTTTTTGTGGATCCAGTGCATAAGAGCTGCATTGAACCTTGGCAGAGGGGAAGAGGGCTCCCCTTGGAAACGTGCAGGATGCAATGGAAAAAAAAAAATAAAACCAGTGCTTTTTGCTCCTTACTGAGTCCCTTGTGCCCCGCACACAGGGGGCTGCCCCAGATGAAAAAAACACTCACGGGTGAAGGGAGAAGCAGCCAAAATGGTAACTTTCCTGGCTCAGATGTACTTACTGAAGAATAAATGGGTAAAGCCAAGGCTGGTTGGCACACAGGGTGCCTGCAGCACGCATGTCCCTGCTGCTGCCTCAGCTCAGCTGCTGAGTGCTATAGGAACCACCCACTGTGATGCTTAGAGTGGGGACAGGCTGCAGATAGGTCCCCTGACACACAGGCTGCTTCTTCATTGAACACCCATAGGCAGAAGAGCCTTTGAAAAATGCCTTTTGCTGACACAGCTTCTCAAATGTATTTTCTTCATTTTCTTCTGTCACTAATTAGATCCGGGTGAGACCTGGTGGACCCTAGTCTGGGTTTTGGGGCCGGGGAGTGTTCAGGCAGGATGAACCAGCAGAGCACCAGTTAATTTAGCTGAGAAGGTAGTGCCCAATTTAAAACTATCAGCAGTAGTTTGAGAATTTTTTTTGGAGAGAGGGTGTCTTGTTGGGCCCAGCCTTCTCCAGCACAGATCCTGCAAGAGGTGAGGGCATCTGGGAGATGGTTCCTGGAGAAAATCCCTCTCTGGAAGGACATCCACCTTCCCTGAAGCCCTCTCCCCATGCAAAACACATGGGACAAACTCCTGGGGTGGACAGGACCAGAGAGCATGCTGATTGCTAGAGACATGGCCAAAAGTAACAGCAGCCTAAAGTGCAAGCTGGCATCCCAAAGGCTGGACTGTCCTTCCCTGCATGGCATGCTGTGGCAGTAGCTGTAGGCAGTGGTGTGAACATCTGGCAAGGGATTATCCTGGGAAGAAGGGCATTACCAATGCTGTTTCTGTGCCATGTCTGCGGTGGGAAAGCAGCAACATGTCTGACAGCTCACCCTCACTCCAGGAGTCATGCATGTGCTCAGGACATGTCCCAGCTGCTCCTTTCCGGTCGTGGTGGATTGCCAGTTATGCTTGTGTGCTCACACACACAAAGCACATGAAAGCAGGCAGCATAACTGACACGCTATTTCCTCACTTGCAACGAAAAGTCCTTGCTGCCTTAGCCTCCTTAATCTGAAATTAAATTCTACATTGGCTGCAGCTGATCATAGAGCAGGGCATGGGTGGCTGCAGAGCAAATCACAGCTAAGCGCTCCAGACATTTGCACTCACTCCTAACACCCATGTCGTGTTGCCATCAGACACATTCCAGAAGTCCTCATTTTCTAGGCATGAAAACATTTTAACAATAACCAGAAATTCTTCCGATTACATGGTTATATTCGGCTGCTGAAAGCAGACTCTTATTAAGCTAGGCAGAGAGCAATTAATGTCATGTAGAGAGCAGTCTTCCACATGGCAAAAAGCTGGACTAATATATCTTTCCCACCCCCAGCAGCTGGGACCATGAGTTAAGGCTCCAAGTTTGAAAAAGCCTATTAAGACTCTTGCTGTAAGCATGTGAGCAGCTCTGCTAAAATCAGACCCTGGAGAAAATCTGGTTGTAACGAGATCCATAAAGGTTTTAGCACTGAATTTAGTGGGCACAGTGTTTTATCTGTAAATTTCCGAGGGTTTTACCTTCGTTTTGCTCCTTCGCACCACTAGCGATCTGGATGGATATTTCTTCATTGGTGTGCTGAATGTTGAAATGATACGTAACTGGATTTCAAACCTGATTAAGCTGGAAGATTTTCACCAACCAGAATCTTCAAAGTTCGTTATTTATAACCTTTTTCCAAAGGAGTCTGGAGGCTATTCTCATGTGTCTGCAGCTCCTAAAGAAAGAAAAAAAACAACATAATGAAACTAAGCCACAAATTGCTTCACAATTATTTTTACCACCTAATTTGGTGCACGAGGCTGGAGGCTTGCTCTTTGCATACTGTAATCCTGCCGCAAACTCAGGAACAGCCTGAAAGGCCACGGAACAGACGAGATATTCATTATCATCTCTTTCATGTTGCAGCTGTGACAGAGGCCCTGGAGAATTTGCCCAGCATGATATTTGCAAATGCCTGCTTGCCTCTGTATTACCTAAACTAGAGAACTGCTGCTGAGGATGACGTTCCTCCTACTGCCCTACTCCCTTCCAGCAAGCACAGCTGTATCACCCAGAAAATGCAATCTGGACCAACTTCCATGGGACTCTCAATCCTGGCTTGCTGTCTGCCTGATGATGGTACACTTGGGACGTGAAGCAATGATCCCACCACAGCTCAGGCTAGAGTCGCTCATGCTCAGCAAGTCAAAGACTCAGGATGTTCCAGGATTTATAGATTTTTGCAGTGAGTTATGGTGCTCATTGATGAGACAGGGAAGTTACAGTAAAACCACTAACTCTACAATGAAAGGGCTTTTATACGCTCCGCTGCAGTGGTGGTTATGGCTGCCAATTTTGCACAATTCACTTTCAAGGACAAGAGCAGCACAAACTGGTTTAAGACGATTTCTGAATGATGAATGCTGACTTGAAAGGTTTCCAGTACGACATAATTACTCTGCATTAATGTGCAATACACAATGGTCTATATGTATCTCAATGGGAATCTCAGTGGGGCTTCATGGGCACCATTCCAAGTAACCTCCGCTGGGAGTCACGCTTATAGTCCTACAGGCTGACATACAAATAGATCCCATATTCATTCCTGAATTATTTCTGTGCAGAATCAGATGCGAGAGATCCAGGGCCATATTCACTGGTGTGTGGCAGCTCACAATTGTACTCAGCTGTAGTGAATACAGCCCGCTTTATTTTCTCTCCTTGGCCTGATGTATTTTGCTTCGGCTAATGTATGCACACCTTAATCTTTAGTTGTCCAGAGACAGACAACTCTAATGAACTCCCTATAACTTTATTTAAAGATACATTTTCACTAAGTGAGGTCGGGGAAGGGAGACTCAACCACTTGTCCCGAGCAAAGGCCAAACGGAATGAAGAATTCATTTAGTTATTCACAGCTAAACACCATGCACTTTGAGGTTTCACCTAGCCCTCCAAATGAACTGTTATCCTCTATATTGGTTGTCTTTCTGCAAAGACCGTCCCGGTACTGTTGTTGGGTAGATAATGAAATACTCAAGTTCAACATTCACATCATCCTGATCAGCTTTTGCATACCTCAACATCTGGCACGTATTGCTTGTTTTACCACTGCTAGAGGCCCAGGTGCCCTGGCAATGAGCTGATGATAAATGCATTCAGGAAAAAAAAAAAAAAACCAAAAAACAAAAAACAAACCAAACCTCTTATTAATCAGTTTTTGGTCTGGAGTTAAAGCTCAGAGCTATTTGAAGCAGGGTTTTTTTTCCTGGGCTCATTTCCAATCAGCATGATAGCTGTACTGGTTTTGCACCACCATGCTGCAGTAAGCCCTCGGGTCACAGCTCTTTGCTGCAGTTTGCCTCATGGGGAAGAGGTGATGTGATGCTGGGCAAATGAAAGCAGCCCTCATCACAGCCAGAAAGTCCTTCTCCCAGAGCCAGTGTCTCCAGCCCATGGGATGGAGGGGGAATATCTTATTAACATTATAGGTGACTCCCCTTCCCTGTTTGGTTTTCAGCTGTCAAAGGCTTGGAGTGGAGGTAAAGACAGTTGTGAAGGGGCTGTTAAAAGGACTTGGAGGAGTAAAACCAAGGGTACAGAGAAGTGCACTGTAAATAGGCAGCTTCAAAGTCAAGAATGTAACAATGGCTGGACACATCCCAGGTGGAGTGGGTTATTCTTCACGGAGCTAAGCCTTGGATCAAAGGAGACCTCAGACTTCCAAGACTGGAAGGCAGAGCAGGTTTGGGTGGGTGGTGGTGAGCGTGGGTGGTGGTGGCAAAAAGAGGTGGAGAGCAAAGGAGGATTCCCTTCAACATAGTCAGGGCAGGCCATGAACAGATGAGTTCATTACTCGCTGCAAGCAATTAGCTGCCTGATGCACAGTAAGGTCAGGCTGAGTTTGTGCAGAAGGCATAGGACCCATTTTTACCTCAGGAAGCAAGGTTTACATGAGGATACAGCCTGTTGCTTCCTCTCCACCCTCAAACTTTTGAACCAGCTTGCCAGTTCTAACCACATTCAAAAGAGGGGTAGATGCCTCCAAGATAACACCCTACTGTTTTGTTTCTCACTGAACAGACAAAGAAAAATTCATCACCTGCACAAAAAGGAGGGAAACCCAACCAAGCACCTCTGAAGAGTGAAGGTAAGGAGGAATGTCTCTATCTGTTCCCATTAGCCTCTGGCTGGCTTGCAGATCAGCTTGCCCTTATCTCCTACCCAGCCAGGACACTGAGGGTAGCAGAATTATGAGCCATGGTGGTTTCTGAGTAACTTCTCATTAGTTGATGCCCTAGGCTTCAACACAAAACCTTTTCACCAACTCAAACCCCACCGAATTCACAGCAGAGGTAACACAAGGGGGTTATTACCCTGGGCTAGTGACTAGGTGAGGAATGGTGCCTGGGAGGGGAAAGGTCTGAACTGAAATCCCAGGGGACAGCACTTAGAGAGAACTCAAAGATGGTTCACCCCATAATGAGATAGCAAACCATGTAAAATAAATAAATAAAATGTAATAAGGAATTGATGAAGTTGAACATTTTGGCTCCTGCAGCAGCCCTAGTACAGAAGGAACAGGAACTCGAGACCTTGTCAGAGTGAAAGGATGTTCTACCAATTAGGACATTCAATTGGAGTTGAAGACATCCCTGAGAAGCCCCTCTGCCACAGATTACCTAGGTGGCCTTGTGGACGTTGCCTGCCCTCTGCCGACTTCCCATCTGTTAAGCCTCCCCATCTCAAAATCATCAATGAATCACTACAGCCCTTTCTGATCTGATCATATTTGATGTCTTTGGGTTGCTTCTGTTAAGGCAACAAAACTGGCGATGCAGGTATGTATAGTGATGCAATCGTACTTTTACCAGACGTGCAGCTGCAACGCCAGGACTGACACACATCTCTTTGCCCAGAGTACCAGCCTCTCCCAGCTGTCTTGCAGCCCACAGGCCTCCCCCCTCTGTGTTTTTTTTTCAGAGCTGTGAAGTCAATGCTCTTTCATCTGTTTCCCTGGCTTTCTGATGGGTCTCCATATCTGCTTTCAGAGTTTTGTTTTAATTGCTCCTTCCTTATCAACCCCATCCCCAAAGGTCATACATAACCGTGCCGTCGCCAGAAATCTATCTGAACAAACACCACCTGGTGAAAGCCCTTCTTACATGCACATTGCATGTGGGGAAATGTCAGAACCGTCTCAGATACTCGGCTCCCATGGGGAACAGTTACTCTTTCTAGGCCAGGTTTATAGGAAGCAACTGATATAATTTGGAAAAGCTCATTCTTTCAAAAGTTCATTTTTAAAAAGTTCATTTTTTTCAGGAACAAACGCTTCCTCAGGCTTGAAATATTAGCCTTGCAAACCACAACAGCTGAGCACTTCTTGATTTTCACACTGGCAGGGTAACTGGCCGGGAAGGGTAGAGGTCTTCTGTGGCTAACAGCCTGTCTTCCTATCATGCCTAATGTCAGAGTCAAATACCCTGGGGTTCAGCCCAGTTTCTGATTCCTGGGTGTGGTGCCAAGAGCTGCAGCCCCACTGAGGATTTGCAAAAAAAGCAGCCGGGGCTTGTGTAAACCCCTGTTTGCAGAGGTCAGGTCTCCTTTCTAGACCTGCTCATGAGCACAGCATGACCAGTGCCAAACCCACTTCTCCTCAGATGCCTGAGGACCCTGTTAGTGCAGCGGGGTTATTGCACAGAGCAGCAGGAAGTAGCCTTTGGCCAGTAAAAGGAATTATTACCATTCCCCAAGGACCTTTGCAGTGTGGTTTCTGGCCTGTCTCCACTCTGCTTTTTTTGTTTAAAGTGATCTCCATCGGCACTTGCTTTCCGTCCTCCCTCTGAGCACCGCAGCCAGCACTCACAGACGTGCTAACAGCCCCGTCAGCAGCTCAGTGCCAGTCCCACTGACCCTGTCCCATCCCACTGAATTCAAAGGAAAGCAGCAAAATGCCATGCACGCTTGCTTTAAAATGAAACCACTCAGGATAATACAAAACCGTTGGCAGCGCCACTTTTTACCAACTCCAAGGCTAGGAGAAAAAAGTGAATGTGGCTGTCCTCCACTCTGGAGAAGAACCAGTCTAAGTTTGACCCAGGTGAAGCCTGGCTTTTTTCCCAAGCCCCAAGTACCACCCATCACCTTTGTGTCTCTAAATGTTATGCCCTAGATCCTCTATAACATTCACCCTAGTACCAAAATAACACCCTCCAGAAGAGTCGTTTTGGTGTGATTATCAGGTATGTCTTTCTGGATGTGCCAAGATTCAATAGTTTGGCAGTGGATTTAAAGGTCCAGGTCCACCTGTGAACTTGCCCAGGGCAGCATGGTGAAGCGGGGCAGGCAAGCAGCAGATTTGGCCAGGGAGGGCTTGCTCATCCAGCACATGCTCTCCCAAATATATCTCTGCTGAAGCTGTTCTCAGGAGTTAAACACAGCAGAATCTCCACTTTAAATTCTGACAATACACCCAAACGCTGAGTTTTTGTTAGAACTCCAAAGACTTGTCTTCACAACTGAAAAACAGTTATATTTCTTTGTACTGGAAGGTAACTAATGGCCAGCAGCTCTCCTGAGGTAAACAACACAGCCAGGATGGAGGACTTAAGTTTTACTGTGGGTAAATTCACCAAGGTCAATGTTGTGTTCCCTCTTGAAGTTGACCTCTGCAAATTTATCTCACAGGGTGCTTTAGTTTTACTGCCTCACTTGTGTTTTTACCTCAGGATATTGGATGAGCACTGGATCCCCTGGGGTTGAAAAAAAGATTTAAAAAATTTATCAGTAAAGACAAGACCAAACAATCCTCTTCAAGGGGAAAATATCTCTACAGGGGCTAAACCAGCTGTTCTTTGTACAAGTTGACCGACACAGATGTATATACTTTTCCCCACTGGCAGAAAGCAGTGTAAACTAAAGAGACAAACCTGCAGTCTCTAGGAAATACCATCACCAGAAAAACCATATTACTAGGAAAGTATGTTCGGCTTAAATAAATCTACCAGATCTTTTGCAGCAAAACTATGGAGGAGAAAACTCTTATAATGCCAGCAAGTTAACGACATTTTTGGAGGAGATATTCTGCTCCTAGTAAAAGCCCAAATACAAAAACACAGCCCTGGATTTGGGGCCAGTAAAATTAATGTGAAACTGGAAAAAACCAAAGTGCTTGCTGCTTGCAAAATTACGTTATACTTTGTTATGATTAATTACGCAATGAAAATAATTTTTTTAAGAAGCATGTCTCCAACACATGACTGCTTAAAATCATTCAAGCACTAAATCTTAAAAGCATATGCAGAGTTGAAGAGCAACTAAATCACATTTTGCCCTCTGCCATGCGCATGTAAATACCAAATGATATAGCTGAAATCAGGGAGTTGTTGGTTTCTTTCTGAAGCAGTTGTGGAGACTTTGGCCTACTGATATTTTACGACTGACCCAGAAAGGTATGTAGATGTCCAGTCTGAGCCCTGGGTTTTTGAAACAAGCGGTTGTAGGGATTTTCTGTACCACCATTGACTACACCTCTCCTTCCAATGAAACAAACAAAAAGTTTAGACAATAGTGCCTTTAACCTACTGGCCCTTGAATTTTCCTTAAAAGATTTCCAACGTTAAATAATGTATTAATTTGACCTGAGCAAAAAATGTAAGAGTTAAGGAGAGCACAGAACTCCCAGCAAAGTTTTCCCTTTCCTTGCACTTTCTATATAATAAAAAAAACCTTTTTCCACAGAGATTTTTAGACCACAGAGTACTACAAACACAGCATGAATCTCTGATATAGGTGGAGCAGGAAGTTATATTATCTTCAGCTAGTACAAACGAGCATAAAATAACAGCAATCTTTGTGGATTTACATAGCTGCATATCTACCCTCTGACCATCCGTGCCCTCCCCTGTTTCTGGAAAATCCCCTTGGGTCCAGAATGTACATCATGAAGAAACAAAGACAGCACAAGCCCATTATTTTAGCTTGCGTGTCATTTAAGGAATGAGGATACTTTCTTTAATAGGGTGTTTGCTGGCTGTTTACTGAAGAAATTGTCTCTTGCTGGAGGTCATTTTCAACTGCTTTAAGGAGGCTGCTTAGTGCAATGATAGCAACATCAGGAAGGTCTGAAGAAATAGATTTTCTGAAAGTTTTTTTCCAGAGGAAGTTGCTTTAACCTAGATATCTACTCAGAAAATATATTTTCTGTTCCTAGGTTGTTTGACTTTAGGAGAACAATAAATTCCCAAGAGTTCTTACGAAGATCAGTCATGCCTCTTTGTTTTAATGGCATATTTTGAAGTTTTGCCTCCAGAATATTGATAAGAATCAAAGTAACTTTTGATATATGGCGTTAGATATGCTCCAGGAATAAGATCCCTCTCAAGTTAGACTGTCTGCAGACAACTCAGACCACCCACTTTCAGCTTAAACACAGCCTGTTCAAAGGCTGCAGTGATTCAGATCAGAGCAGTAGCTGTCTGCTCAAACTGTGAGATCTTGGCATTCATCAGACATGTCCAGCGCGCATCTGATAACACAGCTTAAAGTGCCCAAGGCCATTGGAAGGCAGGTGAGGGAGAGCTAGGAAATATCAAAGCTGGAAACAGCCTAATCTTCAACTCAGCACACTACACATTTTGAATTTCACACGCATTCCACAAAATTCCCCAAGTCCCAAAAGCTTTAATCCAGTCACTTTGTAACATATGTGTGTTTTATTAAAAAAAATAAATTATTCAGTATTACTTTTCCTTTCTTGTATCCAGCTGGCAGCATTTTCTCTTAGTTCTACAGGAGCCAACATAACCTCCTATTAGTTCTGGTATTGTCCATTTGTCTACATCTTTGACTCAATTTCTGCAAAACCTTTGGACAGCGAAGTTGATTTTTCAGGAAGTTAACCCAGTGCTCTAGGGACTTCACATTGACACTACCAAGATTTTGGCCATCCATCTCCTAGACCCTTTGCCAATGATATTTGAAGATGGGCACGTCAGCTAATCCAACCCAGTTGCCTACTCCAGCTAAGAACGACCACTCAGCAGTTGATTTCAGGGAACTGACTTGGGGAAGGCTCTGCTGCAAAGATAAAGCATTAAACCCATGTGTAAGAGACACCACAAGGGGAAACAGCCAACTACAGCAGACTGCATGATGGAAACATCAGCACCGAGGCTGGTAGTTGTCAGAAAATCCCTAGTGAGGAGAACAGAGAAATGTTTGATCAGGAATAGAGAATAAGCCAGAAATCCTCACTAGACAGCTATGTAAGACCATGACAGGCCTCCACCTTGACTATCAAATTTGCTTGCCTTTCATCATCTGAGCAAGGTGACAGTGAACCGGATGTGGCACAGAGGAGGGTGACCAACAGGTTTGGGGGTACAGAAGCTGCTCAGTACCAGGAGACAGAGACACAGCCCTGTTAACCCCAGAAAAGGAGAAAAGGGAGAAACCGAAGCTCATGAATGACCCAAGAAAAGTGAACGGGTAGGTTTTACTCATTTCTCCACATATTGCAAAAACTGAGATTCAGCCCATGAAATTATCAGTGGCAGACAAAAACAGCAGCCAAAAATGGCCAGCAAGAAAGTGTTGCCTCATCACGCATTATGAGTTAACCGTGGTGCTCCTCACCCTGGGGCACAGCAATGGCTGCAAGTTTCCTTTGCTTAAGCAACATTTGAGCCATATTCATAGGACAAAAGCCCCTCAAAGTCTATTAAAAACAGATACTAACTTTGACCTGTGAACTCTGCATTGCAGAGCAGTGGAAGAGTTACTGGAGGGTTATCACTATATGCAAGTTTTGTCCTGCTACTTTTCCCCAGGCATTTTCTCCTGGCTATGGTTGGAGGTAAATCAAGGTGTACTTGTTTACAGTTCTGTGTGCTTTTCACCCTACCCAGTACCGTTGCTACACCTGCCTTCAGTGAGGGTCCATACCTCCCCAGATAACAGATTGTTTCTGCACTTGCTGTGCTCGATAACTTTTACTTCTTCTGCTGATAAAGAAGAATTTCCTGTCCTGCAGAAGATCGTCAATGAGCTGGAAATAACTTTACCACGCAGGTTTGCCTTCTTGCCTGAGCAGGGAGTTTCTGCAGCGAAGTGCCATGGGAAGCTGGAGGTGGTTTTGCCACTTGCAAAATAATTTTGTATGCCTTTGAGAAAGGCAGGGAGAGATCTCAAAGGATTTAGGCATGACTGACATGACATGAGAGTTTGAATTGATGCAGGCATGTGCAGACAAGGCTAGTGGTATGTCAGCGAGAGGAGAGGGTCTCCTAGGGCACGCTGGAGGACTGAACAGATACAGTGATGTGTGTGACAGGGTACAGCAACAGGCGTTAGGCTTTGTATTGCCATTTCAGGAGTTGCCCAAAATCCTAATGAAGCCATGAGGAGTTATGTGTGGCCTTGGATAAGAGAGTTCCTCCTCCAAGGAAAAGACATCAGGTGCCTCCAGACCTGGACCTTGTGTCTCGAACCAAACAGGTCCAGAAAGGCCAATATGCCCACCTCATACTCCTGCTTCTGCCCATCCTCCAAGAGTTTAGGACATTGCTTGGGAATCTGGGGAAGAGTGGAGGGAAATGTCTATTGCCCTGGTCCCTACTCATGCTCCGCCACTTGTCCCTCTCCACTTTTCCAGGCAATGACTCTCCAGCTCTGTTGGCTCTCTCCTGATTGCCCTTGCTCTGTAGGATCAATAACCACCACAGGCCAATCTCATGGGAAGGACCCAGGACAACACATACTGTCATACAAAATTATTTTGCATTATCCAGCAGGAAACATCATTATTATGGGGAAAATGGCACCTTCACACAGCCAGAATTGTGATCCACCAGAAAGTTTGCCTTGCAATGCTTCAGATGGTGAAGTGCAGTCTGGCCAGCAGCCCAGTGCCTCTTCAGTGTCTGCCCTCTTCAAAGCCTCCCAAGCAGGGAGGACACAGACTGGAGGATTCACCACATCTTTGAAGGTCATCATGCATATCTGCAGCTTGCATGGTGGGAAGCTTTTGTGCCTATGGGCCAAGCTGAGCTGAGACATTGGCGGTGAACATATGGAAACCCTGCAGAGCATGAAATGAAAGTGAGGAGGGAAGCAGGCAGGAAAAAACTGCATTTCCTGCCTCCTAATGGGGAAAGCAAAAAGTCTGAGGTGCTATTGTGGGGCCAAGTAGAGAAAAGTTGCTAAAGCTCAAGCTGCACAGAGCTGGAAGGGGAGAAGACACCACCTTCCCAAATCAGTGCAGAGAGCAGGGGACAAGTGGACAGACTGGATATTAGGAAAAGATTCTTCACTGAGAGGATCATCAATCACTGGAACAGGCTTCTCAGGGAAGTGGTCACAGTACCAACCCTGTCAAAGTTCCAGGAGCATCCGGACCGTGCTCTTAGTCACATCATTTAGTTTCAGGTAATCCTGTGAGGAGCAGGGTGTTAGACTTGGTGATCCTTATGAGTCCCTTCCAACTTCAGATATTCTGTGATTCTTTGAAGTGGGCTACCAGCAAGAGGAGAAAAACCTATCCCAAACCCACCACACAGTACGAAAAGCCTGGAAGAGAGAAAGTGTGTTAAGTAAAGACATTTCCCCTTTCTCAAAGGTTCCTTCTTGTGGCTCTCTCAGGAGGCAGCTGTGAGCTCCTGGGCACACAGAGAAGATGCTCAGCCTCAAAGCTGCTCTTCTGGAGCAGTAGTGGGCAGCACCAGGGAGACAGTGCTGAGACAGATTAAATTCAGCCAGTTAGGATAGGACTGCAGAGATATAGCACAGGGCTGTACAGAGGCACTTGTCCAAGCGTGGTGAAAACGAGTCTTTCCCCTTTCCTTCTTATTGTCCAGTTCTTCATCCATCTGTCTGGCAAGGCCAGCAAGCTGAGCAAGAACAGACTGATCGAAGTATTGGGATACATTTACACATTGCACGAGTACAGGGCTGCACTTATGCAGGGCACGCAGCCGTGCACAGATGGATGCCACAGAGCCTCACGTGAGTGGGGACAGGGCTGTGGTGGGCACAGAGTAGCTCTCCCTAGTGCCACAACCTGCGTAAACACCCTGCCCATGCCTGCAAGGCAAGTTTTATTTGAGAAATGATTTTTCCTCCCATTTCATGTATTCTACCTTCACTGCAAGCTGTCTGTTTCACATCCTGGCTGCCCAGGGCTTCTTTTTCACCCCAGCCGCTCCCTGTGCTCCATGAAAAGTGTGTACCGTGTATGTAAATGTAAGGAGACACACGGCAGTGTGCAGTGATGAAATGGCTGTTTCAAGAGGCCAGCAGCAGCACTGAGAGTTATTGCAGATCTAGCCCATTTATTTTCTACAGCTTTACATATTTTCAATAGCTGCTCAGCCACATCCTTACCTATAACACAGGGCTGCTTTGAGCAGCGCTCAGGGAAGGGAGGGGTTGCAAATCAAATGTTGTTTCTGAGGAAGCTGTCTTTGCTCCAGGGTAGCCTGGCTTTCACTTACTTTTAACAACTTTTCTAAGAGGGTTTCCAGCTGTGCACGGAGGGAGCTGCGGAGCATGGCTACGAGGGGTTAATGCCTCCAATGGCTGGCACATGCTGCCTGCACTGAAGACATCCACCCATCCATCCATCCATCCATCCATCCATCCATCCATCAACAAACGCAGTAAAGCATAACAAGACCCAGCCAGGGGACACTGGGAACTGATTTGGGCTGGAGGGCTCCAGGCTGCCATGAGGAGCTGAGGAAATGACCCAGAAAAGTACGGGATGCCGGACTATGATAGCACCTGGATACCTGGAGGGGAACGGCCTCTTCGGTGTCCTGCCCCCAAATTTCCTCAGTCTACGCCATAAGAACACCCAAGAGGCTCCTTACCTATTTTATTTCAGGTTTTATGGATGTTCATGAGCATGGGCAGGAGTCTCAACCACTGGAGCACAGTCAATGTCACGTTTTTCCAGGGGGCGAAATGTTTCTGGCCCTCTGCACTCTGGAGGAAAAAAAAAGTACGAAGGCGCTAAAAACTAAACCTGTAGAAACAGAGTCTGGCTGCACCCGAAGTGTAGAGAAGGAGGCTATAAATAAATAAAAAAAACCTTCTGTAATATATTACACTAAGCTTTTGACCATTTGACCCCGGCAAACCAAGTTTGGGGAGTTACTTTTCATATGCAGCAAGATTGCTAGCCTGAATGTTGGCTTGAATTAAAAGGTGAGAAGCAACAAGGTGGAGGGACTCCAGGGTAAGAGCAGGAGTCCCTCGAGCTGTCCCAGCTCCAGCAGTGACCCCCAGGGTGCGGACATTGCACAGAGGGGTTTGCTGATGGCATGTGGAGAGAAAACCCCTCCCTGGCCCAGAGGTACCTGTCATTTTGCAGATGTTCAAAGTCCACAAATGACTCAGACCCCATTGCATACCCCGCCCCACGTCATGCCAGCATCTCCTTTGCTTTTCAGCGTCTTGTTCTCGCCAGTACAAAGCAACAGTGATCATCGCTGGAAGATGTAATTGCTGTTTTTTCATAAGAAGCCTCTGCAGAAAATATCACTGCATTAGACTTGGGGGTCATGCTAGAATTGCAGAAAGATCCAGCACCAATATTAAGCAAATGATTAAATATGAAAATGGGATTTTCAAAATGCTATTATTGATCTTGCATAATGGAAATCAGTTTCCATGTTCTGGTTAAAAAGAAAGAAATCCAAATTAGACAGCCCCTTATTAAAAACCCTCCACTCTATTTCTTGGTCTAGTGAAATTCCCAAGTGCAATTTTTATTCTGCTGTCTTAAATGATTGTCTCCTTTTAATCATCAGTGAGAAAATTAACCTGCTGAACAAAGACACTTTCAGCATTTTTCTATTCAGTCACATAATAAAAGACAAACTTATGCTAAAACATCAAAATTGCTGCAAAACCAAAGAAGAGACAAAGGCATTCCGGGGGGCAGGGGCGGGGGGGAGTGGTGTGGGGGCTGGGGTGAGGGGTGTGAATGTTTCTCCAAAGTGCAGCAATGCACTAAACTTCTTCAAATCACCACCTGCATAGCCCTTCACTTGTTGTGTCACATCCCCACCTTAAACCAAAGAGTAATTTATCACCGCATCACTTCATTACTTTATTAGCCATAAACACAGAAAAGGCCCGTGCCTGTAAAAAGTATGTATAAGGGCGTAATTAAAGCAGAATAATTGACCAGCTTGAGGCTGCAGGAGAGAACAGGGTGCCAATCTGGTATTTTTATTAATACGAGAGCTCACCCAGCACGCTGTGACAATGAAGGCAACGGTGAGTTTCGAAGGCTGTTGCAGGGGAAGAGAGGGCTTGGTGCAAAATTACTGCCGAGTGTGAGCTGGATTCAGGTGCTTGATGGAAGCGTAAGCTCTTTAATCTTGCTGTGCTTGGCTGTGAAGGTCCCTGGAGAGGTGAGGTGGCTGTAGTTTAATCAGAGTCATCTATTTGTTCTCGAGTGCAAGGACTCCCTTCTCTCGCTCATTTGACCAAGGTCATTCTTCAGTGCCGGTAATGCATGAATGCGCAGCGGCTCCGTCAGATTGCTCATTAGTATTCTGTGCATTACATGGGCTAAATTTGCCATTTCATTTAGAAGGCTCCTGTTTGCATTTTTCTTCCATATCATAGGCCTCATCAGAAGAAACAGGTGCTACTGGGAAAGATCCAATAAGCATTTATACATATTTACAGCAAATACTGGACACAGCTTTTTGCTTAAAATTCTGAATATTCAATAAGCAGCTCATTCTATGCATTACAAAAGGCAGAAAGGCTAATTTGGAATTAATGCTGTAAATATTTGCAGAAAATGAGATGTAAAAATCACAGCAGAAAAAAATCCTGCTGTATACCAAGACTGGAGAGAACAGCCCAGAGATGTACCAGGCCAGAGCCAGCCTGGATCTGGTGCATGGTCCAGTTCAGCTGGACTCTGGGCTGCACCTTGAGATGCCAAGTACCACCATCCTGTGGTGACAGAGCTGCATTAGTCCCCCCAGTAAATTCAATGCCTGCTTCTTACCATTGTTTATTCCAAATGCCTGATGAATCAAGGCACTAATGCACTTATTTGTTGAGTCCAGTGCTGTCCAGAGCAGACTCTAAACAGGAATTTTCTTTCTGCCATGGATTCTGTGGGAGCACTTATGGCTCCCCGAGGCCCCACTTCCATAAAACACTGTTTGCAAGTAATTCAGTGTCAGTGCAAGAACATGCTCTAAAGGGTTGCTCAGTCCGAGCAGATCAGCCCTGGACTTGCTCTGGATTACCCCAAAACTGGCAGGTTGGCCCATTCTCCATCTTTTGTCTGCAACAACTTGCTTCCAGGACAATTAGTTGCCAGGCAGGAGGACTCATGCCCAGCCTGGCGCAAGCAAAGGGAAACTCACTGAAATCCCTCTGCTCCACAAACCCAAGGCACAGGCACAGCTACCACAGTGATTAGGAAAAAGCCACACTCATTTTTGCAATACACGTTTTAGCCGCAAGCTTATAATCATTTTTTTTTAATCATTACGGAGCTCCTTTTTGGCAATATCTGTTTCTAGGACTAACTCATTACAAACCCTGTCCTGTGCCATTGAGGGTGTCAGCCATTTTTGCTTTTAATTGCCTATTCCAAGTATTAATATGTGCCCATGTTCTTATGGAGGCTGTTAAAAGGCAAACTCTTAAAGTTCCCAGGCTCTCGTAATAACACAGAAAATATCATTCTTCACACTGGCTAGACTGGTGCCATAATTACACATTGACTGGCTTGGCTTTAACATTATATCACTTCCTGGTATTTGAAATATTCAGTTAAAAAAAAAAAAAAAGAAAGATGTAAATAAATAAAAAATCTGGTCTCACCAGGAAACAGAAGGAAAATCCCAGAGCCTCTGAGCACTCCTTACAAAGAACTCCCTTAAAATCCTTCCATGAAAATGAAGAAAATAAAGGAAACTCAGCTAATAACACTTTTCCACATAAATAATATAGATTGTAGCTGGACTTTTGAGAAGCCTGAGCACAACAGAGGACACTTTGTAAGGCCAAGCATTGATTACATGCTGCTGAGCACTTTCATGATGATAGCTTCTCATACTATAGCATCTCAAGTGCACTTACAATTAATAAGCCAGGCTGCCTCCTCCTGAACTGCAGCATCCTGGCAGACATGCCCTGAGATGGATGTAAGCCCATCAGATGTCGAATAAAAGGACTGTGGGTCTCTCCCAGTGACATTTTTGGGGCTGACAGGCTGCACAAGCTCAGGTCCCTGCTGATGTTCACCTCTGCCCTTATACAATAATAAAGGGATTGCACAGCACATCTACCTGCAATGGCAGGAGACAGGATTTGGTGACCCCTGTGATTGTCCCTGCTCCTATTCCTTAATGAAACAGTGAGATAAAGCCTAATGCATATATATCTTTGGGAGAGGAGATTCCTATTAAAGCCTCTTGTAAGGGCTTTAATCCCAAGGGTGGCTCTGCAGGGGCCATGAGCAGCCCTGTTGTACAGAGCTGCTGCCAGGCCAGCCCAGGCAGGATGCTTTGCCAGGCAGCAGACATGTTTTGACAAGATCTCCCTTCCAAAAAAATCACTATTCCCCTGTTCTCTCTCTCCCCCTATATTACACTTGCAAAAACAATGATTTTTTTTGTCCAGTTCCCAATGGGAAGGTGTGGATGCAAAGTGGCACCTCTCACTGCTGGTAGGAGCCAGGGTTGGGAGGAAAGCTGACCTGTGCAAACCTCTCCTGCTGCTCCATCTAGTTTCATCACCCAGTTTTTGAGGTGCTGAGGACTCCCTAGGCTCTTGTGTGAGTTAAACACAGCCAGCATTGCTTAGTGTTAAAAGTTCTGCACCTGCATCCTCTCCTAACAGAACCTGTTTTCCTGTTCTTTAAACCCATGATGCTCATTTTTAGGCATCACCCTTGCTGAGGGATCTTGGTCCTTTGGGGTGACTGCGCAACAAGGTGGCAAAAAACATTCCTTCTTTTAAGCACACAAGAATTCCCCAGGAAGACTAGACCCATATCCTAAATGGGATCAGAATGCCTAAATCAGATATTGGGGGCTGAAAGGCACGCAAGGGTCCAGGCTCAAGAGCTTGGCTTATAGCTGCAATTAAAAAGGGAAAAAAAACCAACCATTCTTTCTTAGCAAGAAATCCTTGGCAGAAATCATTGTAGTTAGCAAGCAGAGACAGATCAGACCCTTAGATGTGCATTAAATTGGTAGGTTATTGCCATGAAGAAACTCCAAACCTAAAAGCTGAAAATAGCTCACTTTTAAATGTGAGCACGAACCTTGAAATTAAATACAATGCTGCTTCACCGAGAAAACCGCCACAAAAGAGCTCTATTTTCTGACAGCCAACATCCCAAATTAAACAGCTTCCACGTGTGTCAATAGAAGACATTGGCTTCATTATTTGCAGTCCCCCAGTGACAATTTCTAGTCCCCTTTGGTAAATGTCATTACAGTTCCAGACAGACATCTGCACCATGGGCAAATTGACTGATAAATTCTCCTTGCTGGGAAAGTGAACCAGGATGGACAGGAGATCCCTGATGCTGCAGGCGGCTTTTCAAGAGCAGGAGGTCTGGGCAGCGTCTCCCAGAGCCACATCATCTGTGCAGCGTCTCCCAGAGCCACTGGATCTGCACAGGGTGCTGGGTGAAACTGAACTCTGTCTGATGTGGAAACACAACCTGGTCCAAAGTCCACCACACCAGCTGGGAGAGGCTCCCAGTTTCCTGGTTCCAGTTCTCCCTCCTGTTCACGCTGGGTTTTCTACCGCTCTTCCCTAAGCGGTTTTTAGGTCTTTTCCTCACTCTGTCCACAGACTGCTCAGCTCTTTTTCTGTCCATCACCAAAGCGAAGGTTATCAATAGATAACTGTGGGAACTGCAGGTGAGGTGTTCCCAGTATGGTGCAGCTGTGAGCACGTGTGGGGAACTCTGTGTTGATCCCAAATGGATGTTCTTGAGGAAACCAAAGGTCTCACCTACAGGTTGTGGCTTTTCTGGTGGGGCCCAAGACAGGACCTGCAATTCTGCTGAGCACCAGCAACAAACCCAGACGATGAACAGAGGGACATGCTGGATTTACCTGTCTCAGAAATGACCATGTCCCTTTTTACTGCCAATCCCCTGGCACATGACCTTGGTCTTGCACAGCATTGTGCAGGATGTCCCAAGTAAAAGGTGCTGGATAGGAGAGAAGGAACATATAATTTTGGTCCAGGACAGCTGGCAAGCCTTTTGCATTACATGAACTCATACTGTGTTAAACAAACCCTTGCTTGCACCTCCCTCCCCTTCAAACCATCCTGCATTCAGTAAATCTACCTGAACAGTGAGCAAGAAAGATCATTTAGTTCATTCCCACCCACCCCTCCAATAAAAAAATATCTTAATTTAAAAAACCCTCACTGCTAAATAGTTGCTTGGGGTTGCTAATTGATCAGCAGAGCCATCATTAACCTGGGTATTTGGCAGTGACAGCAGACCACTCCTGCCCGACATGCACTGTTGCTGTGAGATGAGAAAAGGCATGAGAAAAGCAGCAAGGCTGACTCTGACTCCACTTTCTCCACTGGCCCAGCACTGCTTCCAGATTCCAGTTGCATAACTAACAGCAAAAGCAAGCCCAGCATTCTCTGTAGCAAAACCATCTTCGTGTTAAAAAATTACCCTCCAAACTCTGGTTTCAAGTAAATGCCAAACTGCTCATCATTCACTCTGCTACAGCTTTTCTTAGTTTATTATTTATGTGCCCTTTCAGAGTCTTCCACCTGCACCATCTCTATCGATGGACATGAAATAAAAATCAATAGCAGCTTCCCCGCCAGTCGAACGGCACGGCATCAGCGCTGGTGTTAGATCCCAGCCAGGAACTGGTGGACAATCCCACTGAGAAAGCAGGACCACTTTGTGAATGCTTGGTGGTTAACTCCAGCTTACTCTTCTGCAGACCAGGAGGTTTGGGGGGCTGGATGTGTGGGGAGGGGGGAGCAACTGATGTTTAGGGACATGGGGAGCTCGTCACACACCTGGGAGGCTGTGAAGAGCATCATAGTTGACTGGTACTGACTGTCCCTTCATCCCAGTGCATGTCTGGTTCACCCCTTCCCAGAAGAGATCTGTTTTTCCAGACTGTCCATGGAGATTGACTGCCCAAAGTGTTTAAGATAATTTGCACTGCTAAGGTATTTGCGTGGGGTTATGCAGCAGTGTTCATCCCTGCACGCCTCTGCGAGGCAGCTTTGAGGTGTCTACGCTGTTCTCCGGGGCACAGCAAAGCATGTGTACATGCTCCTGGCAGAGGTGCTTGGGTCTGTTCCCAAAGGCTGAGCAAGTTGCAGCATGCCCAGAAGTGGCCTGTGGGACTTACACAGGCTTCAAGATGCATCTCCCTGCTACCATCCACATGCTTTCCATGTGATGGTGTCTAGAAGGGGAAAACACAGCTCTCAGCAGAAGCCAAACGCAGGTGCTTTGGGTTCTACCACCTTGGCCACGTGGACATCACCCACTCATTTATCATCTCCTTCCAGGGACACAGGACACTGTCAGACCCACAGTCTGAGTATACCTAAGGGACACGGAACTCACAACAGTTTCAAGAGACCCCCAAATGACTCAGGAGCCACAGTCAATGCCAAGCATGAGGATAAAGTAATCACAACAAAACACAGAGGTGGCTGTGGGACCATTAAGGAGGCCCAAACCACAACCAACCCCTCTTTGCAGCTATGCTTTGCCCCTTTTCCACCAGTTTCATCTTCCTGTGTGCTGTTTGCCTCCATCCCTGTGGCACCAGCTTTAGGATTCAGCAGGAAGAAGCACAGATCAGCTCAGACAGGGAGCAGCTTGCTGAAATCTGGCACATCCTGTGTCAATTCTATTTATTGCTAAGCACTGTCGGGTTGCTCTGAAAACATAGTGGAAATAGTGTGATTTCTGGTGGCTGTCAGGTTTTCCCCATCTTCACACCTCACCTCTAGCTTCTGAGGACTTGCCCCCAGGAGACGGCAGCTCAGCCGTTTGTTGATACTTGGTGATGCATACGGACTTGAAGGGCACCAAACCTGGAAAGCCCCAGTGAAAGAGCTGTAGAGCTGGAACGAGCGGAGAGTGACAGCAACTGGAAGTGCTCCATGGTCAGCTGCAGGCAGGAGCCTTTACACCAGCCCAGTGGCACTGGGAGCCCTCGGGGACCATGTACAGGCTCTGCCCCAAACCTAGCACGGAAAAATGCAGGGGAGAACAGAGAATGTAATACACAGAGGACCTGAAATCGCATTAAATTGTTATCTGAACCCAAATAACTCCTCTGTAACAGAAAGAATTATTGATAGCCAAGGTAGCCCAAGGCTCCTAAACTGCATCCTTCCCTCTGAAGGAGGCTGGATATATCCCGTCCCCTGCATAAGGAAATCTTTACATACCTTACTTCGAGTTATACGGCTGGAAGGAAATGGGGCAGCTCAGGGACTCTCTGCCAGGTCCAACCCCCAGGGCAGGAACTTACGCTGCAAGTGTTGGACCCAGGAGGGTTTCTATGTGCAAATTCAAGAGCTGTGCAAGCAGCCAAAGGGAAAACTTCCCCTCAGTCAACTGGGCTCAAGCAGGAGAGATGTAGCCCACAGACAGCTGATGCTGAAGGCACATCCTTCTCCTAGCAGTTTTTAGAGCACTAGTAATTGGTATACCAGATGTTATCCTCCTTTTCCTCCTCGCACTCATTCACAGTGAAACATAAGAAAACCCAGACAAAACCTCAAATTCAAGCAGGATATATTGGCCTGAAAACCATCCACAAGAGTTTAAAGGCCTGACAGGCTGTATACCTGCTGGGGGGAAAATTCTGCATGGGAGGAAAAGAAACCAACATCCCTGAAAAGGGCAAGGAAAGTATCTGGAAGCTTCCAGAAAGACCCATGTGTGAAATGTGAGACAGCAGTAGAAGTCTTTAGGAGACACATCCATTGGCAGGGGATTTCACCCCCACGTGCTGGTGCTGACGGTGGGTGCGTGGGTCTCCTGGGATGCCTGCAAAATCAACATCCCCTCTCTGTCTCTAACTCAGGACCCATCTAGCAATGACAGGCTCAGGATTTTATAACTTGTAAGGCATAAACATCCCTCAAGAATTTTTAAAAATAATGTAAAAAGCCTCGTGTCTTATAAGGCAAATGAATAATACAGCTGGGATCTGTTTCTCATTCTTTGTACAACGTACTTTCACACTTTGCTGTTCCAACCTTCAAAATAAACCTGTGCTATATTTGCAAGAATCCCTTTGCCATCACAAGGGAGGGAGAGAGGGAAGACTTACAACGAAACCTCACAATTTCCACAGAAATCACAGCTTCTTAAACACTAGAGCTCAGCGTGAGGTGTAGCAGCTCCGCAGTCTGCAGGAGCAGAGTCATAAGCAGAAAACACTGACAACCCGGCGTGCCTTCCTCTCTGCCAGTCCCCAGCAAAGCGCAGCCCATGTCCAGCTGTGACTGTGCTGGGAGCTGCACTCAGCAGCGCCTGCTCCTCTGGGTACAAAGCTCATGAATTACTCCAGGGCTTCACTTACATATAGGCTGAGGTCCTGCCTGTAAGGGAAAAGCCATGCTTTCCACTAGCAGTGCTTGGCTAGTGCCAGAGTGCTCCCAAGCTCCCCAAACCACACATCTGGAGTGGGGGTCCCACCTCCTCAGCAGTCCCCAGCGGCAGATTGCACCAGCCTGGCTCTGGGCACCAGCTCTTGTCCCCATCCCTGGGAGGCTGGGGCAGAGCCTGGCCAGGGATGGGAGGGATGCTGCTAAATGCTGGGATGAATGCGCAGAGCTCCTGCAGAGGCTCGCTGGTAACAGTAAAAGGAGTTTGACTTCAGGGCAAGTAGGACAGGGATTTCATCTCCCTGAGGAAATAATTCTGTTTAACTTCTGAACTCTGAGCTAAAGCAGCCCAGGCAGAGATCTGTGGCTCATGCTGGGATGGGAGAGTTTTGGGGGCAGACTCCAGCCAATCTGCAAAGCAAATTTCTGGAAAAACAGTTCATTACACTTTGTCTCAAATTTCCAGTTTGCTGCAATCCATTGGCCTCCTCACTGCTAGTAAGGCTATGAGTTTTGACATCTCCTTTGCCCAGCAGAAACCCAGTGATTTCATAAGCCAGAAGAGACAACCTTCTTTCTCCCTTTCATCCTACAAACTGAGACTCTGCAAGCTGACAGCAGCAGCTACCAGCACTGCTGGGACTCTTGGTCTGTCTCTGTCTTGTGCCGGTATTTCTGACCAGTGTACCTGCCAGAGACCCAAAATCTTGGACCAAGCATGGTCAGTCTGGTCTGGCAGGAGCTGAACATTAGCTCAGTCATTAAGTTGCTCATAGAAATACAGGAAAAACGGAAAAACCCACATGAAAACTAGGAAGCTGCAAGGATCTGCTTCTTCAGCTCAGTCTGCTCCTGCAGTCATGTCAAGCTATTCGCAGCAAGCGGAGAGCAGACAGCAGCACCGCTTAATCTAGGGATATATTTAAATGAGTGTTTCCTTGTCCCTCTGCAGGCCAGTCAGCTCTTGTTGTTTCTGTAAACATTACTTACACTGCAAAGAAGTGGCTGTGTCCTCAGCAGCTTTAACTACTTCCATGCCAGCTGCCCTGAGTGGAAACCACAGCCTGCACTCCACATCCAGTCCTCAGCAGGAGAGGGTGAAGGTAAGAAACCAGCATATGATGGACATTAGCTCTGCCAATAAGCTCTCAGTCCCACCGATGATGAAAGGAGGAGGAAAACATAGACTGAGGAGAACATCTATGTAGTCAGGACAATTTTGTCAAGTTTGAGGTGGGGGTTAGTGGCTGGGTTGTACAAGTTGGACTGCAGCTTGAAACAGCTTTCCCTTGATGGCTTTGGTTTTCTGGCTTCAGCTGCTGTTCCTGACCTCCCAGTCTGTTTCTAGCTTCTCAAGACCTGGGGTAAGGTTTGCAGGGGAAGTTCTTACTTTACTACATCACCCCAAATACTTATGCCTGGAGCATGGCCAAGAGCACCTCCCTGACTCTGGGGCAGCTGGAGGCCAATTTCAAGAGCAAGTCATGAGCCATGGTCTCAGGAGAGCCCTGGGAAGGCCGCAGGGTGGACAACAGTTAGGTGGGAAGTAACAGTGACATAGCAAGCTACATCACACAGCTGGTAAATACATTATGAATCGGGAGTAAAATACAAAGCACACATGAATGCAGACCCCACTGCCAATAATTTCCACTCTTGGCTCAATTACCATTGCTCTTCTTGCAGCTGCACACATGCATTCATTAGAGAGCATTTTGGCTAAACCCATTTTGTCTTGGTTTCATCTCTGCCAGCTGAATCAAAGGTTTCCATGCAAGTAGTGTGCACCATGACACAATCCATGACACTTTCCTAGGGAGCTCTGGATCCCATAAAGCTATAAATTGATTACAGCATGGAAAGGCATGCAAGATCCTCATCTTTCTTCAATGGAACAGGGACACAAGTGTTGTCCTCATGAAAGGCTACAGCTCTTTCTTTCAAAGGAAAAACACTGCCCCTGAGCAGAAAGAGTTATGGGTAATGTGATAAACTGGGATCATCAATAAAAACTACCTTTCCTCTGGGATAATTTTCTGGCAGTTATCTGAGCACACACTTCCTACCTTCTTTACTGATGAGAGATGTGGCATGCACAAGGTCATGCAACAGGGTTGCACGTTTCTGATCCCACACATCAGATGTGCCATGTCAGGGGTGGGGGGTGGGGGGTGGGGGAGGGGGCAAAAGGGAGGGCACAACAAGGGGCTGTTTTCTGCCCTCAAAGACCAAATGTGGAAGGAAGGTTGTAGCACAACAAGCCATCAAAGTGGCTGTAACCATCAGAACGCAGATCAGCCTACCCCAAGAGGGGATAGCTAGCAAAAAGCCTAAGCTCAGGGAAGCGATTACTGCTATTTCTCCAGCTTCCAGCTGTTTTCAGCACAAGGATTTCCCAAGACAGATGTGGTTCCTGCGCAGTTAGCAACCCTGTGTGGATCTCTCTTGCATGAACTTGTTTAGTGTTCCTTGGAGCTCACGGCAATTTTTTAGTATCTGTATCCACAGCTTGTCAAGGGGCTGTGGTTGTTCCACAGGCAACAGTCTATCATGGGAAGGTGCACCTCGTTTTGTTTGCTCTGAGTTTTTCCTCGCTTCCTCAGATACCTCCTAGTCTTTGTAGTGGAAAAGACAGTGAAAAGCCTGTTCCAGTCCATCCTGGCAATGCCAATATGTTATAAACACTTAATCATAGAATCACAGAATAATTTGGGTTGCAAAAGACCTTTGAGATCATCAAGTCCATCCGTTAACCCAGCACTGCCAAATACATCACTAAAATATGTCACTAATCACCGCATCTACTTCTTTTTTTAAATACCTCCAGGGATGCTGCCTCAACCACTTCTCCGGGCAGCCTGTTCTAATGCTTGGCCACCCTTTCAATTATTTTTTTTTTCCTAATATCCAATTTAAATTTCCCCTGGTGTAACTTGAGGCTGTTTCCTTTTGACCTATTGCTTGTTACGTGGGACAAGAGACCTACCCCTACCTGCCTACGGCCTCCTTCAGGTAGTTGTAGAGAGTAATAAGGTCTCCCCTCAGCCTCCTTTTCTCCAGGCTCAACACCCCAGTTCCCTCAGCCGCTCCTCGTCAGACTTGAGCTCCAGAACCTTCACCAGCTCCGCTGCTCATCTTTGGACGCGCTCCAGCACCTCAGTATTTTTCTTGTAGTGAGGGGCCCAAAACTGATCGCGCTGCTCGAGGTGCGGCCTCAGCAGTGCCGAGCACAGGGGGACCATCATTCCCTAGCCCTGCTGGCCGCACTATTTCTGACACAGGCCAGGGCGCTCTTGGCCTTCCTGGCCACCTGGCCACACTGCTGGCTCATATGCAGCCGGCCGCTGACCAACACCCCCAGGGCCTTTTCCTCCAGGCAGCTTCCCAGCCACTCTGCCCCAGGCCTGTAGGGTGGCGTGGGGTTGCTGTGGCCCGAGTGCAGGGCCTGGCACTGAGCCTTGTTGAACCTCATGGAATTGGCTTTGGACATCAACCCAGCCTGTCCACACCCCCCTGCAGAGCCTTTCTGTCTTCAAGCAGATGAACGCTCCTGCCCAGCTTGCTGTCGCCTGCAAACTTACTGAGGGAGCACTCAAGGCCCTCGTCCAGATCGTCGAGAAAGAGATTAAACAGAACTGGCCCCGGGACTGAGCCCTGGGGAACACCGCTTGTGGCTGGCCACCAGCGGGAGGTGAGTCCATTCATCACCACTCTTTGGCCTCAGCCACCCAGCCAGCTTTTTACCCAGTGTAGAGTACACCCATCCAAGCCATGAGCATCCAGTTTCTCCAGGAGAGTTCTGTGGAAGACAGAGTCAAAGGCTTTACTAATGTTCAGGTAGACAACAACCACAGCCTTTCTGTCATCCACTGGGTGGGTCATCTTGTCACAGAAAGAGATCAGGTTCATCAAACAGGACCTGCCTTTCATAAACCCATGCTAGATGGGCCTGCCCCCAGGGGCAGCCTGCATGGCACACACGACACTTACGAGGTTTATGGTTCAAGCTCTTACTTCTCCCAGTAAGTCTTCCAAAGCAGACGTCTTACAATGCACATCTAACAGAGTTAGAAGACATAATTGTCCTGACACTGATAAACACATTTGTAACTCTAATCCTTCTTGCTCTGTGACCTGTATGGTATTTCATCATAGGAAGGCTTGCTGGTTTAGAGTTCCCTCAGGTAAAACCATGCCAAGCTTCTGGTGAATTACTGTCAGCTCATGTTATGTCCTTCCCAAAGGAACTTCTCCATTGCCAGCAATAAATCTCAAATAATGGAAGAATTCAGTCAAAATCTTGGTACATGTACCCCTGAGAAACCAGGCTGTCTGCAACCATTCCAAACAGAAAATTCCAGAATTGCCCAGGCAGGTTTGTAGCAAACCTTGGCCTTGACACTCAGATATCAGGACTAGCTGGGACCCATGGATTTAGACACATAAAACCCCTCCAGGTTACAAACCAGAGCAAAGTGAGTCCCCATAGACAGCTGCAGCATTTGGTGCATGGTAAGTGACACCCCAACACTATTTCCACACAAGCTGGCATGAGCTGCAGGACACCCCACAAGCAAGACTGACCTCACATGTACTTGGCTTTGTAACAGTTTATCTGTGGGTGTAGAAAACAAAAAGTGATGCAGGAAAAAGTCCATCCAGGATTCTTTCTATACACATCAGAAATCATATATAAACACATCTATAGATTTCTTTTTTGCAAGCAAGGCAAGAAATCTTCCAAAAGTCAGCTGCTGGAAACTGCAAGAACGTGCCAGAGAATGGTTCTTTTCCTAATTCAGACCCGGTCTTTTGGGTTCTTTAAGTGGCCACAGGGTCCACTGTTCTCATGATGCTGTCATGAGTCCTGCTTAGCAGGATTATCTTGATTCCCAGGATGGATGCTCACTTGGACCATTTTTTTCTGAACAAAATTCAGCTATAAAGGCAAGGTGTCCAGATGCAGACTTGGAGATGTTCTTGAAACCTTGGCTGTAAAAGTGTTCTGGAAAGTGAACTTACCAGAGGAAAAAAGGATGACCCTACAAAATCACTGAGCTTTAAATATTAAAGGATCATTATGCAATGCTATTAGCTTCCAGTGAATAAAATCATGTTACTTCTTAGGACAGATCCAAGCCCACAGTTTTATATTGTGTGTTCACAGCCACAGGAATTGTCCCAGCCACAATGGCAAAGATTTAAAATGTAAATTAATGTGTCTATCAAGCTTATCCGGCATTATCCTAATTAGCGATAAGCATTTTCAAGGAGACATTTTACACATAAGAGTTTCAACCAACCCTGGTTAGAGAGCAGGAGGGAATTAAACACCAGGAAAGCATATTGGTAGATGAATGCTGAAATGGTCCTGCAAGGATGCCCATGCTAAGTGTTCACAGGTGTGTAAATCAGGGTTTGTTTCTTCTTGGCTTTCTGCCCCTTCCTAAAATGGTACATTTCATCTCTGGTCTTTCCTAGAAAATACTGCTGTACTGCTCCCAGGGACTTTCACTGGCCAATATCCAAGTTACCTGTTGTTCTTCCTTTATCCCCTGCCTTCTCATCCATTTTCCAAGACTACAGACAGCCTATTGCAAGGAAATCTTATTCTTCCTGACTGTTTGGAGAGCAGCTACTCTCAAGGTCACTTTTGTATATAAATCACAGATATCATCACATTAGCACCACTATTCAGGCATTCAAAAGCAAATCTAAACAGGAGAGCTCATCAATTTAGCTGTCTTATGGCTAAACTTCAGCATTATGCATGGCTTCCTTTCCTTACTGATTACAGTACAGTAGATTCATTATTATTATTTTTAATTTGGTTATATACAACTGCATGGTGTCTTTTAATTGCCTTTTTTTTCCAATTGAGCCACCAAGGGATGTAAGCAAATTATATGGCTTAACAATTCCGCCTGCTGCAGACAGACTTGTGTGGCCAGTGTACCAAAGACACTGTGAAAACATTACCTTTTACTGGAAATGTAAACTCAATAAACCCCCAGGAGAGCAATAAAAATGCAGTAGCCAGCAGATTTAACAAGGACATGCTCAGTGCACAGTGTAATCTTATTATGTGCTTAATGCCCAGTGGAATTACAGGAATTTGATTTAGCAACATCAGATTTCAGTTTCTCAAATTATACTGACTGCTTATAAATTAAGACTGTGATTTGGGATAATTGCTTTTCATTTGCATTGGCAAAGCCCATATATTATATTTATTCTCACTACTCTGTTTATATTTTTGAAGTGTCACGGAGCATTGGCTTTGGGACTTAAACTGGGGAGCTTTCTTTTGCCTCGACATTCATGTTACTTCCCCATTAAATCTGGGTAAATGCTGTACCCTAGTAATCTTTATATGCTTGAAAGGTCTATTTTATGATTTTCCAAATCTGACTGAACACAGTGAAAGATGAGTGAATTTCTGGCAGAGGACTCTGTCATCCTCTCCATCAATCTGTTCTGGGACAGCACCATTGGAAAACCAGTGATCTGTAGAGGTGCAACAAAGAAATAAGTGCAACAGTGGCCTCACAACCATACCAACATTATACTTGGGAGTGTTTTCCCTTCACATGACCCTCTTTTGGGCTCTGCCACTGCAGTGTATAAATGAACTGGAGAGAATGAGCCAGTGAGTGATTAATTACCTCTGGGGAGGGGAGCTGTGATGTCAGCAAGGCTACCACTGAACTAGCAGGTAGCGGTAATGCTTGCAGGGCTATGAAGCTGATCAATGAATGGCTATTGAACTGCATGTGGACATTATGAGCACTTGAGCTTTGGGGCAAACCATTTCATCTCAAGATAAATGAATGAAATAATTAAATCTAACATAATGAGCAAAGGGCACAGGGATACCTCTGGAAAAAGACAGGAAATACCTCTGCTGCTGACTTTGGCTTCCATGTCCAAGACATCTGTATAATCTTAAATAACCATCTCTATGCAAACCACAGTGTACAGTAGCATTACTTGATTTACTGAGGATCATCCAGACTGGCTCATACAGCCGTAATTCCCCAGGATATTGGCATATCCTGGGCTGGAAAACCTTTACTGCTCCAAAGTCATTAATAGATCATAATGAGTTGATTAAAAAATTAACAAGGTAACAATTCAATTAAGTATTGTACCATTGAGCAATAAATGTAGCTGCAATTGGCAAGCACATCAACAGACTGCTGAGCAAGAAGCACTCCTGTTTACTTCCTGCACGACATGTGAATCCAATGGCTCTCATCCAAGGCTGAGGGGAAAAAAGTTTCATTTAAACATTTTATGATGGCCATGGATATTTGCTGCAAAATGCAAATATCAGCCTTGTTTTGATGAAGCAGAACTGAAGCAGCAAGCCCTTTAGCCTGTGATCAAGGCATTAGGTGGCAGGTCAGCTGTAGATAACTGAGAGACAGCTACAGAATTTCCCTGACTCCAGACTCATTTGGAAATGTAACCCATTCCTGTGTGAAGTGACAATGAAGTCCTCTAACATTTTCCCAGGCTTCAATTCATACTTGCCAACAGAACAGCTAAAAAACTGAACACTATGCCAGTATCTGCTGGGGCGAGGCTGCTGCCCAGTCTTTCCTGCAGTGCTGGAAGCCTTTCTTTCAGATGAGTAAAAGGTTTGGACACCATTTCTGCAGCCCTGAGCTCCTCCAGGGGCACTGCAGGATATCTCTACTGGTGGTTAGCAATAGCCCCAGGGCCATCACAAAGGCCATGCTGGGATCAGCCCATGCCATCCTCACCAACCCCGAGGCCCTGCAGAGGCAGGACGACTGTCTGCTTGGCCACAAAAGGTTCGCCGTGGCTATGCAGAGCCCCAGTGTCCCCGTAAAGCCCTGGAGAGCCTAACAAGATGTGTTCAGAGAAATATCTGCTCTGCAGCTGGTCTTTCAGAGAGCACAGAAGGGTTCACCCAAGATCAGCAAGAGAGAAACCCAAAATGCCACGTTACTGCTCAGTGCTTCCTGGCAGCTGAAACCAGGGAGACCTGTTATAGCCCTTTTTCCATTTCTCCAGCTCTGATTCCCAGAAGGATTGTGTTCAGAGCTGTGTTTCTGGCACTATTTTGCATACAATTTTAATCTGTCCCATCTGCACTTTGGGAGATGCAGTTCCGTTGCCTTTCCCAACACAATGACAGATTTATGTGTGTCAGTTCTGCACAACTGTGCTGCACTGTGCTGTTAACCTTCATTAAGATGTTTTAATAATTGAATAAATGATGTACCAGACATGCGGTTTAATCTCAGAGTGTGATGAAACAGAGGACAATGACATTAACTGCAGCCTTGGAATAAATACCACTAAGCAGGTATCACACAAAAACACCTGCCCTTGACATTAAAAAACATGCTCAGCCACACTGAGAGGGGAATACAATACATGATACATTACATCTTATCTGCATGTTAATACCATTAAATAAGCATGGTTAATGCTTTAATAATCTGCCAGGTAATACTGTGGGCTCTGCATCTGAGCCAGCCCATGAAGGAGAAGGAAACTCTCTCATCTATTTCCCCAAACAAGATGAAATACCATGGGCCACCCTTGCCAAAGAGGGATATTTTTGTGCACTGACATAGAGAGGGTTCAGGAGGAGCCAGTTCTGTCATCAGCGATACTTCAAAGGGTGATATCGATTAGGGAAGGAGGACCAATGCACAGAGACGCTTGTTTGTCACTGTGGAGGGAGGATAAGGGATCCCAGGGGACGTGAAGATGTGTTGGGGAAGCGTGTAAGAAATGAGGGATGGACAAAGGGTCCTTTCCCAGGGTCTCTGTGAATCTTATAGACCTACCTGCTGCTGAGTAGGTGGCCATCTCCCATACCCCTGTTTGTACCTGAACCCCATGATGGCCACATGGTTCTGTCTCCCATAAATGTGTCTATCCAGTTTAAACCCATTTACAATCTTTGGCCTCTATAGTTTCAGGGTGCAGCAAGTGCCCCTCCTGATGCATCCTGTAAAGAAATACTTCCTTGTGGTTTTGCACCTCCCTGACGTCCTCCTGGACACCTGCTGACCTATCCTTCAGGAGCAATGGTGCATAGGTGAGAGCTGTACTCCACACCCTGCATGACTTCACAGATCGCCATCACATACCTTTCCCAAGCTTTCACTGTGTGGTAGTTTGTACCAGATCTTATACTTTTAATCAGTGAGACTGAATCAATCAAAAGCATTCAGAACCTCCTTGCTTACCCAGGTCCAAACCTAGGGAAAGCTGGGTAAAAAAGACACTTTGTACCAGGGTGGGTTTGTTTGGATTCACACAGTGACCAGCAGGACAAGGACATTCAGCTTGCCAGAACTCACAGGTTAGGCTGGAGATTAATTTCCCAGCTTTTAATTTATCCATCTCAGTTCAGTGTTTCCCATTCTTTAAATAAATATTTTTTTTTTCCTCGCTGTTATAATTTTTTTGTTGTAATAAACCAGCTTCAAAGATCAAAAGCTCTTGGGGGGTCTTTCGGCACCTTCAAGGAATTAAAAAAAGAGCTGGGTTAGAGCCCTGCTTCCAAGTAGAGTCGCATGCACACATGTTTCCAACTGATGCTTTCATTTTGAAAGCAAGCAAGGAAATCAACTTGAAAGTCAACAATTTTTTAATTTTCTTCTATAGGACAAAAAACTCTAATGAGGAATTTTTGTTGGAAGATTTGAGAAGGCAAAATCCAGAGCCGAAGTCCAGGTATCATGCTTTCCTCATTTGCATTTGCACCTGCTAGCAATCAAACTGGAATTTGCTGGTATCTAACGCTTCCTGATCCCAGTCAATTTACTGTAAAAGAAATTCCAGATGTAGGCACTAAACTGATGCTTTAACTGCTCTTGTTGGCAGCAAAGTTTGGGGACCATTTCTGTTTATTTGCCCACTGCTAGGACTACCAGTCCTGTGAAGGAAATCTGCAAAAGCCAGCAGAAACCAGTTGTAGGATTGAGTTGTAGAGAAAAAAAAAAATATCGGGAAGAAAATGCTGATACCATTGAAATCCACATCAAAACTTCCACTGAGTTTAATAAGGGCATGTTTAGGCCCCATGCCTAGTTCTGCTGGCACAGAAGCATTATCAGTAAAATGCTAAAGACCCTCAATGGGACCCGATTTCAGCAAGAAATGAATATGCAAGGATCCCCATTCTAGCTCTAATTTTGGGTACTGCAACATGTGATCTCAGTCCAAACTGGGAAAGAGAAATCTAAAAGTACAAAAGCCATTTGGCTCCATGTTTAGAAAGATGCTGGCATGGCTGAAGCAGAGATTTAAACTGAGCTGTGCTTACCCAAAGGATTTTTCTTCATTTTACAAGCCCCAGCAGATTTTCTGCTGGGACAGAATTGCTTTCTGCATAGTTTTGGGGCAACATGGAAAGCCACAGCCCCACCAGTTTTTCTGTTACCAGCACAGAGAAGGGCCAGTCCCGGTTCAGCTTTAGCTCCCATAGGGTGCTTTTTAGTGCACTTTAGGCTGCATTTTATGCCCTCCCATATCGTTCCTTCACCTCCTTATTTATCATTTAGGAACGTGACCCCCTGCTCTGCTGGCTTTCTCCTGCATCCAGGGCAGAGACAGCCAAGCTGGGCACATGTGGCATCACTGGTAGTGGATGAAGGCTGATGCAGGAGGTGAAGCGTGTGCTACAGGATGTTAGATGATGGAAGAGGACTGCTGTCTCCAGCCACATCTTGCCCCGCTCCTCTGGGAAAAGCCAGCAAGCCACTCCGGCAGGAAAGCAGCCTCTCCGCTATCTCTGAGAGGGTCTCCAGTGTCATGGTGGGGTGAAACAAGGAAAACAAACCACTAACTCACCCTGTCTCCAGGGGGGTTAAATGTGAAGTGTAGATTAAACAAACTATGTAACCAATGTCTTACATTCCCATTAGTGGAAATTTTAGATACAATCAGGAAGGACTAAGCACAGGCATCACATTTCCCCCTCTGGCACTGTCCCTCTCTCTCACACCCACCCTCATGCGCCACACACACTCACATGTACACAAACACTCAACCTCTCTCCTCCTGGCATGCTCCTCTGTGTATTTATAGGTGCGATGTGCTCACCAAATGGTGATCCACTGCACCACAACAATGGCAACGCAATGGTGAGATACAGGCAACAGTGAAGCAAAGTGGTCCAATTGGCCTGAGATTGTCAAGGCTTATAAAAATAATCCAGGGCTGAGCATTTTATAACAGATTTGAAGGTTAAAATCTAGGTGAGAACAGGTCCTCCACATTGGCATCTACTTCTGCAAGCTACTGCCTCCCTGAGCTTCCCCACTGCCCTCTATGAGCCCCTGCTGCACCCCCTTCACCCCATTCCTCTCTTGGACCAGCCTTTGTCTTCCAAAAAGCCTCTCCAAAAAGCTTTGCATTTCTAAGCCTAATTGTTTTATCGGAGCAAAGCTTGAACTACAATTTTAAAGTGGAGAAGGCTAGGCAGAAGAGAAGTTAAAACACAGGGGTCTGCAGACCTCCCACCACACCATACCCGATGGTTGAAGCCTTGCAGGGTGTCCTGGCTCCTGCTGTGCCTCACTCCACCTGGGCAGGAAAGAGCCACCCACACACATGCTGGTAACAAGCAGAATTAAACAAATACCATCTGCCACTGCTGCCATCAACCAGAGCACTGAAAAAGGTGCACTGCACTGCAAACACTGATAGAGCTGGCGGAATGTCAAGAGGGTTAGCAAGGCGACACCATGTTCATGAGCTCTAATCTCATTACGGTTATGGCAGGCAGTTGAAAAGCTTTTATTGGGGCAGACAAGCTGCAGTTCCCCATAAATAAGTCTTTCCAGACATGCAGATTTTCTGTATTTTAACTTTTGGAGCTGCAGTTCCCACTGAAGGTAATTTGCTTTAGCAACGGCATTTTTAGGGAGAAAATCTGAATGAAGCTGATTTAGTCAAGTCTGTGAATAAGCTGGGGGCCAAAATACTTTATTCAGCTCATGACAGAAATTAGCAAAATTGTACATTTCCACAGATGAGTGGGCAGGTTATAATGGCAACCTCATCTGTCATTTCCTAACTTCCAAGCATTTGGAGAAACTGCAACCTCTGTCTTGCTCAGTATTACAAATACAAGAGGTGCAGGACTTGGATGGAGGAGGTATGACATCAAGAGCAGCTCAGACATCTAGTAACTACCCAGCCCTAATGTCCTCAAGAAGAAAGGACCAGATCCTCCGAAGACAAAGGATCCCAGACAACTCATAGAAGAGCAGCAGCGGTTATTGCTGGTTGTTTATCTGGAGCCCCAGTTCCCAACCAGATTCCCAAAGCCAGGCTCAGGTAACTCACATCTGCTGAAAAACAAAATGTCCTTAAAAATCCAGAAGAATCCCTTTGTTTTACAGGAGGACAAACATACAAAGACCCACATTAGCAATGTCAAAGTGCAAACATTATTGAAATTAGCAGAAACATGGGAAGGGTGTCCTGGTCCCATGAATCCATGGACCCCTGGTAGTGCGACCTTCACAGCTGTTCCTAAACTTCTGCACACAGTCTCCAGCATGCCAAGGGTCTCCTTGGAACAGCTGGGAAGCACAAAATGTTCATTCCTCACCCACTGAGACTACACACAGGGCACCTAGTGACAAACATCATCCACTCTGCCCTCTGGCAGGCTGCTCCCATGGTCATGAAGTACATTGGGTAAAGCACTTCTATTTAGTTTTTAGCCCCCCCATTATGGTTGCTGCTCCCATTCACTTTAATTGACTTTTTTGCCCAGCTGAGAAGATGTGATATATGGCCTGCTATGTGCTCTGCTGATTTTGAATCAAAGCATTTAGCAGGACCATCCTCCAGCTCAACTGGACTTCGCAGGTTTCCATTTTCACCACAAACACACCCAAGCACAAAAACATCATTCCCCATGCCTGCCTCTTTCTAGCTGCCAAATCAGAGGGGAAGGCAAGATCCAATGTGGCCAGCAGCTCCTTTTAATCATCTGATACTGCATTTCCTAAGGCTTCAGTGGTGCTGTTACACGTCAGTAGCAGATCTGTTCAGCTGGGGTTACAGGAAGGTGGTTGTTTTCAGGATACAAGGGCCCTTCTGCTTTCCAGCCAAATAGCTACAACTAACAAAAACATTGCTGCTAAACCATGTGTTAGCAACACATTCCTGATAGAATCCAACCAGATTTATTGTTGGCAGAACAAAGATTTCAGCAAGGCACAATATGATTTTTTCAAAAGACCACACCTAATTAGCTGCATTCAAAGTAACGTTCATTAGTCCTTTTTCCATGGCAGAAACTAAACAAACATACACATTGAGCAAGCAGAATTGAGAATTTTTTTCCCTGATGGCCTTCTCTATCCCAGAGGCTGGGTTTTACCTTTTCTTATGAATGAGATGACTTTTCACAGACTGTAGCAATCCTTTTTGACTTCCCATCTTCACCGAAAGCTCTCCATGCAGAAACTCTTTACCATTTCCTAAGGGAGCATTTCCCTGTATCAACATGCAAATGCTGAGATCACAAACCCTGTATTCGATACACGTACTTCAATAAACAGAATACAGAAGAAAAGCATCCCCTGCATCCTACCTCTCTCAGTAGCTGTCCTGCTACATTGGGGTTAGTCCCTTGTAGGGAAGGGCTATTTAGTTAATTGACCTGCTTGTAATCTGCAGGGATAATCCTTTTCTTGCTAGGGGCCTGTATCTCACCCAAGCACAGCCTCTCTCCAGCAAATCCTATGTTGCAGCTTGGTAGGAAATGCTACATCTGGGTGCTTTTGTCACTTCACAAGAAGCATCAGCTTGCAGAGATGATTTATTTAGTCCCAGATAACAAACAGACACCCCATTGCTAACATCTCTAACAACATATTCACCCTCCAGTGAGTTACTGAGAAAACACTTGTAGATCATCACTTCTGTCTAAATTTCCTCATTTGGTAGCTCCATTGACCCTTCTCCTAAGAAGCCCCTGTGGCTCTTTAAAATGTTAATTAATCTGAGATGGCTTATTTTAAACATCAAACCACCATTTATTCTTTCTTCTTATTCACCTATGTATAGGAGAAAGGTATGCTCCCCACACGTAAATGGAGAAGACTTCCTGAGCATGGCACCTGACAGACATGTGTCTCTCCCATCCCTTCACTCAGCTGTATTTTGTACCGAGGTGCTGGCACATGATCTGGATGCTCAGCTCCTGGACTGAGCAACCCCATGGCCAGGCAAGCCCTGAAGTTGGCTGCAGGGAAAGCTGAGGGGATCCAAGAGCCCTCATGGTACCGATTTCCATCGATGGAGGTCCTATGGGATGCAAACATAGCAATGTAATTGCTGTTATCCTGATGCAATGCAGATGTCTGTAACCATTTGGGATGCTGATTGCTGTGACTCAGTGCAAGGTCCTCAGCCAGCTGATAGCATCATAGCACAACGAGGATAATAATTTCTGATTGCTGCAAGGTACTGCAACAAAAGCTGTCTCAGGGCTCCTGTTCCATTTTAGCATCTGCTCCATGCAGCATTACTCATCATCTACAGAGACCTCTTAGTCTATTAAGTGAGGAAGTTGAAGACTTAGTCTTTTCTAATCACTGTACCACCAGTGTGGCTGGAGGAATGAATACTCAGCCCAGCTCCCCTGTCCCCACCCAGCCTGTTCTTCCCTCCTCATGCTGAATACATTAACTCTACCGGAAAATATTTGCACGCATCAAATTTGGTTGTGACTGGAATCCAAGCCCCTAAAAGAGAAAAAGACAAATATACATTAAACAATAGAGACAACTGACTGTTCTGCAGCTTGGAGGCATGTAGCATTACCTCATTAAAACTTAATCATCAAATAAATTAATTATATATGGTAACAATAGGAACTAAACCTGGTCTGTGTTTTTAAGGCATCCTAATTGAAACCAGACCTGGGCTTGCACTTCCTTTGTGGTCCAGGTGGACACTCGTTGTCCTATGAACATAACGATGGTGCTACAAAGGCTTTTCCTCAGCCCTGCAGCCCCTGTTCAAGATCACAAAAGCTCGCTCAGTTTGAGAGCTTTCTTCCTCTTGTTATACAGCGCAGGGAGAGGAAGCAGGGGTTGTTATTGCTGCAGTGAGCTTGGGCTTTTGATAATATTAAACTGTTTAGGTTGGATGTGAAACCTGACTTTGTTGAGAACCATATGGTACTTAAATGATGTTGCTGCCTTGCAGTCTGCAGAGTGGAAAACAGGGCCAGATTCCACAATATCTTCAAATTACCATAGCTGTGAATTTAATGAAGAAGGAAGCAAGATTAAAGAAATTCTGTCTTTGGTGGCAAAGGTATAACTGAGCACAGCAATACCCAAAGGGGAGAGAAGAGGCTACTGCAATAAATTACAGAGTGAGCTTAGCTGTGGATTTACCCGTGAGCATTAAGAAAAAAGGATACTTTGAGGAACTCAGAGCCCACAGGCATTAAGCTGAGACTCTCACAGGCTAGGGGGAACATCATCACCATAAATCTTCTTTGGTAATTTATAACGATCATGATAATTTTGAAAATATTATTTGATAATGCTAATGATCAATAGTCGTTGCCTGCAATATTGTAAAGCTTCCCTTTTATTGTAACACAGCATTTGCTGCATCTTGGTTCAGTCCTTAGTAGGTGAAACTCCATCCAGAGAGAGCACTGCACCAGAGGGATCTCAGTCAGGATCTCTGGGACCAACACACAAACATGATGCTCTCTCAAGAGTGACTATTATTTTATGCCTCTTCAGCAGTGCTCCATGTAGCTGATTAAGTGCTTGAGCATCCTTCAGGATGAAAAGTGTCATGTAAGTGTAAAATAATACTGTTAAATCTGAGAGGAAAATATGCACTCATAGCCTGGAAGCATTCTCCGCAGTGGCAGGAATCATCAATCCAGATTTCCTGACAGGCCATGAGAACCATGGGAGCAGTTTTCCCCAATATGCCAAGATCATACATTACTTTTCTGCTACATCAAAGAGTTAAAAATTAAAAAAAAAAACGACACCACAAAAGACACAAAACCCCCCAAAACAACCACCCAAAACCACAAAGGTTTTTGCGGTTTTTTTAAAGGCTCTTTAAAAATCCTCTTTTAGTTTATTCTATTCATCTCAGGAAAGTCAGAACTACTGGAAGAAACACCTTGGTGTAAGGAAGTCTCTGCGACAGAACTGGGGCTGGCCACTGAATTCATTGCCTTCCATGCTTGGATCATGGGGAAAGACCTCAGGGGGCTGTTACCAAATGACAAGGATGACTTCTTACTGCCCAAGCCTTTCAAGAGGTGGCACAAACCCCAAGACTATTCAAATAGTCTTATTAGCATCTGCAACCAGCCCTGACAATACAGCTGCTGGAGGCAACGGCTCAATCTCCTGTTAAGGCACCGCATTCATTGTCCATTGCTGTAGCAAGTCACACAACATAACTCCATGGAAAAGGTCCACCTAAAGCCAGCTCACGTATTCTGTTCTCTCAGACAAAGGTTTTGGTTCTTCAAAGGTTAAAAAGCACCTCCTAATGGTAGCTTAAATTACTGGTGGTCTAATTGTGTCTTCTTGTTCCGTATGTCCAATAGCTTTAAAAATCCCCACCCTCATGCTGGTGTGGTGTTCAAGCCTAGATATGCTTGTGGAATGAGTACATGCCTCCCCAGCCCCTCTTTGGCAACACCAAACTACCTCAAGGCCTTCTCTGTTATAGTGCAAACAGGTCCCAAGCACCCCAAGTGATGGACACCTCACAGCCTCCCCACTGTTCTACCACACCATTTTGCAATCCTTACACTAAAATTTGTGACTAACATTTAGCCTAGATCTCCCTTGCTGCAGGTTAGGCTTAATTATTTCCTTCCTTTCTGCGGCAATTTTTGATACTTGAGTATCATCTGGACATTTCAGTCTTCTCTGGACCACAGGTTCCCTGGCTGGTTTGATGCACTGCTTTCTGCGTTGTCCCAGGTGCAAGTCTCCCATCTGAACTAGCAAGAGACAAGTTACTGTGGACCAGGTAGACACCCTTATCCTTTATTAACACTGTCACCCCTTTCCTATCCCTGGGGTTTTTTCCCATCACACACCCAGTCTGAATTCTGCTCCAAGCCAAGCAAATCCACCTCTTCTCATTGTTCTCTGCCCTTATGATTCCTAGAGCTCCAGCCACCTGTTTTTCACACCAGACTTCCTAAATATTTCATGACTATGTTGACTACCAATACCTACAGGCATCTCTTTTCCCTTGTCTATCCTAACTAGCGAGCTGGTTCCTTACAGTGGGAACTCCCGCGATTCTGCATCCATGCTGTCCCTTCCCAGCACTCTCCCATCCCTCTCCAAAGACACCCAGTTCTTCCCAGAAAATACTCTGGGACTCTGTGTCAGGGACATTTCCTCAGCTCATGCTGTCCAAGGTGTCACAACCTCACTAATAACTAATTAGAGCTTATTTCAAGGCCAACTCTTGAGCGACTTCTCCAGCAATTTCTTTCCGCTCCCCAAAATTCACATTTTAGCAAAATCCACTAGTTGTCTCTTTTAGACATTTTTATATCCGCTCACCTCCAAATCTTGTATTATTATCCCCATCAGCTCACCTAGTCATTTTTCACAAGGCAGTATATCAATTACTTCACCGAATCCAGCTAGGAAATGCCATAGATTTAATCTATATCTAGAAAAATCCATTATTTTATCAAAGATACCAGATTCATACACTACAATCCACCTTTGCTAGACCCAGGCTGCATTCTCTCCAATTTCTTATTTACCTTCATGCTTTATTTTTCTCCCTGAACATTCATTTTTATCCATATAATTGGGGTCAGACTGATGGGCTACAACCATTCCTGCTCCCCTTCTTGCATACAGACCTGTCTTTCCTATTACCTTCAGTCATCACCTACTTCCCTCAGTTTGAGACACTCAAGAGCCACCATTGCTACTGGGTGTGCAATGCAGCATTTTCCGTGCTCTGGTCTGGAGATTTCCTACCATGTTTCTATCCCCTCACTACCAGCCTGAGTGCACTCAAGTCTGAAATTGGCTCCTCTCATGAATGTGGTAATTTCTGCACCCACAGCCTCATTATCACTCTCCCACCTGGTTTTGCCTTAATGTTCCCTTTGCTGCCTTACTCACAACTGAGGCAAGTGATTTGATTTGCTTTCAGGCCACATTAAAGGTTATCTTTAATATCAGCCTCAATCTCATTACACAGGAAACTTTGCTCCCTTCCTTTTAAAATACCACTGTTGAACAGGACTGTATCTGTTTAAATTTTCTTGATGAAAATACACTATCTCCTTGCTAGCAAACGCTGCTCATTTTTTCCAGACCATCAGCACATGTGCTGCTTTGCTGACGAGCCTTACCTCCGAGAAGAGGGTCAGGTAGTCTTTTCCTTGTAGACATCTCCTGCCAAGGCACATCAATGGAGAATGGTTTTAATTTCCAACTCTGTATCAAGAGCTTGAGTCAAACCACATCCACCTAGCCTTTGGGACACATTCCCTCCTTGTTGTAATCACAGAACCACTGACTTCTATTTCTAATTTCTACTTCCAAATGAAATTTATAACAAGAAAGCCCCGAGGAGCCCCAGGGTGAACAGCAGGTAATGAGGAGTGAAAAAGACAAATAAAAGAGACATGGCTCAAAATGACACTGTAGGGAAGGACCTGGGAGATCTCTGAAGCATCCAAAGGAGAGGTGGGCAGAGCCCATCTGTCTGCACCCCAGGCACCACCCCCGTAAAAGGGTGAGTTTCCAAAATATATGAGATCATTACAACCAGCAAGTAAGCCCTTCAGCAGTGCCTGTGCATGCCGTAAAGGGAAAAAAGTGCTTCTGCTAGCACTGAAGAGGTTTGCCAAGGAAAGAAACAACTGCTGGCAGTCTTAACTCCTGAACATGTCAAAACGAGCGTTCAAACCTTGTCAGAAAGACAAATTAATGTCCAGATGGGCTAAATCTGCTCCATCCAAATGAATGGAGCTGTTACTGATTGATACCAGTTAGGAATATGGCCCACTGCCTAGTACTCCAGAAAGCACGGGCATTCCGTATTTAGGAACCAAACACTACAGGATGAATAATCTGGAAAGTCTCCTCCAGTTTCAGAGTTGTTATATTTTTATTTCTAAATGTTCAGTGAGGACCCAATTTGCATCTTCTCCCCACTTCCACTAGCAGCACATTATGGCATGGAAGCAGCAGGTTTTATCACATGTAGAGCTAACACTTTGGCATCTGTAATGCCAGAGAGCAGTTGTTTCCTCCTGGGCATTTTCAGTCTGTCTTCCAGGTCCTTTTAAGTCAGATGGTCAGAGCTGTGTTTGACAGCACACTGGAACAGGGCTTCAGATGGAGCTAACACTCACTCTACCACAAAATCATTAGGATTAAGCAAGTAAACAAGCAAGGCTGCTCCAAACAAGGCAGTCCTGACCTAACCCCCAGGAGCACCTATATGTGCTATCTGGGGCTTTGATTGAGTCAGGGAAATCTGTGGTGACTTCGGTTGTCATTTGAGATTTCATGAGGGATGCAGAGGTGCTCGAGCGTGTCCAGAGAAGGGCAATGGGGCTGGTGAAGGTTCTGGAGCACAAGTCTGACGAGGAGCGGCTGAGGGAACTGGGGGTGTTCAGCCTGGAGAAAAGGAGGCTGAGGGGAGACCTTAGCGCTCTCTGCAGCTGCCTGAAAGGAGGTTGTGGCGAGGTGCGTGTCGGTCTTTTGTCCCACGTAACAAGTGATAGGACAAGAGGAAAAGGCCTCAAGTTGCACCAGGGGAGGTTTAGATTGGATATTAGAAAAAATTTCTTCACTGAAAGGGTGGTCAAGCATTGGAACAGGCTGCCCAGGGAGGTGGTGGAGGCACCATCCCTGAAGGTATTTAAAAAGCACGTAGATGAGGTGCTTAGTGACATGGTTTAGTGGTGGACTTGGCAGTGCTGGGTTAACGGATGGGCTTGACGATCTCAAAGGTCTTTTCCAACCTAAATGATTCTATGATTATAAAATAACGATGTAAAGGTAGTTAGATGACTTGCACTGCCTGCACCCCCCACTCACCTAAATGTCTCTGCCTTGCTGAGGTCAATGGGAGGTAGTCATCTGGAAGCCTAAGGATCAGAAGTCTGCAATTATTTGGGTGTTCACAGGACAGAGACCCACTTCAGGAAGCTGGACTTGGATTCTGAAATGACTCTGTGCTTAGTCCACCCTCGCTGCTTCATGTGAGGCAGTTCCCCCTGCCTTATGCATGCCTTCCTGCGCATGGGAAATTATTTCTCTTGCAAAAGTCAAAATCAAAGCAGCAGCACTTCTGAAAGCACACAGGAAGCATTTAAGTGGGGACCTATAATCCTAACTTAGGTCAGCCTCATTGGAAATGACACCGCGCAGCACAAAAAGCATCAGAGAAAAAGGCAAAGCTACATCTCTGGCTTCTGAAATCACCTATGTGCTGTGAAAAAGTGGATTAATTTTACACTTAAACCACAAAAGCCAAACCTCCATCCTTCATGCAGGAAAGAAACTCCCAGCAGAGCCTCCTACCCAGCTTCCTCAGACCACCCCACTTCCCTGCCAGCCAAAACATCCCCGATAGCACAGCCAGAAGAGTTTTTATCAGCCTTTTTCCCTCTTTCCCCATTGTTCCCAAAGACTTGCAAATGCTGTGGAAATTCCCAGCATTTCAATCTGACCACAAACCTTCACTAAAGAGACTCTCTCACAGTTTATTATGAGCCCATTTATGAAACGAATGTGCTGGTAGTCTACTAATTAATATCTGGCAGGAATTAAATGAGAGCAGCTTCTAATGCTGTTGCCTCCCTGGCTGGTCAGTTCTTTCATTCCTCTATGCATCAGTCAAAACAGAGTTACAGAAATTGCAGCTAGCATTTGATCAAAAGATGCACCAAGCCGAAACCTCAATTTGGATGGCAGGGGAAAGGCTGCTTCTCCAGGAAGGAGACACTGACAGGGTAAGTGAGTGACCCTCTGAAAATCTTTACTGCAACTTTTACTCAGCTGATCTGGCACCTGTAGAACTTTTACTGGCTAATTTCATGTAATACAGCTTTTACGCTAGCAGAACAAAAGGTAGGTGGGAGAGAGGAGAGTTAAATAGCAGCTATTAAAAGAAAAAATAATCTTGCCTTTCATACTTCTTTTTAATTTTTTCCTACCTCTTCCTCCCCCCGCCATGCCCCTTGCCCCACTGTTTTGCCAGGTGAATTTGGTGTGCTGAATCCATCCCTGGTGGTACTATACCAAACCAGCATTTATATATCAGAGGAAGAGCATGTTTCGACAGTAAAACCCTAGTTACAGGCCACAATGACACATGTTTTCCTGTGTTTCTGCAATGTATCAGGTGAAGACTTAGAAAAGTGGATATAGTTAGTGAAACGAGAGAGCCTAAATAAGTATTTACTTTATAGAAATCAGAATGTCTTCTCTAAATAGCTCTTGCACACAGTGAAAAAGCATCTTTTCTCTTCATGATACAGCAGCATCAAAACAGTATCTTTGGAACCAGTTTTATGCAAAACACCAATTGCAGCTGATTAGATGGGTATACTATTTGGATTTCACCTCAGCTCAGGTTTTACTCTAAGGCCCTGGCCTTTTTAATACACAGCAATATTAATATAAACATAGCTCTGCTTCTAATGGGTACCTGCGAGACTGATAACCAAGAATAAGAGTGTGCGTTAGGACTCATCTAATTTCATTTCACATGGAAATAGCTTGCAAAGTGTTATAGGACCTGGCCAGGGAGTAGGAACAACAGCATGTGGATGAGGAAGGAGTCAGAGCACTAAGAATAAATTACAAACATACCACTAGCTGCACAGTCATGACAGCTCTTCCACACCTCAGAAATTGCTCCTCACATAATTTTAAATAAAGAACACATCCATAAAACATCTGATTGAGTTAGAGTTGTTTAAAAAAATACTGTACTTACTGGAAAGTCTAAGGTGAAATCTACAACAGGAGAAAAGTACTGTACTAGGAAACACTGCAAATTACATTAACATATCAAACATTATTTCAAGTACAACACTTCTCCTTCATGAGTCTAGGTTAAAGTGTCAGTGGATATGTTTTTGTAGTGCAATGATTATTTCACCAATAGAGGATCCATTTTCAAACTTCATCGTGCACTGAAATTCTGATAGATTCAACTTATGAACTCAGAGAAGTCCGAATGAAGGGCTGGATGCTGCACGGTGCTTTCTTTCTTTCCTCCTACAGCACTGTTGGGTGGATTGTTTTCTTTACACTCCCTCTGTGCTCCCTCTCTTCGGGCCTCCACTGCCATAAGGGCCATATCACGTCTCTTGGCTTGCAGGATGCTATTTCTGGAAACACCATCCTGCAGAAAGCTGTGGCATGGAAGTTATGATTCATACATTTCATAGGAGCAGAAGTGTTAGTGAATTTGGGCAGGTGGTGGGGTGGCACCATGAGCGTGAGGTGGCATGGCAGATGTCAGCAGCCAGGAAAGTACGCTCCAGAGGTGCAAGACATGAAGAGTTACAAGCTCCTGGGGAGTTATATCCACTTACATCAGACATGGGAAACTAGACATCATAAGCACGCTGACATTTAACGTTTTGCCTGCCATTTTTGCAGCTTATGTCACAAGAAACTGCTGTGTCCCTGCCGCCTTCTGTGTCTGAAACTTCTCCCTTCCTGGCTTCTGTTTGCCTCTCAACTCTGCTCTCACCACCTCCCTCCTTCCCACACAGGCAGGACCAAGACATTACACCATTTCCCCTGCAGTCTTCCCCTTCTCCAGCTTTGACCATCCCTCGTGCTGCCGCTCACGCCTGGCACTTTCTCCTCACTCTCCTGCCCACGTGATCACCTTCCTGAATTCAGCTCCTTCACCAGCTCTACTGCTTTGTCTCCCTCCAGCTCCAGTCATTTTTGACCAATTTAATGTAAAGATCCTTAAGTAGGCAGCCACAGCACAACAGCAGCAAGAAACACATTGCAACACTGCATCGTCCAAGACATTTCAAATCCAAAATATTTTCTTAAGTGATAAACTCCTCAGCAGCCCTTGCCCAGCCCTCATATTGCAAATTTTTGAGGTTTGTAATAAATCACAGCTTCCATTAAAGCCAGAGCATGGCCCAGCCTCAGAAAGGTGTTGGATCGACTCCACAGCTGCTTTCCAAAGCATCCATCTTCACTTCACACTTTGTGCTGCAAACAGGGTTTTCAAACCTCTTTTCCAAACTGTTCTAACAGTTTCTAATTTGGAGGAAAAGTTTCCTTGTATGGTGGGAAGAATGGATACTCCTCTGTGGGTCAGGGGACAGAAAATATCTGCTCTGACAGCAACAGCCCCCCGTCCGAGGCTCGTGACTGCACAAGGAGAGGGAATCCAGAGGAGTAGAAGGGGAGCCTGACAGAAATTCCGTGGCACAAAGAGGGTTAATAAACCTACAAGAAAAACCTGGCACAGGAGGGAGAGCAGCAACAGCCACAAAAATTTGTGAACTCTCTTTAAAAGAGGGGCTTCTGTAATGGACTGCAGTGTCCCATACAAACTGAGGCAGCAATGAAGGATGCTGAGCACTGCTCGGTCCCTCCCTGCTATGCTGGCAGCTTCACAGCCTGTCCCAAGCACAGTGTGATTCAGAGTCCCGGGGCTTTGAGGGCCAGGACAGTACAAGCCAGATAGACCCCATTTTCTAGTGACAATCCACAAATCCTTCTCCTTCACACGTATAAGCCCATTCATCTCCCCGTTGCTCACAGTGCTGGCCGTCTCCCATGTAAACACTGTGTAGTGTGTGTGGCACTGCAATACTTCAAGGACATTGGAATGCACTTTATCAGCACTTTTAAACACTGCAGCTTTATGAGGGGAGTCTGAAAATGTATTTACCATTCCAGACTTTGCACAGATGTGCTTTTAATGTAACATCCTGATGTTTTTCTTCTCTTCTCATGACCCCTTGCTGTCCAGGCAAGGGCACTCCTCCTTCCTCGTGACACCAGATGCTCCAGGAATTCTCCCTGGAGCACCAACCACCAGAGATTTCCCTGACCTGAAGCAGCTCCTCTGTGTCTTCTGCTGATGCTCTTCTATGGGTGCTATGAAGTTTGCTTTATGAGCAACCTCCTTTAACCACTGGCACTTGACACATGGCTGTTTCCTAACCAGTGTCACCAGTATTTACATCTCCCCAGGGACCTTCCTGTGCACCAGCCATGTGTGCAGAGCTGTTGATTGCTCAGTGTGTGGCATGGCAGGTCATGCAGTTTGCCGCCGAAAGACAGACAACCCAGGGCTCTTCTGGGCTCCTCCCAGGAGGCTGGAAACTAAAGACATTTGAGACTAAAGGGAAATGCCTCCTGTGGTGCTGAAGTCACCGTGTGCTTTGAGGCAGAGCCTTCAGGAAGGCTCTCCTGATCTCAGGAGCATGTTTGCAGCCTCAGCCCTGCAGTAGTGAAAGACGAAAAATTCACCTTGGCTCTGCTGGCTGTAGTGGGTCAAGGGGAAGAAACTCTTCCCAACTGGAGGAAAAATGGAAAAGACTGTAAAGGGCAAGAAAGCATGGGGGAGCAGGAAGGAAGAAGAACCTGCAGAAAGGACTTGCTTCAGGAAAAGCAAAAAGCACTGAAAACCATTTTCTGCAATCTGAGCTGCTGCATTTGACAGAAACCATTTCCCAGCTATAGTCTCTCTATATCTGTGATATCTCTCTTCAATATTTACTATTTACATAGAGCCTCTCAGGTGTTACACCAGGTGAGGTGCCAAGCCCAGCAAAGCCAAAGAAGCAAAGGCAAAAGCCCCCAATCTCTCCCTGGTGGCAGCTCTCGGGCTCACAGCGAGCTGCTCGCAGAGAAACAGTTGTTATCAACCAGGACCTTCTACAACACACAGGAAGACATCACCTCATCCAGAGGCTGACATCTTACACTAGTCTTAACTGCAAGGTTTCCCTCCCCGTTTCTGCAGCAGGGCTCATATGTGCCCCCATGGGTGTTGCAGCTGGTGCCCGGAGAGCTCAGCACTGGCTTGGGGGTGCAGCCGCAGCTCAGTTGTTAACAGCTGGATGAGGTCCACGGTGACCACTGTAGCTGATCACAAGCAACACAGCACAAGGCAACACATAAAACTCACAAATGACAAGAATGTAAAATAAACTCAGCAGAGACTGGCTCAACAGGAGCATGGTTTGTTCATATGTGAAGATCCACCTGAGACCCTGTACACTATTTAATCCCTGGAGCGTCAGCCAGCTCCCATTTGTGTCAAGTGAAGATCTTCCGTTTACTTTAATGGATCTGGAACAGGCCCAAGCAGAGCTGTATAATAAGCAATGGTTTTATTCAACAAGAGAAATAGCCTTCTCCCAGATTCCCTCCTACTCCTCTGCACCAGCTGTAGGTCAGAATCTGCCACTCCGGCTTCTCAAGCTGTCTTCTCCCAAGGAGTTGGGTGTTTGAAACAAACCAACCAACCGAAGCAGCATTTTCAATGGGGAAAGAGATTTATCCCATTTCCAAGGGCAACAGCTTCAGCTGATGAGCTGGACTATGCCCGACTCAAACATCCACTCACTTCCAGAAGAATGCCATGCTGATTTTATACCTCTCAGTTTCTAAACTGGGAGCTTTACACCTCTTGGTTACATTTTCCTTTAAAAACATTTCTTATCTTGGAGCATTAGCAGGAGCCCAGACAAATACACAAGTTGAAAAGACAACAGAAACATTTTATACCAAAGAAGGATGGATGTAAGCGAACCTGGCTCTAATAACCATGGAAACAAAACACGCATCGTACAAAAATGATTCACACTGTTTTGAGGACTGTTCTGGAAGGCAATAACTTACTGCCTTGGAGGCAGCACAGGAAAACACCTCAACCAGAAAGCCAGGAGAGATGGGTCACAGAAGGAGTACAACTTGCCCTTATTCCTCTGAGGACCCAACTCAGACTCCAGGTGCCAGGAGCCTGCAGCAGTGAAACTTCAAGGCAAACCACTGAAGCCACCATCACCTTCACAGCTAACCTGTGCGCACGTAGGTGTGCTGCTAGCAGAGGGGCTAAGCTCCTTCCCATAAAGCTACAGTCTCCCCTGATTGCTAGAAACTCCAGGCTGCAGGTTAAAACCCAGCATGAAGGTCAGCATCACTCTCTGCATGCCCGGCAAGGCAGGAGGACAGTGGAGCCAGCCACCAGCCAGCATGTCTCTGGGTCTCAGCTGCAAGTTTCCCCCAGCTCACCATGCCAGTTTATCCCACAGGTAATCCCTCACCTGACACCATATCAAAGATCTTCAGTCCATGAGCTTTGACTGAAAGATAATATATAAAACAGATATTACAACATGCTCATAGCATTTTCTGCAAGGTTGTCCCACAGCATCGGTCAGCCCCTAGTGCCCAGACTCTGCTCCCTCTTACGCTGTGTGCATGTGGGACGTCCTTTGCTCTTCCCACCTCCTACACTAACTCCTCACCAACCAAACAAACAAAAGCACACATACCCGCCCCAGCTCACTGTAAAATGCCTGAAACACAGTGATAACGTTTAATCCTCCTGGCAGCTTTCAAACTCCAAACAAGCTCTACAATGCCACAGCTTTATTTGTGAAATTATTTATCATGGGTTGGTTTACAGAGTCTTTTATAAGCTTCATATTGGCTAATAATGGCCTGGAGGTCTTACGTCCTTCGGCTTGACGGATTCCATGTTTACGAGGTGGGAGCTTGACTCCTGGAAGAGATTTGCAGTCTGGAGCCATGATGTCTGCCCAACTGTATGCAATGAGTATCATATATGCAGTAAGAGTTGCACTGGGCAAGTGCTGTGCCTCGAACGCAGGACCCATGAGAAGTGGGGTCACACATAGCTCATCCCCTCACATCTTCTTGAGAGTCAGATGTTTTTCACCAGGCATAAATCGGAGCTGTGCTCGCATCCAGCAGTGCCCCAAAATTAAGCCAATGCTGGCAAGGCTTTTTGGAACAGCATTTTCTTAGCTGTGGTACATCGGCTCTAGGCAACAGCCACCCCTCTGGAAATCACTGGCAACTTTAGGAATTTTCCAGTTGCTGTTCATCTCAGGAGTACCAGCTCAGGGAGCATCTCTTCTTCCCATCACCCATGAGTGCCTACAGTATATGATCCTTCGTTCAAATCCCCTAGGACATGCAGATAAAGCCAGGCCTAAGAAAGAGCACAGTTTGTTTATTATAGCAGTCAGTTCACAACAGATATTAAGGTGAGAAGCAGTGCAGAATAAAAATGTTGTCGCTGGGTAACAGACTGGCAGCTCTTCACTCAATGACCTAACACATAGGTATGTTCATGACATTAGAGTCAATACACTGGGATCCCAAATCTTATAAAATAATACTCAGTTACAAATTACACTGTAGCTGTAAGATGAAAAGTCCAGAGATGCAGGTAGATGCAGCTTTATTAGGAGGTTTCTGAGTGCATGTGTTTGTATAAGCTTATATATAAATGAAAAACAAACACAGTGTGGAAGATGAGAAAGCTTTTCTACAATTTCATTTTTTTTATTGACCATAACAGGGAAGAGCCATAAGAGAAAAGGTAAAAGCTTTTGTTTTGGAAAAAGACTGCTGGCTTTGGAGAGATGCAACTGGAAGGCACCAGTGAAGTGCTAAGTGTGTTAAAAAAAACCCTCCTGATTCCAGCTAAATCTTAAAAATAAAAAAAAAAATAAATAAAAGAAGCAGAAAGACACTCACAAGAGTGCCTTTTTTTGTTGTTTTTGTTTGTTTGTTTGTTTTTTATGGTGAGCTTTCTCCAGGCAGCAATGAGAAGAGACTAAATTCTTCCTCTCAATTGGGCATCAAGAAAAATCTGCAATGGGGAATGAGCAGCCACAAACGCCCACCGCAGTTAATACCTGAACACAGGGATTTCTCTTCTTGCTCCAAGGGGAGGGAAGCAGGCAGCGTCCAGGGCTGCTGGACTTGATCCAAGGAATAGCGAGCAGCCAGCCAGCGCTGCATTAAACAGCAAGAAGCAAGCAGATGCAAACACAGACGCGTTGTGGCACAAGTGCGGGCAACTGAGCTCCGCCGTGGCTCAAGAACCAGCAAAGTTTGCTGATCTGTACAAAGTCTGCCGTGTCAGCTCTAGTAGCCAAGCACATCTGCTTTAGCCTCAAAAGAGGGGCTGTTTCTGGTGCCTGCTCTGCACGAGCTCCACAACAGAGGGAAGAACCAGCCCACAACATGGCCATGTCTTGTGGTCATGTCCATGAGTTTTACAGCCCTTTCATGCTGCTGGAGCAACTGAAGGACGTGAGTGTATGGGTGCACCTGGCTGGGCTGATGCCAAGCACAGAACAAAAGGAATTTGATGGGTTACCTGTCTACATGAGACACCATCCACATTTTGCTATTTGCCCAGCACCACTTGCCAAACAAACTCGCTGACACAAAGTGGGCAGGCGCTCACAAGGTTTTGGGGTCCCACCCCTCCGACTCTGTTCTTTTGTTACCAGCAACAGCGTCTCGCATCAGCCGCAGAAACCAGATGGCACCAACATGAAGCCAGAGCACAGCAACCTCTGTTCTTCCCATTTTCAAAACTTTCCCTTGAATCCATTACTCATACAGGTCATTCTCTTGCAAGGTTAAATGAAAACCACAGCATGCTCCATACATGCCAGATAACATTAGAGCTTTCATTGCACAGCATCCAGACACGGTTCCCTTTCTCCACGGGAAGTCACGAAATTATCACCAAGCTGCTTAAGCGTGACAACAAAGAGGATTTGGAAGAGGCATTTAGGAGCAGGAGAACAAGATATGTTTGCTGGAAACTCATTCCACTGAAAAAAAGTAAGATGGTTTAAGTTGCTGAGTAAAAAGTGCTGGTTTAACAGTACAGCAATCAGGTGAGGCAATGACATTTTCTAGGAGGCTGGAAAATGCTTGAGGCAGACGTCATACAGCACACAAGAGAAGATTCAGTCCAGGAGGGTTAGGGACTTTGAAATACTAGTTGGCTGAAGTATCTTCTCTCTTGAGATAGCCAGAGGGCATTGAAGACTGAACTTTTATAAGCTGGGAGTTATGAGGGATGCAAAAGGCACTCAGCTAGGTGAAAGAGCCCCTCGTTTTATACACTTTCTGAGTGCACAGAAGCTTCTCCAGCTGCAGACCTCTGCCACGGGTCTCCTTCAAACTCAGTGTCTAATCCTATGTCTTCCCTCTAATACCAAGCAGTGCTCAACCCACTTTCCATTACCACAGACAGCCTTTCTCCAGACCACAAGCTCTACAAATGTCAGTCCCGTGCTCTCATTTTGGAACTGCTGGCTGAGTGTCCTGGCACTCACCATCACGGTCCATGGGCACAGAAGTACCTAGGACCCAAGTGTCCTTGTCATGCATATTTACACAAAAGTCGGCCCAGAAATAAAATCACTTTAATACACTAGTCCTCCCTTCTGCTTTCTGGCCAGCTCCCTCAACTGTTTCCTTTGACTGCAGATCCCAAGAAGGATGCTTTTGGCTACCTTCTCTTTGCTCACCTCTTCAATGTGAGCTGTTAAGTGTTGAAGTTATTTTTTTTTCCAAAGCTCACAGTTTCATGGAGGAACACAGGATGGCTGAGAAGCTGAAGTAGGTCATTTACTACTTATTAGCAAGGATGAGAGAGGAAGCTGGAGTCGATGCTCCCAGATTTCCCAGAACTGGAGTTTGCTGGAGACATTACCAGCTCTGAGGTCTGTACATCAGCGGTACTCTGGCAACACAGCACAAACAGCTATTTTGACTGTATAGGCATATAATAAGGAGTTTCATGAAGAATTTAATCAGAATCCTTAAACTAATGGCTGGAAACAGCTAAGTGTGAGATGATCAAGATAAAGTGGTATGTTATTTGTATTTCTCTAGACTGCTTTGTTCCTTCTCTTGATAGACAGCCTATGATAGCTGGAATTAGTGCAGCAGTGCAACAGTCATTAGCTTGGGTGGGAGAGGGAGAACAGCAGAAGGAAATCACCAGCCACCATGCATGGAGCAAGCCCACCAAAGCAGGACATCACCATTGCTTCCAAGCAGGCTGAATTTGCGAAGGAGAACGCAAGAGCTGAAGCTTAGGACAATATAGACACAAAACTCCCGTTCAAATACTTAGGGTGTGACCAGAGTATGTTGGGGGGATTTGTCTCATATCGGCTGTCCAGAGCCTGGAAACATACCTGGAAGTCAGCAAGAACTGAACCTTAGGGTCCATCATTTCTGTCAGCTTTCCAGGAAACATTTACTTCTGATTTTACAGGTCTAAGCTCAAACTGTTGTCAGTGTATAGCTCACTATAAAACAAGGATAAGAGATTCTTATGGTATTATCAAAATCTTGGGGGAATGAGGGGAATGGAAGACAGGTCTTCTAGTAGATACAAACATTTTAATAGCTGAATAATCTTCTTATAGAGCCTGACCTGCATCCTGATCTCCTATTTTCTCACCTGTGATGGGACAAGAATTTGGTCTCTGAGCTGTGCTGCATCAGTCTGAGGACTTCACAGAGGGGAGGGAAAGGCAGGGCTGGGGTCAGTGGCTGCAGCTTCTCCCAGTTACACCAGCACCATGAATGCTGGGATGAACATTTTCCTTACCAAAGAGGCTGCAGGACAGGAAATACGACTGCAGGAACACATTCCAGCTGTGCCAAGGTACAAAACACTTGATATGTAAGTGAAAGTCAGAGGCTCACTACTTTCTTTTATCTCAGAAGGAGGGAGGATTGCTACCCCTGCAAGCATCACATCCTTCAGCCACCATTTTCATCTTCATATATCTACAGGGACACACTGAATGTCAAATCTACCCTCTGAGGTCCCACAGTGATGCAGGATGAGGAGACCTGCCCTGGCACCAGAGGGTGCACAGCAAGGGCTCTCACCTGCATTTCCCTGGCACGGACACTGTCAGGAGCACTGATTAGCACCAGGGTAAGGGACACTGGGACAACTGTGAAATAACAGCTGTTTTTTCACCCTAGCAACCTAGGCTTCCAAACCAGACCATACAGACCACAAGGCATGGAAAGAGGAGCAAAAATCTGCCTTGACCACTGTTTCATCCTGCCAGTTGTAGGTAAGACAACTGGGTAAGCTGAGCCTGTGTTTTTCTAGCTGCAAAATGGAGATGGTGATGTCTCTGAATGCATTTAAATCAGAACAGAGATACCAACCATTTCTTACAGAGCAGCTAGCAACCCTACAGTCAAGCTGTTCTTTGACTACCAGCTCCCAACAGCACATCTGGGATCCTCATTTGGGGGACAGGAAGACAGCTCATTCTTTGCTGCACTCCCTGCTGTAAGCTGGGATTTATCCAGAGCGCATTTACAACACCACCACAGCCCAGGGCATGTCGCATGCCAAGCCTTGACCCTGAAGTAAGAGGAGCAGCAGGGCTGCAGTGAACCCTGCCATGGCCAAAGTGCTGGTCCCCAAGCCAGCTAGGGAAGAGCTGGATGAAACAAGTCCTGCTTAGGCCACACATGACAGAACTTGACCCTGGGACACACCACAGTGAGAGATGCCACAAGGCTTGTTTTGCTCCCAGGATCAATGACCTCCTTGGAGCACCTCTTTATTTTCCATCTCAGCCCTTCACACGTTGGTGCCTGGAGCATGGGCACAGGCAGAAGTCCTGGCACCACAGTCTTGGAATGCCTCAGCACAGAGGAGGAAGCAAACACCAGCTAAACACAGAAATGGATTTCAGACATAATTTCATTGTGGAGATTAAGATCTAAGAGCAAATCAAGGGGCTGCTGGGCAAGACATTACCATGCAACAGCAGTTCGCATGCTCTTGGTCCCCCACTGATAAAAGTGAGGTGAATTACTCTCCTGTCACAAATACCACACTGAGACTTACTGGAGTTCACCTTCCTGAGAAGAGGGTTTTTTAGTAGTCTATCCTATAATAAATTGTCAGGTAAAGTAACAAACCTGAAACAGCAGCTAGAATTCAGACTCAATTCTGATTAAAAAAACAAGAGAGAAGTTTCAAAGAATGAAGGCAATTAACTGTTTGACTCAGCCACCAAGGAAAGACGTGAACCTCTTGAGAGTCTTCAGGTGAAGAGATTCCTTTCTGGAGGTGGGCAATAGCCAAACACTGATTCCCAACGTGAGCCCAGGGGGTAACTTCCACAGTCCCCACCAGGCCAATATTTGAACAAGAGGATCCTTCTGTCTCTTAGACAAAATACAGAGGTGACACTTGGCCAGACCTTTCCTGGAAGTATCTGTGGTGATTTTGTGCCCCAGCCAGCTGGTGGAAGAACTGGAATGACAGAATAAATGGGGTTGGAGAGAACTTCTGGAGGTGTCTGTTCCAAGTCCCAGTTCAGGGCAAGACAGCTTAGAGCAGGTTGCTGAGGGCATTTTTGTAGTTGAGTTTTTAGAATCTCCAAGGACTGAAATTCATGCTTTTTTTGATGTTTAATCACCCTCATGATGAAAAAAATTTCCCTAATACCAAATAAGAATTTTCCTTGTTGAAACTTATGTCCAGAGGAAGCAACCTGGAAGCCTGAGTTAAGCATTGCTATTGCTGGAGATCACCTTGGCAGTGAGGAGCATCAGCACAGCCCTAGTGGAGTTTGCGCTCTGGTGCGGGGTGAGAGAAGGGTCTTGCAGGACCATGCCAGCATCCCTCCCATTTCTCCCCCAGGGTTTCTCAGCCCTTTCTGCTGATCATAGCAAGCTGTTGTGTGGTCTGTGCGGGGAGGTTGCAGTCTGCCAACACTTTGCTCTTTTCAGCTGGTTTAATTATTCTCTCATAATAACTCTTCCCCTTTTTCTATGAAGAACAGATGATCAACACGGATTGCATGGCGTTTCAAAAGCTGCTGTGTATATCAAGGGAGCACTTTCCTGCCACCTTCCCCCACCTCCCCCCAGATCTGCGGGGGCTGAGCTTGCTCAATTGACTCCAGAGTCCTAACTTCAACAATGACAGTGTTGCCAATACTGATATTGAACTAAATGCTTTCCATGTTGGGGCACAAGTAACAATAGTCAATATTTTGGTGAGGCTGAAATACAGGCAGCAGTTGCAACAGCTGCCTTCAGTTTTGGCTCTAACACCCTGCTCCCCAGTGAGGTACAACACACCATTTGATGAATTCCACACTCTGTTCTTCAGTTACAGTTTATTAAAAGATGGATTAAAACATTGGCACAACAGTGGCCACAGGAATATTTTTCCAGCAACATCATCCCAGAAGGCTTTGGAGACACAGAATTGTGTCTAAATTGGGACACCATTCATACATGGTTTGAACTGGTGTTCAGAAAGGCAGTGCTCACTTTTAAAGCAGTGTTTTCTTACCAAAAAAAAAAAATATAATCTATGTCCTCTGTAGGCTTAATGTTGACATATATCATTACAGACACGATAAAATCTAAGAAGAACCTTTTGAGCTTTGAAATCAAACTGTAAAGACCAGCAAGACTTGGAAAAACATTGATTGCAAACAGCTGGTAGATATCCCATATAAGCAGTAAGATTTTCACCCGGTTCAACAAGTTACTTTTCTGGCTGAGCTGCTTGGACGCAGAATTCAATGCAAGTTGTGCCAGAGTTGAGCGGCCCTTCCAGGAGACACACTTCACATGTCCCACATGTATGAATCCTGTCCCCCATTTTATGACCCCCCTGGTCATGGCTTTTACAGAAAAAGTGAGACTCTGTGACTACGATCCAGGCATTAATATAATGGAAAAAATCATCATGAATAGCTGAGTTAGTTCCACGCAATGCCATGACAAGTTATAATTCAGGAAGAAACAGGGAAATAGTGGGAGTTGAAGTCAACACAAGCCAAGGGGCAGCAAAATGCCCCCATTTGAGCTGAAATTCTCCTTCGTCACCCCCTCACTTTTCCTGCTGAGCATGCAGAATTGTTCAGGAGATCTTAACCAAACCATTTGGTGCAACAAAAGACACAGGGCAGATACCAAGCCTTCAGAGCTGCGGATTTGATCTCTGCTGCACTGGGGAAGCCTCAGTTCAGCCATCTACTTGTGTGCCAGGCCAATAATCTGGCCACTGTTAAAGAATTGAGAGTAGTCATCAGTCCTGCTCACCCCAGCATTTCCCTATAGCTGAGATGCTCCATCCTTTGGAGCACTCCAACAGAGAGATGGGAGGTGCATTCCTGCATGAAGCACTAGCTATCAGGGGCATCAAGTTGCCTTTTATAAGAGAGCTACATATCTCCAGTGCTGTGAACGATTCAGCCAGAATCCGAGACTGAAGGGTTAAATATTAACCCAAGTATATGCCAGATTTCAAATTAACTAGCCAGTGTGAAAAGGAACTTGAGCTCCTACATGCATTTAAAACATTCCCTGTGCAGCTTATCCACCAATGCTGGAGGACTGCACGAAGTCACTGCAACATGCCGGCCGTGGTGCTGTGGCCAGACCTCCTGAAAAACATTTGCTGTTTCTTTTTTCCTTGGTACAACTCCCGGCCTCACCCCTGAGAAAATGTGCCCACAAAGAACACTTCATGGTATTACACTGAGATGTGTCAGAGCTGTGGGGCTGCTGCTTGCTGGCTGGCAGCAGGCATGTGCTGCAGTTGGCCACAGAAGCCACGGGCACTACTGAGGTGATAGTGGCAATGAGTGGGTTTGCAAAGCACTGTACATGCTGCAGGGATGGGCAGGGGAAGGGCACCTCTGGCAGATTAATTTCAGATTTTCCTTTTCGGGACTCACTGCTTTATCCATGAACCCCTCCAGGCAAGACTTCACCAACCCACCCCCTCCACTATGAAGCAAGGAGTTAAGACATCACCCTGGCACCTCTTGCCCTCCCCACTCGTACTTTCCATTTTCATCACTAACATACACAGACATGTGATAACACCCTGTCCTTTGGGGAGCTGGTCTGGATTTTCCAAAGTCTGCCCTCCCACCAGAGCACATCAGAAACCACTGGCAGATGTGTAGAGGAGTGGGAGGGAAGGGGAAATTATTTTACATTTCATCTGCCTTTGTGCTTTTGCATGTGCATGTAACCCATGCAAGCTGGGTTCAGTCCTATTGAGATACTTCTTCCTGAAGTGAGATTAAAAATATTTTATCTATTTTTAACAGTACTTGGTTCCACATAGGTTCCCAACCCACCATAACAGCCCTGCTCCTGCATTTCTTTGAAAATTTGCTTGCACACAAAGGATCTTTATTCTGTAGCTGTGCATGTTGTGTCCCAAAGCTGGATTGACAAAAGGCTATCTTGAGTGAGTAAATACTTTCTCCGAATGGGTATCACGGGAATCCTTTCCGCATTCCCTCCTCAAACTAGACAGATGTACATACAGCTGCTTCAATAGCTCATACCAACCTTCACAAAAGACAGATTTCTGAGAGCTCCTGTTAAATGCAGAAGACAAGCCAGCTTGAATACAACCAAGAGATAAATAAAGGTAACGGCACTAACAACTTCCACAAGGCTGATCCCACCCTAAACAAGCCAGCCTTGCATCATATCTATCTCAGCTCTGCTAACCTTACTCTTGCCAATGGGTCAGTCCACCAGCAGGCTCAGTTTTCTGATATCAAAGTCTGCTGGGGCCCTTCCCTGTGAGCAGTGTGAAGGTGCAGACATCCCTGCCACCTGAAACGACTCCTCTTTCCTACAGATGCATCCAGACCAGGCTTCCAGATGTGTCGAGCAGAGCTCTATCATATGGGCTTCCTGCAATGGAAACAAGGGCTTTTCATTACTGTACGAGAAGTAATTTGTGTTGCTTGCAGCTTCAGCCAAGTTGGGCCACACATGCAGAAGTTTGGGGTTTACATTAGCTTAACTCTGCTGGCTTTTGCCAGACCATAACAGATGTCCCCCATGTCTATGGCAGGTTGAGTTCAAGTCAAGGCCCAAAATAGCACAGATCTCAAGCAATCAGAAGATGAAAGTTAATTATTCCAGTCCATTTACCATATGTTCTATTTCGGTGTGTAGCGGGGGGTGGGGGTGGGGGGGTGGGTATGCACAAATCTTTTATGCTGACATAAGTATTCATTATAAACATCGCAAGTATGTCAGTCAACCCCCTTTCAACTCACCACTTACGGGAGCCTTCGTCTGCACAGAGGACCTCACTCAGAGCTTGACGTGAGTGTGGGACCAACTGAGAAAACACCTGCAAGTGCCCACACCTTCATGTAACCTTTTCTTGGGAACTGGAGTATTTGCTGTTTAAAGGTGCAACCGCTGAGAATGGTCTCAGGCTTTCCAAAGCGGAAGGAGCTCCAGGAAAAAGTGATTCCAAATTCACAGTACAGAAGGTGGCATTTTATCCTGAAAGCAGCCTACAGTTTCTATTACACTGTCTGCATGTCCCTCTCATCACAGCTGTATATAGTACTGGAGACCAGAGGTTGTTTTCCGGAAGAAGATGTCCCACCGCAGTGTTCATTTGCCCCTACCCAGCCACAGTGACATTTCTTTAGTTTGAAGACTTTAGAGGACTTTTTCTCCATTTCAGTTCCTACTAATTTAACCACACAGGAGACCTGATCTCTGCAGGAATTTGCTTTCATATCGGTAAGCACACTGGGGCATCGCAGCCCTTCAAAAGCCAGCTTTTCCCTTGTATCTGCAGCTTACAGCACAGACTACACTGCAAAGTGATGTAGCTGGAAAATTAAATAGTGACACTCACATCAAGGAAAGGTGAAGTCCCCAGAAACATAGACATCTGAAATCAATAGCAGCAGACCTATTTTACGTGCAGAACACTTCCTCCAGGCAGGCAACAAGTGAATGACGGACATTTTCATTTCCCAGGTCTGTCTGCCCCCAGTCTTAAGCCTCAGCTTCACAAATCACTGCACAGCAGTGGAGCAGAGCCCAGAAACATCCCTTTAGCTGGCAGCGAAATCAGGAAAGATGCATCGCTTAACATCGACATAAATCTCAGATCATCACAGCTCAGGCTTACCACACACCAGGGGAACATGCATGGGCAACTGCCACCGCTTGGCTATGGTTTAACAAACCATTTTTTCTCCATCGGCTATTCACGGGCACACAGTTTTTGATCACAGTCACAATTCAGAGGGACTGTGCAGAGCCCGAGGAAGCAGCCTTGATCCAGCAGAAGCTGTCACCAGTGTCCTGCCTCCGACTCAAACAGCTGCTGCAGGAAAAAGTTTAGAAATTAAAGTAGCTGGGTAATAATTAAATAATAGTTTACCAAGTAAAGAAGATCCTTCCTCACTTAACAGCTGTTATCTTACCTCCAAAAAGCTTGGTGACTTATAGCTTGTGTAGCACTAAGTCATATAAATCCTTTCACTTACACTTTACCATTTCTATTTTAACCACTCTTAGTGTTGGCCTCCATGATAGCACCTGGCACAACGGACAGATGTTCCCTTACATCTGCAGTGATGCCAACCTTTCTGAGGCAGGGACACAATCACTGTGTGAGGCCAGGAGAGGTGCACACCATGCAGCAGACACATCACTGTGGGCATCTTATGGTCCTTCTCCACCAGCCCCTCTCCCCCACTGTTTTCCTGACCCCACCTCAACTCCCCCACTTTATAGCAGTAAGACAGCCCCAGCCACGCTCCCCCGCAGCAGCCATTTCCGCAACATTACCAAATGTGACACTTTCCATCAGCATTTCTGGTCACTCACAGTCCCTGATCTCTAATGCTTCCACTACCAAACCCCTCTTTCCAAGTGCAAGAGGCGCTCATGGGCTCTTCACTGCAGCCTTCAAGGGCAGTCGCCATGCAAGGAGACCCGTGCACTGCCAAGGACTGGAACCAGCACAGTCTGCTGACCACGTCCCAGACATGCTGCACGAGGCCCAAAACCCCCTCACTCCTTCAAGCCATCTGTTACAGGAACAGCAACCATCATCCCAGGGGAAGAAGAGCTCCTCCTCATCTGGGGTGGTGGTGCCTTCCCTGAAAAGGGTCATCCTCACCAAATAGCAGGTGGCACACTAAAATTGGGAAAAGGTGAAGTGTTTTCTCTGCCAACAGGAGAGTTGTGTAAGCAGCCAGGATTCCTCCACTGTGCCTGCCGCAGCACACACGGCTGCACTGATTGCAGCCACAGCAATGAGGGAGCCAGCCTGTAATGAGTATCCTCCAGTGAGATAAGCTAAATTCATGCCATGGGCTCCCAACTGAATAGCTGTAAATACAATCAGGGCTGGATTTCAGCCAAGGCTGTGTTCAGCTGACAACAATTTACAATTAGAAATGAGGCACAGTTTTGTTTTAAATGGTGGGGCTGCATCCCCAGGGCTGCAGGGGATTTTCCATCAGTGGCCTTATTTAAACCAAGACTGAATGTCATACAAGATGATAGAAATGATGTTGGATTTGTTGATCACTTTTTGGCTATTGAACCACCACCTCAATTACTAAAGGTTCACACAAAGGACTTTCACGTGAGAAGAGCCGAATCTTATTTTTTAAGAATACCTTTCTAGTCCACATAACTAAAAACCAGAATACCCTAGATAGCAAGTTGTGTAAATGATTCATCAGCCCTCTGGCTCACCAAGGGATTTCAGCTATGGCACACATCTCAGTGCAGTGCTAATGCTGCCATCGTGGCTTTGGGCTCACCTGTGCTTTTGATACCTGCCCGGTAGGACTCTGCAAGCCGTAGCAGAGAAAGCAGAGAGCTTTCCACACCCACACCAATAGACCTTGGCTGCTCCCATGTCCTCTTCTCAGGGGGCCTTGGGCTATTTGCAGAGGAAGAAAGTAGCCCCCACCACTAAGGGTAAAGGATGGAGCAGCATTACTAAGAGATAGTGGGGATGGACTAGACACTGTGCCCCAAAGCTCCAGATTAGGGATTATATCAAGAGAAAAAGAGAGAGGGAGGAACAGGGTAATCCACATAGCCCCACCAGGTCCAAAGTGCTTGTACTTATCTCCACCGGGTTATTAATTTTGGCTTGCAATCACAAGTAAGTCTGATTAAAAAAAAAAAAAAAAGCAAACAGCTAATTACTCATTTGTTTCTGCAAGTGCTACAGCCCCTCTGGAAACATGCATGAGTAGTTACACCCCAGTCACCAGCGTCTTCTGCCCTAGCCACTGATTCCCCCAAACTTGCAGAACTCCCACAGACATCAACACCCCTTCCCACGGGGGCCATGTCCCAGCTGGCAGCCCACCAGCCGCTGGGGTGTGCAGCCCCCCCGTGCTACCACTGGTGTTTCAGGCTGAGATCTGGCCATGCCAGGGAAGGTGTTGAGGGCGTCCTGGAGGCAGAGCACATCCTCGTCTCTCCTTCTTTGGAGGTCAACAAGGACCAAAGCCAGCAATGCTGGAGGAGACAGAGGCCCCAGCTTGGCCCTGATCCCATCTGAAGACCTGATGTAGCAAGCACATATCTATCTGGAAGAGGTCAGTCAAGTGCCTCCCACTTAATATTTAAAATCTGTTTCTCTTTTCAGCCCCGGGTCTCTGGAGTGTTCATGACTCGCAGCACAACAGACCACATTCACATTTTTTCGGATGTGTATAAATGTTAAAAATAACCCACCAGGTTTCTCCTCGAACAGGGATGAGATCAAGCCTCTGAACAGCACGCTGCAAGTCCAGGACAATTTCCAGTGATCCTTGGGGGAGAAGGGAAGGGCAGGGGGAAGAGGGAAAGGTATTTTATAATGGAAAAAGTGATGAAACCACCCATCCCCCTCCTCACCACTTAGCATGTTGTTGTAAGATCTCCTGGCCAGCTTCAGAGCTGCGTTGCAGGAACAGGTCCATAAAAGACCAGAGGAAATTCCCATCGCTGCTGAACAAGGGCAGCTAGTCAAAGGAGGCAGAGTGTCACCAGGCTGTGCAGCTGCGGCTGGAGAGATGGGACCTGACTGATGCCGGTTGCAGAGCGACCTGTCAGAGCACTCTTGCACGATATCGCTCTTTTAGCTGATTAAGCAGGAATGCCGTTTTCAACAGGAGAGACACACTTGCAGTCCTGGGAGGGGTGTGTGTGTGTAGGAGAAATAGGGGGGAAGATGTTCCCATTGCTTGGAGAGATATCAGGGAAAGGCATTAAGATCATGGTTCTACTGTGCACCACCGTGGTCTGTGTCAGAGCTTTGAAAACGCAAGGGTGGATAAGACACACAAAACTGCAATGAATGTCTGAGAAACCTGCAGTGGTCTCGAGAAGGTGGTCCCCAGGCACCCTGCTGCAGGTCTGGCTGCCAGCTGGGGCTCTTGGCCTTGCACACACCCTGGGGGACAGAGCCAGGTGACAGCTGCTCAGGCAGACCCACCTGCAAGGTTACTAAACCTGCACTTTTAGGAGTCACATTTTGCCATATTCTCTGAATAACTGAGGAGGGAACTAGCTGTTGCCCCTTCTGCTACAAAGGGGTTTCTGGAAGTTGAAAAGGGTTCAAGAACTGGGTTTTGTGGCTGGGCTGGGAAAGATTTTTGAGGGAAGCTCATCTTTCAGTTTCCATACCACTATTTGTTCAATAAATCTCATTGCCAGCTGGATCAGGCCTTAAGATACCAAACAAAAGCCTGGGTGCATTTCTGCATTGGAAGCGTGACTCCAGGGTGATGTGAGAACAGGGAGAAAGGGCAGGGCAATGCTGAAAGGACTCACGCAAGCAATGGGAAGTGTGAGCAGGCTGCATTTCTGAATATTGCCCCATGCTCATACCAGCACAGCCTGCCCGGATCCTCTCCATGACCTAACACCCTTCACTCCCTATTCTAAGTCCCACCAGGTCAGCACGTGGCTGGTGCCCCTGGACCACATACAGGAGCATGGTGCTCACAGTGGCACTGGTGGCTGCCTGTCAACAAGATGGATCGAGCGAGCCAGCAGGATAAACCACAGTGAAGTTCATGTGTGCAACAAAAAATGCTCAGAGTAGGGGCTGAGGTGAGACTGCCTGAGCATCTCAGAAGCTGGCCTTGGAGAAACAACCTACGGACCCACCAAGCCGCACAGCCATCGAATGCTTTTTGTTTAATTGCTCCGTATTACTCTGCTTGCCAAGAGAAAGCTTACGGGGTGTTTTCTTTGTATTGGCTGGGAAGAAGGAGAATTTGTGGAGGATCCAAAGAGAGAAAGGAAGTTTTGTGTTTTGGTTTTCTTAGGGTTTTTCCCCCCCTCTAATTTATTTTTCTTTGATTTTGGTGTGATAAATCCCCCTTCATCCCCCCACCCCCAGACAGACAGAGCGGGAGTAAAGGACAACAGACATGGGTGAAAAGGTACTCCTCTCATGACAGAGACAGGGCAGAGCAGGCCCAGACTTCTCAGAAGAATAAAAGTGCCAATCAGTCCTCCAGACCAGAATGAAACAATCCTCCCCGCCCCACTGCCACATCCCTCGTCAGCAAACCCTCCCCCAAAATGTGACAGATTGGAGAGAGGCCAGTCATTGCCTCATCAGAATTCAGCAGCATCACTGCGGCACGTGGGGGATGGAGGCAGCGAGCAGGGAGAAAGCAAGGCACAAGGCACGGATCTGCCTTACGCACGCCCTCCGCAGCCCTGGCTCCATCCCCTCCATGGCGTGCTCAAGCTGCTGGCATGAGGCACAGACCACAGATGGCCCAGAGGGGCATGGGGACACAGATGACACACGTGGCTCTGAGTTTGCGTGCCAGCCCCTGCCAGCTGCAGCAGTCAGGGCTTGGAAAAGAAAAGGGGGAGGATGGATGCACAGATCAGCTGAACTGTAATGAGTTGTCCCTGTGGCTCCAAGGTCAACGGCTTGATCCCCAGGTTTCCTCTTCACTTCCCAGCTCTGACTCAGTGTCAGCTCCTCTTCCTCACTTCTGCGCTGGGTGGGGAATGAAGCATGCAGGGGAGAGGACAGAGGGGAAGGGAAGGATTGCTTGTGCCAAAAATATTTGCATGCTGACACAGGGACACACACAGACACGCAGATGCAGGATCTGTGCAGCATTAGCCAGAGTGCTTTTGGCCAGGGGACTCCTCGTGGTAGGTCCCACTGATGGGGCCAAGCACTTGCTGCTCTGCAGTCCCTTGTGCAGTGGGGGAACTGGCCGGGACACTTTTCTGTCACCTCTCATTCTGGTACAAGTGGCAGCTGTAAAAGTAGGAGCAGGGATTTGTGGCAGGTTTATGGGGACAGCTCAAGCCAGTCACAACATCACTTATCTCCTGGCACCTGAAAAGAGGTGCCATCCTCTTTCCTACCTAGTCTATCAGGAGAAAAAGGGCCAGATAGGACCTTCCAGCTCAGCATATTTCTATGGGCTAGCAATGACCTACAGGAGCCCCAATGTACACCTGCAGTACCCAGTTTTCCAAGCATCCTTCTGTTTAAGTGCTAGGGACTGTGTGGCTTCAAGGTCAGGGAAGGCCAGGTACATCAAGCCCTGTACAACTGGTTAAGGTTTCTTCCTGTCTTGCTCTTTCCCAGTCCTGGATCCTACAGCTCTGACAATGCCTCTGTAACCCATTTCTTCTGTCTCAGACCTCACTGAGGTGTGGGTACCAGGCTCTACATCTCCTTCCCTTTGTGCTCCATCCTGCATCTCTTCTTGCCTGTTCAGCTGCCATTTCTCTTTCATCTCTCACCTAATCTTCACCTACACTGCCAGAGTCCCTGTCCTCCGTTTTCCACCTGAAATTCTCTCCAGTCCAGCTCCTACCCTTCAGTTTCCACCTCCAGGGCCAATTCCCTGCCATGCCATTTCTCAGGACTAGTGTTCCAGCTGCATTCTCCCAGTCACTTTGAGTCACTTTGAAACGGCCAGCTGTGTTCTTCATTTTCAAGTCTTTCCTTCCTTTGCCTCATGACTTGGATTTTTCCTTTTTTTTGCCCCCAACATCTTAGTCACCCACTGTGCTCCCCAGAATTACACTGTGAGCAGTGTCAGCTCCCTTCTGAGATTGTGTCTCACCAAGATGCCTACAAAAAGGCATGAATAAGGCTAGTCATGTGCTAAGACCTCTGGCCGGTCAATACATTCTCATTATTTCATTGCACTCCTCACTCTGTCATCGTCTAAGGGCTCTTGTCTTGAGCTATGATGGAGCTGCTTTCTGGCACACAAATATCCTTTCATTTGGAGCAGCCTGTGACGGGGCCTCTTCAGCATGAGAAAAATTGTATATAAATAGCACACAATATACCTCACCCTTGTGATCACTGCAGGGACACAATTAATGAACAAGCCTATGGTACATAAAGGTGCATTCAGACTGTGACTATCACAAGCATTTCAAAAAACATTCTGTGTCATCTTAGCACTACAGACGTGACTAGTGGGATTTACTTTCTCAGGCTCTTTCCAACACGGCCCTCCAAACATCCATCAGCCTGTTATGAAACTCTTGGTTGCTATTACAAAGGAAAATATAGATTCTTTGGTGGATTCAGCAGTAACTTATATGGATGTGGAGCAATGGATGTTGATTAAAAGAACCAGAATCAGAAAAAATATCAAGATGCATCAACTGTTCCTCTCCCCAGTGAAAGCACATTTGGCATTTGTTTTCCCTACCCTATGGCCATTTTCAGAGAAGGCAGAATAGACCCTTTTGCCTAAAACAGCTAAACCACCATGCACAAGACTTATCAGAGTCAGGATCAGAGCAAGTCCAAATTATTGCAAGTTGAAAAATATTTAACATTTTATTACAGGGAGAGGGGTCAGCCTCCCATTGCTTGATGAACCATCAAGTACATCCTGCCAGCAGCTGGAGAGCTAATTACAGCCCCACGCCTACCCCACGGGATCTCATTCCTTTTCCCAGAAATGGGGGAGAGGTCCCTGCTCATACCAGTCTCCCTGTGTCGGAATTGGGCTTGGTTTGTTTTTATGTTCTACATATACACAAACAGAGAGCTAAGACCTGGGAGTCTATCTGAAAAAAAAAAAAAAAAAAAAAATTGGAAATGGTCACTGTGCATAAACTCCACTAAAATTTCAGTAAAAGCTTGTTCTTCCTCTTTGTTGGCCTCTTTCCAGTTTTATTTTTAATGAATTTTCCCTTATTTTTAAAAATTATGTTCTCTAGGACAAAGTTAAGGGAAGGGGAATCCCAGCTACACAGGTTTAAGTGGTACCTCAGGAGCACATTACTTATCAGGTGCTGGAGACACAGGCAGGAGGAAGAAGTAGGTTTTGGAGGAAAAAAGTTTTGAGTTTTGGGGGCGAATATGTGAACCCCTTCTGAGGGATCTGAAGCAGACAGCTTAGGAAACCAGCCAGTGATGTGGATAAGGTGCCTTCAGAAGCCTTCACCTTGACAAACATGTGGCAGGTTTCTACAGAATGATATTTGCTGTCCTTTTTCAGCTCTGACAACCTCTCAGGGGCCCCTCAAGTGCTGTCTCCTGGCATTATCCCATGTTACAAGCACACAGATCCCGGTTCACACACTCTCCAGGGCAAAGTTTCCACCACAAACACCTTGACAGCAGGCTACAGCGTGCAGGGAACCGCATATATCAGCATTGCAGATGAAAGAAAACGCAGTGCCCAGATGTGCAAGTATCTTAATTCCTGCAGTATGGCTCGCTCACTGTGACATCCCAGTGCCTCAGCGCAAGGGGTTCGGCTGTCAAACAGTGCAGATCCTACTATCCTGAAGGGCAAGCAGAGGTGGAGGCAGTAATGACATTGCAGTGTGGCAGACAAAATACAGCCTCAGTCAAAAATTAAGAACTGTCCTTCCTGAGAACAAGCCAAGGGCTCTGCTCTTCTTCTGAGATACCATTTATGGGTGGCAATCAGAGACCATGCCTTCTCCCACTGGGACTGGCCCCAGGTGAAGTGGTGGCTCCAGAGAGAGGCCATAGTACTTCTGCAGACCAGTGAGTGCAACACAGTCATTGACTCTTCATTGCTGCCATCAAAGAACTCACCATGCAACCTGCAGAGCAGTATGGGTCCTTAAGGGGAGAGGGGATCTTCTCTAAGCCCTAGTGTGCATCCATGTCTGATAAAGAGCAGAAACAAGTGATCCCACCTCCCAGTAGGGCCCCAAAACTACTGTTTTCTTCTCTGTTGGGCTCAGTGCAAAGACTAGAGCTCCTGGGATTTCAGCTGCGGATCAGCAAAGTGCTGTTTAGTATAACCACTCTTCGAAACCATCTTCCTGAAGAAAACTGGTGCACTGCATCAGCACACAGGGTTTTATTGTATTAGATGACTGACTGAGCCCCCACACAGTAGAAGTTTTTAATGTTACTGTTTTGCCTCAACAGTGTGATACTGAATTTCTGTACCTCTGTTTCTCTAAATGCTGGCCATTGTCAGATGCAGAGAGACCTTTTCCCTTGTGCGTTATGGACCATTGCAGCCTGCAGTGGATGCAATCAGAGCAGGTTAAAAGCAAGCCCAGCCCCACTTTGCCAAGTCTACGCTTTAGGAAGTAGAAATTGTTTACCATTGGCCATAATGGCTATTTCACACCGACACCAGAAACTCAGATAGAAGCTCTTGATAAAATATTCTGTTAGCACCACAGAGAGCTTTCTTTGATGGCCCAGCTGTGAGAACATTTGCAAATGTTATACATTGCATGCCTATTAGATGTGTTTGATGAATTTTCAAAGAGCTGGCCTAACAGTATAAGTAACACATGGAGAGACGCCAACGTGACACTATTACTGCAGTGTTATTTAAGATTTTGGGCACATCGGGTTAAGATCATAGACACTGTTAATCCAAGCATATGAAGGTGGTGAATTCCTATTCACATCACCCATTCCAAGAGCCTAAGACAAGGATACCATCAGATCACCTGGCAGTATCTGACTCTTATATTTCCTCCTGTTCTCACTGTAAGCCAAATCCCTTCTACTGGCCAGGAAAAAAGGCTTCAGGAGAAAAAGAATCAGCCATTCCTTTTATCGATTGTTCCAGTGGCTAATCACTCTACCGTGATAAATGTGCAGCAGCTCAATTCTGGCTTGTGACTGTCTGCCACCAGCCAGGATAAGGTCCTTGCTCTGTCCTTCCTGTGATGTACCCAGCGATTTCTCTGCAGAGAGATGCTGCAGGGATAGTGAGGTCAACTCACCATCTCCTTTCTCTGAAGAAAACAGATAGAGCTCTCTAAGTCTCATGGTGCAAAACATCTTTCCCAATCCTCAAGTCAGTTCTGTGCCTCCTTTCTCCAGGGACCAATGGCCCAAGCTCCCCAAGGCAATGAAAAAGGAGTTAAGGTATTGTGGATAACTGGCTAGCTGAAAAGGGTCACATAGACATAGTCCAGCTGGCTGGACAAAAATGCACATCGCTCTCAGCTTATCTGAAGTAAAGCAAAAATACACTGTCTTTGGCTGTTCCTGTTACACAATAACAGGAAGATTTCGGTGGGAAAAGAATGTTGCAGGTGGGAACAGAAAACTACAGAAGAGAAACTAGGGGCGGGCTTGATATTTAGGCAACTAACCAATAATGAGCTTAACTTTTGTAATATGTATGAGCTAATTATAACAAGGCATAAAAGGTGACTGTAAGGTACAATAAAGGAAGTCTGCTGATCACTCATATTGAGTTGACTGTGTCTTCCCTCCGTCGCAACAAGGTTTCTATTCCATTGCCTGGTCCAGACCTTCTGTGTTGCAGGGCAATGTCTGTCACTATCCCCATGCTCTGGACCATGACTGCAGTGCCTCCAGGAGCTGATGACCCATTTCACATGACTGACCTCTGCTTCTCTCTGGATCTGGAACAAGGTGTTCAAATGCACACTGTGTAAACAGCCTTGGTTTGCCAAGGAACCCAGGTCACTGTTATTATCTTAACTAGCTCTTGTCTAATCCCACATTCCTTTCTCAAACTAAAAAAGATGTTTTGAATGTCACAGACCAAATGGATTAAGGCATCGGTGTTACAGCTTTAAACACATGCCCAGAAGAGATTCCTATGCCATTCGTTCCCTCTATCTACCCTTGCCACTGCCATTCATCAACTTTCTTTCTCTTACAGCCTCAGATCTTTCCTTCAAGAAGAGAATAAGAAAGTAAAGGTGGGCTGGGTGAGAAATGCTTGGGATACACAACATCCACCTGTGTGGTAGATCTCCTGAGATCCAGGTATGTCCCTGCTGCTAGCTATAGGATCTAAAATTTTAAAATAATGTGTCTCATAGCCCCTAACTCCAGTAGAAATTGTGTCTGTGTAGCAAAGCAGGAGGCAGGTGATGGCTGGTCAGTGGAGCCTTTGGAACCAGCTCCTGTGGATATCCATCCCTCCGTGATGGATGACCACACCTCCATGTATGATGGATGTCCTCCTTTCCATCCATCCATGATGGATGCAGATGAAACCTACATACAGCCACACAAAAAGATCTGGGACACCTCATAGTCACACTTAGCCCAGGCTCTAGGAGCCAGCGGGCTGGTGGGACCACAGCCAGGCAGTGTCCTGCCGCATTCTGCGTGCACAGGCATGCTCTGTTGGAGGTGCGAGAGAGAGTGTCCTTTCAGCCCTTCTGCTTGAAAGTGGAGGGATGTTTTTTGGCAAGACTGCCACAGGGATTTTTAAACAGACTACCCATTCATGCAGAGGTCAATTAACGTAGGCACCTTTGGTGGTATTTTCAGAAGCCCCCAGATACCAGAGGGCTTTGAAACGCTGCCTGCAATCACAAAGCTGGGCTCTGTGAATACCTGGACCCACACAGCAGCATTGAATGCCAACTAGCCCCAGGTTTTGACAAATACTCATTTTGCTCTAGTCTGCATAACCACCACCCTGCAAGAAAGAAGGGTTGGTATAAATTCTACCATATATAGGGTCACCTAATTTGCTGGTTGCTGTATTATCCATGCCCAGAAGCTCTAGGCTGTTTTCTTCTCACAATCATGGTGATGAAAGGGCAACACTGTGCACAAGAGAGGTGATGGCTGTAGGAGACAAGGAGAGACTGTGATGCTAAGCCTATTTTTTTTTCTCAGCCCAACCCCATTCCTCTGTCTTTTGAAACATCCTTGCTTTGAGTGCCAAAGAGATAACATCAGAAAAAACAACTGTCACTTGAATCTCTCGGAGAAAAAGGACAAACCTCCCATGCCCTCTATAGAGTTTATGTAGGACTGGGCAGGGGAAGAAACCCAAAACATCACTTGACTTGGCAGGTCTGCTCCTGGGAACCCAGAAGGATGTTTGACCTCCAGACAAGCATGGCAGTCACCCTGCACTTCCAGAGAAAACCTCTGCAGCTCTGGGACATTGAGGGAGGGTTTCAGAGGAGGTACAAAGCTCTCTCAGCCAGGACACAGGAGGACAGACTGCAGAATAGTTCCCTCCAGAGAAGCCTGGATGGGGAGAAAAGAAAATATTTTTCCCACACTAAGTCTAAACCCTGCTATTGGTGTTTCTGGACAACAACTTTTTTGGGCAACACTCTTGATTGGGCTTTGTCAGGAAAAGAAGGAAGAACAGCTGAAACATTAACACTTCTCACCCTAAGAAGCCAATCAGACAGTCCTCAGCACAAATGAGAGCTGTGTTTCCTCTTGCAGTGCTGAGCCCTTGGAAAATGCTCCCTATGCGGATTTGGTACCAGCCATCAGGATGGTGAATGAAAGGCACATTTAGAGTGAGCTCAGATACAAGACAAATGATGCTAATGATAAATCCATCCACTGGTGCTGGACAGACACGGATGTCCGCAGCTAAAATAAACAAATGGTCCAGGCAAGCTGACAGGCTTGTTTAGATTCTGCTTGGGATAAATCACAGTGCCCTTTGATCCCATGATGTTTTTGGCGCCTGTGTTGCTGTCTAGCAGCAGGGTATATTTTTCTATCCTGAGGAGCAAGTGGATGCAGCTGCCTATAGCTGATTTATAGTAGGAAGTGATTCACAGGAAATCAAAGCTTCTCACACAGTAAAAATTGCTGTCTTTTCACCTCCACCATCAGTGCAACGATTAGAGCTCTGGGGATTTTGGTTGGGAAGATCAGCAAAGTGTTTTGTGCTTCGCATAGATCACTTTCTGCCATGACTCACAAAGGATACTTACAGCCAGCTGTGCCTGCCTGTGCATCCTGATGCATGGGCGTTGACAGCATTTGCATTCAGCCCTGTTGCAGCACTGTCCAGACTATCAAGCTGCAACAAGGTGTTTTACCACCTCATACCAGCACACTCTTCATACCAGTCCCTCTGCTGCCTTCTCACCTCATCCAGAGGGCATGTGTTCTCTTTCTTCTGTCTGCTGCTTCTTCTTCTTCTTCTCTCTTCCTCAGCTGCTCCCTCTTCATTGGCTCTCAACCACTTAACAGCACCAGCCACAGCTGCACCTTATCTACATCAGCCAACCCACCCCCCAAGCCAACCCACAGCTGTATATTATCAATGCTAATTAACCCAGCTTCATTCCTCTACACTTCTCCCCCCTTTTTTTTTAACATTTCATACCTTATGTTTTTAACAATCATTACAACCTTTTTACAAATAAATTTTTCATACAGTCCTCTATAACTCCTCTACAGAGTCCCATTGCACAGATTTGAAATTCACATTTCTGTGCTCTCTGCAGCAATGCAGGCTGGGTTCTGGATTTGGATTTCCTCTATTAATTGTGTCATTGCTTAGGATTTGGGTCTCCTGCACAACCTGTAGCTCAGAATGGGTGTGAGTGCTGTGGGGACATCATCCCTGGGCATATACCCCTATGAGCTATGTCAGGCAAGACTGACTTTTGTCAAGTATCTGAAGCATGTTGCAAAATAAGGTCTGCATTCAAGAATACTAGAGCCTACCAAAGTATGGTTATCACTAATAATGGCTCTGGATTACCAGACATGTGATTTAGGAGCTGGTTACTGCTTGCAGTTTCTGATAACTGCTCACATCAGTCTCAGAAGCCAACAAAGCACTTGTTTATTACTGCAAAAACTTGAGGCCCTGCGGGACATTCAGCAAATATTCCTATGCTTCTAAGAGAAGATTTGGCTCCTGTTGCATCCACTGTGAGTGCAAAGCTGAGTCAAACGAGGAGGATTTGCCATCAGCATAATCAGAAACATGGTGAAAAGGAAGGACGGGTTTAAGACTTGGCTGCTGGAAAGCATATGTCACTTCACTTAATTGTATGGAAATTTCTATGCTCAAGGTAGTGATAAAAATTGAGTAAAAGAAGTGTGAAAACTCCACTCTGGAGCACGTGCCTGGCTAGATATAGAGGTGTGTGTATACAAACACACAAGTCCATGATGAATTCTTATTAATGTTTATTGATATAAAAAAAGGTCCTAGTCTTATCTAGCAAGCATCAGGGCTCCCACTCAAAACATTAGAAAAGCCATGTATAGCCTCCCAGCTCCTCCTTGACTCCTCAAGATCAGCTCCCAGGGTGAGTTTTCAGCCAGTCTGACATCTCCACGGGCAGCATTTCTCTCTGTTGTCCCGTGACCTCAGACAGCTCACATCTGCACAGCATCCCCCATGCACAGCAGCAGAGCAGCAGACCTACTTCTGTCAAATCTTTCTGGGTTTTCTCTTCCTTTTTGTCCCTCAGGTGCAGGCTGCTCCCCAGGAGGGGCCTAAACCTGGGGAAAAGCTCTGGTTTTGGGTGGCATTCGTGAAAACTGCCTTCTAGGTAGAGTGCTGAAGCCCTAGAGTAGTTCAGGTCCATAGAAGGCACCAAAGGAAGGACCTGAAAGAGCTGGTAGGAGTCAATGCTCTCTTACCATCAAGACAAAGGCAGGGTAGAGAACAAGTGCATCACACGTACAGATGCACCCTTACAGGAATGAGACCACATGCAGAAGCATCAGGGTAAGGGATATTTATAACCAGATCCCTCTGGCATGGCCTTGAGACCACTGAGATCTAAGATCTCACCCAGCTGCTGAAGCCACACCACAAAATTAATTGTGCAGATCAAGCTCAAGCAAAATCCCAGCCAGCAGGAGCTAGAGGAAGACTAAAGCAGTTACAAATCAGCAAACACGGTCCAGTGGCACCAGTTCCATGGATAGACTGGGACATGCATTGGCCCATTGCCATTGGTGTAGACTCCGAAAGGCATCCTGTAGATTTGGGGGCAAAATCCCATAGTATAAGAAAAGGGAAACAGAAGTGGTTTGGTTGGTTTTTATTGCAGAGAAGGCAGGATGCGTCCCCACCTGAAGGCAGCAGGGGCTGTGGGAAGCACCAAGAAGTACAGTGTGCTCCATCTTTCCACATAAGCATTTAGTGGTTTGCTGTAATCAAGGCAGCAAGTCTCTCTCTCTTTTATTTTTGCAAACCACTTTCTTTGTAGTGGATATTTGGTCTGGGGAAACTTTTTTGTAATCATTGCAATAAGTTACATTTATTGGCAGCAGTAGGAAAGATTCAAAACAACTCAGCAAACCAGGGTTATTTCTCCAGCACAATAATGACAGGGATCTGACAAATCTTGCCCCTGTGCTTTGTCTTTCATCAACATGAGACCACAGTTCTTTCAGCCTGGGATAATTCCAGAACAGAAAATTACAGCAGAAAGCCTTTTTCATGTCTTGCAACAACTGCCTGTGAAAAGGTCTGTCCTCTAGAAAGACTGCTTGGTCTTTCTTCCCCGATCCACCCCCCTCCCACTGACAATATTGTCTTTCAAAACATAGCATGTTTATTTGATCTCCTTTATTTTAACTGGAGATTTGATTTCTTTCCTGATTGGGTGGGATGCATTTAATTAAGAAAAAGAAAAAAGAAAAAAACAAAACAACAAACCACCAATCTCATTCATCCTTATGACTTTGTAAACAATGCTGTAATGGTAGGTAGATAGAGGCATCCTGGTTTTTTCCCCTCTGTGTATCTGATAAGGTCAAAGAAGCAGGAGAATAATCATGTCTTTAGGGTAGGCAAAAAATACAGATTTTTTTTTATAGCCCAACACATATTTATCCTCTGAAATATATGGCAACGTTGCCAGCATGAGGCTAGGACAGGGGTAGGAAATGAACAATCATTTGCTCTTCCAGGACTCCTCTGGGCTTGTTCTGATCAACAGATCTGGGTCCCTTTAGCCTCTTCGGCATAGCTCCAAAATTAAAAAGAACAGAACAACTGCAAAACATAGCCCTGAGACTCCATCCAGTTCTCAGAAACACACGCAAGTACATGTATTTACTGAGCAACAATTCAAGCACTCTAATTGTATTGTATAGTTCTCTCCCATGCCAGTCCTGAAGCAGACAGGCAGGCAGCGCTTGTCAGCTTAGCCTTCACAGGAAGACATCTCTAAAACCTTCTCAAGACACAACAGGTGGGATGTCATTTGAGGTTAAGTGAACTATATTTAGGTGTCTCTATGTGAACTAGGTGTCTAAAATCCTGTTATTACATCTTAAATATTAAAAACACTGGATTTGTTATAGACCAGCATATATTAAAATATAAGGCAACATTGGCAAGTGAGACCAGGATGAGGACAGCAAATCAGCAACTAGTAGCTCCAAATGGTGGAAGAGAATCAAGATAGACACCAAGAATTAAAACCAGTTCAGGAGAGGACACTTCAGAGTAACTGCAGACTTTTGAGCCAAAAAGATTCTGCCTACTATTTTGAAAGGTTTTAATTCACTTTGGGAAAAAAAACCCTCCAGCATTGGGAAGATTGTAAGAGACCTTGTATTCCAGCCATAAATCCTTCTGCTGCACCTAAGAGGCACAACTCTTGAAGAGGTTAAGTTCTTGGTAAGTAAAGTTCTTAGCAAGCAATCTTTTCCCACTGAGTTGGCCTCTTCACATTTCTATTTGTGCTGCTAATGAGGTTCCCACAATCTCCAGGAAGCTGGTCTGAGTTCTAATTAAACAAGACTCAAGGAATTATTCTGCCAAAGTAAGCTGCTGGATCTGCCCACCCCATTGACTGAGTGATGCAGGCTGGATACATGCAGGCTGGAAATGTAAATCATATATTGACATGGATAGTTATACTCTCCAGTGAGGGTGCTTTCCACAGCTGCAACATTTATTAAACTTTACCATCATCCAAAACCAACACTCATAACTTGAACAGTCCCCAAGGCTTGAGAGTCTTCCAGGACTCTTCTGGCCATGTTCTGATCAGGAGATCTGGGCTCCTCTGACCTCTTGAACATGGTCCCAGGCATTAAGAAATGGGACCCTGGAAAATGTAGCTCTGGGACTCCATCCAGTCCTTTACATAAAATACACATGCACATACATTTACTGGCATTAGAATTTTCTCATAGAGCTGCAGTACTCCAGAAACAACTATGGCATAGACATGAGGACTACAAATGCCAGCTTGGCCTTAGGAGCAACATGTCTCCATGGACTTTCCAGTTCTTTTTAATGTTTATTATAAGTATTTACTTATTATCTAAACCATTTTAACTGGTGAGTTCCATAACGCTTTCACTCACTCCAAATCAAAATGCCAAGCTATCCATTCAGTGGAAGTCCCAGCTGTGTCCTCCCCGAGTGCCACTGTAAGACAAGGGGCTGACTGAAAAACACAAAAGCAGCTTCTGTTCCACTCCCATAAGAAACAGTTTTTCATAGCATTTTATGCCAGGTCCTAAGGCGGGCCAGCAAAGAGCTGAGAATGGAGTAACTCTCCAAAGAGACATGTAGCAGAGACAAGATTAGCGTCTGTTCATCCCAGGCCAATACAAAACATCCAGTCTGTGAGCAATCAGGCATGTGACAGAGTCTGCATGCTGCAGACTCTGACCAAACAATGAAGGTTTTCCAGCCAGCACTGTGAGAAAATCCTATAGTCCCCAACGTCTCCATCCAGACTGAGGAGAAGCAATCTTCACACAGCCTGCACGACATAAAGAAAATAGCCTATGCATCTATTTTAAAGGGAGGTGTTTTTACTTAGGCCAGCCAAGACCAGTGATGATGGAAAATGTGTTCAGGTTCCTAATTATACCATTTCACGGAGGGAACCACTTGGACATGCCCATGTTACGTGGCTGGAAGCACGTTCACCCCAGCTGGGGCTGACACGGGGGGGCAAAGGAGAAAGTTTTTGTTATCTCTTCTTTCCTCTGTACTAAAGTCAGAAAGTCCATGCCTGACCCAGACCTCGAGTGAAGGTAAGTCCAGGCTGTGGAAGTGGTGAGCTCCACACACCTGTGATTCCAGATCCCGCATCGCATAGGTCTGGTCAGAGGGCAAAGCATACTGGAGCATCCCTCTAGCTTGCATACCGGGGCACCGGGGCACAGGAGGAGGCAGTGTCTGGTGCACACACTGAGGTGTCATTCCCACATGGAAAGCAACTGTTACAAGCACCTCAGAGCAAGGACTCCCTGGCAGGCATGAGTAGAAGCTGAGCCATCCCTCGCTGTCAGCACTGGCTTCATGTTCACACTGAGTCTTCATGTCTGTAGATATGACTTGATTTTCCTAGGCCAGCATGTGCAGTGAGTAACACGGGACAACAGTTCCCAAAGAAGAGAGTACCAGGTGGCCTGTGTTTGTGTAGGGCTGTGTAAGCTGATTGCAGAGCAGGTCCCACCAGATCAAACCATTAGAGGCCACATATATACTGCAATAAAGCTGTGGAAACGTTCCTTTCCCCAGCAAAATATTTAAGGGCTTTTTGCTGATAAAGCAGTGTTATCACAGGGGCTGAGTGCCTTAGAGGAAACATTAAGAGTATATGTGGTCAGATAAGCAGGAAGGCATGAGTGAGGAGTCGCTGCACTACATAGCTTGCTGCTTGCTCCTGCTGCACATCAACATAGCTGCGTGGAGACGGACCCAGGAAAGAAATGTAAGGAATCGGTGGCAAATGTTAGCAAGACTCAGCTCTGGAAATGTCCTGCCTGATAACAGCAGCAACTGGGGAGCCAAGAAGCACAACACTGAGCATGGAGAAAGGCAGGCTGTTTAACCCAGTTGCTCTGCAGCTTTCGTAGTCCCAATCCAGGACCTGCTGGCATCAGTGGATGGACTCCCATTGACTTGGCCGGGGCTTGAATTGGGCCCTTTAGGAAACAAGACAAAAGACCAAGTGTCCGACTTTAATTGATGACTCATCCATCACCACAGCCCAAACTCCTCTTGACAAGTAGAGGGAAAAACCCACAAATTAAGTGACCATCGCCTGCCTTCTCCTTTCTTGCCAATTGTAAAGGAGAACTTTTGACCTTTCTGCCTCATACATCGCGACTTGGCAGGAGCTGGTTGCTCACCCCAGCTGAACTGTGCCATGCATGTAGCCCCATACAAGAAGTGCCTTTCACGTGCTAAATGATCCTTTCCCCCCTCCTTCTTTGCTCTACTACAACAATATAGAGAGGGACAATGGCACAGCTCCATGGCAGAAGGAGGAGGCTCTCATTAGGAGCCTCTCGTTAGGGATGAAAGACTGACTGGATCATCCCACTGTCTTTTTTGCTTCATACTGATTTCCGGCAGAGGCTGGTGGGAAGCATAAGTCTTATCCTGAGGGGCTTTTTCCCTCCAAGCAAGCTCACCAGCAGCAAGCTCACTTGCACAGGGCATGGTTAGGGTGATGTCTCTGCGGCCTGGGGACAATAAAAGGCTGCATGGGACTGGGCATTGTGGAGGGAGCCAGCAGCGCCCTGCGGACAGGATGGGAATGCAGAGAGCTCTTCAAGGACTTGAGGCAGGCTTTGAAACCCTTAATCTTGCCCTGCTTTAGTGAGGTCAATTGCACACCAGGCACAGTGTCTGGGATAAGTCCCCTGCAAAGCCCTGCAGCAGCACAAAGGATGTAATGGTGATTGGGCTGCAGGCCACTGGAGCCTTTGAGATGGTACGTGGAGGCATCGCTCCCTGGCAAAAAAATGAACTCTTCCTCCAGAACTGTCCATGTCTAAGAAGAACACTTCTCTGCCATTAATTGAAGAAGGCATGAGTGCTTCAAAGGCCACTGAAACAAATAGGATGGCACAGGGAACTGGCAGTTACCAGGGAAGGCAAAAATGCAGCCAGCTGACTGCAAAGTAGTGAATGTGCTATAAAATCATTCCTACAGCTCTACATCAAAGTGCTGCCCAAAGGTAGCAGTTCAAGTACCAGCCACATGCCCCATTGCCCCACTAGGAGCAGGTTAATTGTTGAACAGAGGCCACCAGTCATGTGCAGTTATTATGAAGGGAAAACCTTTCCTGCTTTGAATGCAGGGATGAACTGCTGGAGGAACAAATACCGTTATAAACCCCACAGATTTAACACAACTGTGCAGTTACATCATCACAGTGCCCTGGTGTGGTTCAGAGACTCTTATACCAGGAGCCAAATCTGAGAGAAGAAAACACTGCAGGTGATGCTGAAAAGGCATTTTAAGCTTTGCTACCGTTTGTGTTGCAGCTTTGAAAGAGAGCCCAGTGCCCAGGGCCACACTCCCACCTTGAAGTCTGAGGTTCTTGACAGGTCCTGGCTCTCAAAAAGGTCACAGTCGATCACATCTCCTGCACAGAAAAAGAATCCACCACCAAAGGCTGGACGTGAACATGAACTCTGTCCCATTTTTTCTCGACAGGCCATTTTCTCAGCTGGGTGGCACTGGGTTACGTTGCAAGCGTGGAGTTTCTGCTCCCCAGGTGAAAGCCCCTGACAGACTTGTTCATGCATTTATTTGGTGATCTGGGGCACATCCCCCTGTAAGTGCCCAGTTCCTCACCCTTTCCTGGGGACGGCAGCTTTGCCATGCCCTGGGAGTCCTTGGGAGACATTTCTCTGCTACAAGAGTAGCATAATAGTGCATAAGATGGAGAGATCTCAGATCATTTCCAAACTGATCTTCAGTCCCTGAGCTAGGTTTTTATTGCGGCAAGTGAAAGCAAATGCTTAAAAGACAATGTTTGTTGCGTTACAGACCAATGAAACAGTTCCAAAATTTAATCCACTTGCTTGGTCTTTTAGCTTCAAATCATTCTGCTTTGTACCTCAGCTTGCTCTGTAACTATAAATTTGGGAAACAAAGCCTGAAAACCCAAAGAAAGAAAAATAAAGGGGACTTAAAATGGATAGCTCAATATTTTTAAAATGTTGAGCTTTTATAGCCACTGTATGAGCCAGATGTGGTTTGATTCATGACCTTTTACACCCAGAGCATGATCAGATCAGCACTCTGAGATCCTCTGGAGAACTTCATGTCCAAGCAAACACCCTGCTCCTGCCAGCTTACCTCAGCCCACCCAACCAGTCCTGCAGAAGCACACGGCATGGCTGCTGCTTCCCAACTCTGCTCCACCAGCTGCTCCACCACCAAAAGCCATCCTTGCTTTTGAGCTGTGGTGGTCATTTACCATGCCTTCAGTTTCCCAGGAATACTCATGTGTCTTTGCAGCCTTGTTGGAGGGTTTCACAGCCTGTGGAGACAGGAAGCAGGCTGCCATGTGGAAAGGGTATAATCCCTGGTTTTATGACCTTTCCTGTAGCTGCAGACAGTTGTTTGTATGCTTTATGCCCTGTGTTTTCCCAAAACAAATACTTCAAACACCAGTTTGGGCTAAAGGCAGTGGGGAAGGGAAAACCGTCCCTAAGCACGGTGAAGAAATTTAAGGTTGCTGATTTCATCTGCAGCTTCACCTGAATAAAAAGGCAGCATGCTCCAAGCAGGAGCCTATCCAACGGTCCCAACCAGAGCGTCTGGGATGGGAGATGCAGTGTCACAGTGGGAAAGGGAGAGACCTGCTGGGAGGGGGAGTCCAAGGGCACCCCAGCCCCTCTTTTGGGGAGACTACTGCTCTGACAACCACCTGGGTCCAGAAGAGAGCTTTACTGGTTCTTAATTTTCTGTGCCTCCCAAACAGCTTCTGTCTGCAGTCCTGCGGTGTCACAGCGCCTGGGTCCCTGACCTGCAGCATGGCACAAGGGACTGCTTCCACTGCCACTTGGGCTCTACATGTTTGTGCAAGAGGTCTGAATGCCTCCATCAAGGCACTGACCCATGTGGGCTAAAATACCGTAAAACAATCTTCAACCAGATGAAGATGATTCCAAATGCATCTCTGAGGCTGATCTTTTCAGTACCTCTGTCCTGTTAACCTTCTTCCTCAGACAAGTGTTTTGAAACCAAACAGGTCTCCAGCCAAAAGCTGTCCTGCTCTGCAGGCACCTGCTAAGCATCACAGCCACATCCTGCACCTTCCCATCCAGACCTGCTGAGTTAAGCCACAGCTCCATATTTCTAAAGCCAACCCAGACCACCAGCACCCATCAGCATGCTCCACGGCTGGGTGGGAAATGCTGGCAATATTGCTAACTGCTGCAGGGTAAATACCAGTCCTTAAACTGTGCACAGCTCACACAGCAAAACCTGACTGTCTAAGCAATGTGTTTTGCAAGCAGTTCCACTGGAGCTAATGCAGAAGGAAGATAACAAGCAAAGCAAAGAAATCTCAAATCCAGTTGCTAGCAAACATAGGTTAAACACCTTTTGGTCTCGAGTGATGTGTGAAACTTACGAGACACTTGTAGCAGGCATTTTGACTGGTCAGTGCCAAAAATTCTTATATAAGGCCTGTAAGGAACAGTACAAGGAATGATGCAAGAAAACAAATTGCCTGTACCTATGCTAAGTGGGAGAAACAGAACCTGGGGACCAACCTCCTTAACTGGAAAAGCATAATCTGCTGACAAACGCCCTTGTTTCTGAGATGTTAAAAATCCCCAGGCAGACCCGGTGCGCTGGAAGGTGAGGAGCACTACGAGAGCATTGCTGCTGGGAGCTGCCCAGCACCCTGCCAGATCACACCTTCTTCCCAGGCTGCAGCACTGGAGCTGCAGATGAAAGAGCTGAGCTTGCACCTGGGCATCAAGGTTTGTATAAATATTCAGTGCCCTCTTCAGAGGCATCACTTCATCCCTCAGTTTGATAAATGTATAGAGAGAGAACCTGGGATATTGCTGTCCAGCTGAAACCTCCTTTTTCAAACCTGGTGCTGCTGGGCTGAACTTCTGTCAGTAACAGCGGTGTATGCAGGCTATAAGGATCCAGTAAAGGGCAAATCCCTGGTGTGCAGCAGCTCTGTGTCCTGAAAAGTGATACAATCCTGAACGAAACAAAGGAAAAAAGAGGAAAAAGGTTTGGTGAAAGAAGGAGGAATGTGAAAAAGCCGAGGGCTGGGAGGGAGCAGGAGAGAAACATTTGTTACTGTATGCAGAAAAGACAGCACTTAGAGAGATGGCTGATGCGATCCCCTAAGCTTCATGCAAGTAGTTGTTCCCATCATCTTCTAGCAAGGGACCTGGGGGTGTGGAAGAAAAGCAAACAGCGATGACATTGGAGCTGTTCCCACTGTGAGGAGTTTGGCCCTCAGCTCTTACAGGGGGAGAGAATCACTGTGTTTATGGGCTCAGAAAGATGATGAAAATTTTCATGAGTGTAAAAAAAGAATTGCCCAAGGAGCGCTGACCAGTACCTTTGAGCCTGTGGCCATGTAGTTTTATTCAGGGGAAAAAAAATGTTACTAAACAAACAAACAAAAAAAACCCAACAAAAAAAAGACCCTGCATTACTGCATTCAGGTCCCTCTTTTGGAGCATTGGCAGAGGTTAGGTGTTTACCAGCAGCTCACTGCTGTGATCAAGAGAAGCAGCTTACAGCACTGGTTTTTGAAAGCCTGAAAGGTATTTCATACTTTGTCCAATGCTCCCCCCCCCGGCCCCCACACTCTGTGAAAGAGAAACATATGTTCCCTCGAGGCTTTCACTCCATGTCATATGGCCACCGCTAAGTGCCTGTCCCCAGGCACAGCGAGGGTCCTGCCAGCAATATAAAGGAGAAGGGGGCTGGGAGCCCAGCTGGGGGCACAGAGCCCTCCTGACCACGGAGGGTGGAGGCAAGATGAAAGGCATGTGTATTTTCCCAGGTGATTCCAATAGCATCTCAAAGCCCCGGCTTTCTCACTCTGGCTTTAGCCCCAAAACAAACAAACTGGTGCCAATTTGAATACGCCAAGGGCTGACTGATTTGAGCCTCTTGTTGTGTTTTCACAGTCAGCAGCCGACTGGAATTCAAAGGGGAAGGAAAAAGAAAATAATAATAGCAGACTGATAAGATTCCCCAACCCTTTCTGGGAAAGATTGAGTGTAAGTCCCAGCCAGGCTGTGCGGAAAGCAGGCCCAGAAAAGCCAGGGCTGTTCCAGCACAAAAATATCAAAGTGAAAAATGGAGGGAGTCATCCCAGCAGGGATCAGCAAGATAGCAGCTTGCTTTCTCTTTATTTCTGCTGCACCAGATAAGGGCACATTTTGGGGACGTTTAGACCCCCGGGGCTGGAGCACCATCCATCAACTCACCAAAGCCACCAAACAGAGCTTCCAGGGCTCTACCAACAAGCCTCAAACATCTCAGGTCAGGAGGATCTTCCCATTAGAGCACGTTGGTCCCAGCACATCTGCACTGGTATTTCTTCTGATTGCTCAGAGGGTGCTGGGTGCTCTCAGGCTTGCAGGTAGATACTGCTGGGGAAAAGGGGGACGGGGACACTCGCTCTGCCATTCCCAGCTGCACAGGTGGAAGGCTGCATCAGTGCGTTATTTCTCCAGGAGCTGCTCCCTGCACAGCTCACAGCCCCAGTCTTTTCTCATCACCTGAAGTGAAATCCAGCAGCCTCCCCAACCTGTCACACAGCTCAGACGTTGGTGTTTCTGTTTGAGACCTAAGGGAAGGCTCACATCCTGAAAACCTTCTCTCCCACCCCCTGCCATGCAGTTATACAATCTGAGCAAAATAAAAGCTTCTTTGGCAAATCTTCCTTCCATCACAACTTTCAGGAGCATGAGCAAAGTGGGATTAAGCAGGAGGGAGTGGGCACATGCTGAACATCAGGTCTGCACACAGGGCAGGGTCACCGGGTGCTCAGAAGCAGCAGCTCTCGGACACCCACTGGGTGCCTCCCAGAGAGGAGAGGAGACCTCTGAGGCCACCAGCAACAGACAGGAAAGGGATGAGGAGCTAGGGAGAAAAGAGACAAGCTCTCAGGTAGTTACCAAGGAGGTGAAGACTTGATGAGCAAGAAGCAAAGGACCGAGTCTCCTTGCCAATCAGAAATGCTTGGCAGATAGGAGGGGAAGGGTGCGGGAAGGCTGGCAAGATGAGGATATAATTAACAGGGTATCAGTTCCCCTAATAAAAGCGTGCTGGGATAGCAGTGCCTTGGCTCCTTACTGACCTGCATAAGCTTTGTGGGCTCTTTGAAGTCGGCTGCCTGCCGGGGCTGCGACAAACACACACACCCGCTGCACGTCCCATCCTGGCGGTGGCACATCGTGCTGGCTGCAGAGCTGGGGGGATTATGAAGCGTTATGATTAGTTCCTGGAAATCCCTGCGTGTGTTTTGGCTGATGGTAACCACTCTGATAAAGTGTAAAAAGGAGACCCGCTGGGCAAATGCACTCTTACCACCTCCTGCCCGGGCTGCCAAGTGAATCGGCCTCGGCAGCATCTCTGAGACTGGGAATTTCTGCTTGCATCCTTGCCAGTCACCGTCTTGCCTGGCCAGTTTTGTCAGGGAAAGGGATTCAGTGCATATCTTAAATCTCTGAATCCTGGAGTTACCTAAGTTAAGAGAAGCATGTTGTTGGAAAGAAAATTAGAAAACCTGAACCAAATCTACCTCAGAAGTCTAAAAACAAAGGGAAGTAAAAACGTCCCGTGTTAACCATAAGTCGTGTGACTCTTAAACTCACCTTTTTTTTTTCGTGGGATGCTGCAGGACTGCAATCCCACCCGCAGGACTGATACTGCAGGTGTCCACGCAGCTGTGCAGCCTCTCATCATTTGGACTGTGGCTGCATCCAGCTCCACTGATTGCAAATCTGAGCCCTGGAGACCTATGAGCTTTACAGGGACGGCTGAGAATCACCCGGCTCTGCTATAGATAGGAAGGAAAGAAGGGCACTGAAGCTGTGGTCTCACATGTGGTGGCAGGGCTGCTTCAGCTGAGTCCCCTATCCCCTGCCCACCAGCTCTGCCCACTGCAGGGCATCTGGTCATGCAGCTCTGCTCAGGGAATGGATGTGGTTTGGAAGGAAAAACCTCATTTAGGAAGAAAAAAGAAAGAGGGGTTTTGTCACCTGGGTGATCTCCACAATCCACTAGCCTGACAAAAGAGGCAGAAGTGAGAAGCTGGAAAACAGTCTTTAGGAGAGTGTTAATATAGTTGTGAAAACACAGCCTAAGGGGATGCGTCCATCGCAATTCATTGCCCATCAGGAACAGGGGACATTTCTCCTGCTCAGCACTAGTCCAGGGTGGAGGTTTCTCACTTGTCCTTACAAGGCAGCCTGTCCCCAGACTGCCCCTCCCCACCCCCATCAGTCTGCGTAGAAACAGTCAGGGATCAGGGACACATGCCACCCACAGCAAAGGAGCATGTTTCAGATCATGCCCTATTAAAAGATCAGCAGTACAACACAGAAAACAATTTTAAAATGACAATGACAGATGAGCTTATTTCACCCTGTCTAGAAACGCTGTTCAGCCTTCCCAGGGCCACCCTCTGCCCTGGGGACCCAGCCTCCAGCTTGCTTCCAGGGGGGAGCCCCCCTTCTGCCAGCGGGATCCTGTTGTTCTCCCTTGTATGTTCTACAAACCCTACTTGGGGTTGTGAGTCTGTGATTGGGAGAGTCACTGGCCTGGCTTTCAGCACAAAGCGGACTTACTTTGACTTTATTGGATGGGAACACAAATATGGTCTGCAAATGTAGCCATCTAGGAAAGGATCCACTTTTGTTTCCTAAAAATTAGCATCCTCCAGCACCCTGTCTAATAGTAAGCGTTATTCTGCATTTTGAGCCAGCCCAGATCTAATAATTTAGACCAAAATAATTCACTCCTTTACCCTGCCCAGTAAATACTCCCAATATGTAGTTTCTGTGTCAAACTTCCCAGAGTCATTACCCACCCCAGCATCAGACTCCACGGCGACGTGCAGGGTAGCCTGAGCCAGAGACTCCTGCCACAGTCAGCAAATGAGTGTGTTTTACATTAGGCATATTAAGAGGAACAATCCTATTGCAAGGAATATTAAATTGAAGGAAAACAGCAAGGAGAAGGATTCAGCCCTGGTTATACACAGCAGAACACAGGACCAGCCCCAGATTTAAAGCATGTGCAAGCACATTATAATTTTGTTGGTCTATTTGAGCTGTCTAAAGTTACAGACAGTTATGTTTGTGCTTCATAACTCTAGAGACAGATAACAAATTCAGTCTTATGTATCTCCTCGGCTTCTCGGGACAGTCATGTTATGCCATAAAGTCCTTTAACCCATGACTCCAAAAAGGGAAATCCTCTGTGGTCCCACATTAAAGCTCAAACACAGCCTTGCTGAAGAAGCGTGTCTGTGCGTGAGCGTGTGTTTGTGTGTGTGTGTTACCTGACACATCTGCCAGGGCAGCAGCCCAGGGCTGTGACATTTCTTGCCTACGGCACAGCACCGTGTTGCAAACCGTGCACTCAGATCCCAATAAATCAGCAAACCTGTTCTGTCTCCTCACATGGGCAGACTCCAGCTGCATGACAGCCACTCACCTTCCACAGCTACTCCCCCGCAGTCCTTCCACAAGGAAGCACATGCATTTTTGCCTCACCTCCAGGCATTTCCCACTTCCTCTCAGCCTATAGTACTTGGAAAAAATATGAGATTCCCCAGCTGGCATTTACTAATACCAATAAAAAATGCAAAAGCACCTGCACTTCTGCATTGTTGTCTGCTACATGGGATGATGGCTCAGCCACAAACAGTGCTCTGGGCTTGTGCAATCACTCATGGTTTGGGGGGCAAGACCCCTTGCAGCAGCAGCGCAAAGCAAAAAGCTGGAAGTAACACCAGGAAAAATGGGGAGAGAAGATTTTCAGGGTGAGCCCATGGGAAAACTGGGCCCATGGAAAGAGTGGAGACACCAGCAGAACAACCTGCATGAGAGATACCACTTACCACATCTAGCATATAGGTTTTCAGGTGAAAACTTCCATGCACTGTCCCCAGGGCATACAAACAGCTAGGGGTAAAGTGGGCAGCATGTGGATCCTCCAAGGGCATAGTTAGGGTAAGGTCTGCTTGCTCAGCAGGAGCAGCCTTAGAAGACACAGCCCTGTGGCCAAGTGCTGATACAGATCACATGCTCTCAGTGCTCATGACAACAGCTTAAATGTAAATGCTTTACTTGTGCACAGGACAGGTGAAACATGTTTACCATCACTCAGTTGAAGGGTGGTGACTAGTGGAGGCATAGCAATGCAGCAGTATCTCATCAGGTGGCCGTTTCCTACTTGCAGCATCCTCCACAGCAGTTGCTGAGGTTGCTGCAACCATTCTGCCAGATTTTATCTTTGTATGGACATTTTGCACCACATCCTTTTTGTAAGCGTAATCCAGGTCTATACACAAGGCCACATAGTTCTCTCTTTAATCCAAGGTGGCTCGACAGAGCCTACAGAAGCTAAGCTCTAGGAAAGCCCTGCACAACCGCTGCATGTTGCATATTCCTGGAGCAGACGAGATCAGAATGACTCAGCTGAAGCTTGCCCAGAGCCGAGGTGGACTCAGGACTGCAGCAGCTGGACTGAAATAGTCAGGGGACTACTGAAAGACTGACAGGGTGGTTTGACTCCTTATGAAGACGGAGGCCAGAAGGAAACTTCAGATCCTCCTCCAGATCCAGATTTTTCGAAAACTTGAGCATACTTAGGTCTGAAGGTCTGGCTGGGCCTTTTCTCTGCTGCTAGCAGCATTCAGTGTGAAATGTACAGCATGCTGGAGAATGCTAATGCCTTGCAGACCTGCCTTGTGTCATTCCCCAGTGTTATTTATATAAAACTATTTAAAAACACAGTGTAAAACTTTTAGCAGTGTCAATGTGGAAGATACATTTCATGCAACTTTATCCACCTACAAGATACATGCTTTACACTGGACACCCAACTTAGAGCCGACTGAAGTCTTCAAGGCTCCTTCACAACCAAAGGGCAGAGACAAGCCTCTCTAGCAGGTAATGTGTCTATCCTTACCTGGAAACCCATCCTGGGAAGAGAAAAGTCACCTTCTAGCCATGTGTCCCTCTCCACCAGCCACACACTCAACTTGCTTCAGCTAAACTCTTGGCTGTTAGCTGGGTAGGTCAGGTAAGATGGATCTTGCTGCTGTGATTGAAGAGCCTGATTGCCATCTCCAGTAGTGACTTCGGCACCCCTAGCTGGGCTGTTGGATTCATCAGGGAGGTAAAAACACCAGTAATGATTTGCAGGCTGTTACAGTAAGGGATGCCAGGCTGTTCAGCAGACTTTAGGTTCATTAATCACACAGCTGCCTGCATACTTTTGAAGAAGTTTCTTCCCCCTTTGGTGTCCCATGTCCATAAAGCCTTGCACACAAGCCTGCATACAGTTTGTCTATCCAAGGCAAGATGTGGGCTCTTGGGGGCAGAGCTGTTGGTCTAATTTGCCTGAGCACCACAAGACACACTGTCTCCCAGGTCTGGACTTTGAACACTATCAAGAACAAGAAAGAAAGAACATGCCAGGCAGATGCCAGTGTCATGCGTTTGTCACTCCCTTTTAAGTCACATCTTCCTTTCTCTGTAAGCATCTGAGGAACTTCAGACTTGGCTTGGAGCAGGCAGGACCCTGCCTTTAGACCTGTCTCCTGGTCTTCGTGTCTGCTCCAGCAGGAGTGCAGATCTATTCCTCTCTCTACCTTGTGTCCTTCTAAGGAGAAGGAATTGGGCTAAATGCGAGCAAGTCACAGGCAAAGCTGACACGAAGTTCCTTACCATCCGCAGGATGAACAGCAGTGTCTGTGGCAGAAATGAGCCAAAAATGCAGCGAAGGCAGAAAGCCAGGCAATTGCCACAGTGGTACCTCACACTGTACGACAGCTCCCAATACCTGTCCTCGTTAGCATCAAAGACCAAACGGTCTGAGGCAGATCATCTGCCTTTTGTTAGGTCTGGAATTATGCTGAGAGTGTCTCATTAGATCTCCAGCGCTGCCAGACAAACCCGGCCAGCCCACTCAGTGCAGCCCCAAAAGTGTTCACTCCATCTGTATTACTGCTGCATGAGCCAGCGCAGCTCTATGAAATCCAAGGTGGCCTGACAGTAGTTTCCTGTGTCAGCAAAATCCCAAGGTAAAACAAAATAAGAAAAAAGCTGGGGGGGAGAAAACATAGCAATAAACTGGATAATCAGCTGCAATTCAAAGCAGGGAGGATATCTGTTTATTCCCCTGATCTACCCGCTGCATCTCAGAGCTTTCCACTATGCAACTCCCATCCTGATGCTAAGCGACTAAATAAATACTCCCAGTAATGAACTGCAAAAATTAGCCACCGCTAAATGTTCTTGTTTTCTCTGAGCTCTTTTCAATCATCCCAGCAAAGCTGAAATTATCTTTATTAAGATAATTGCCTCACTGTAGACAATTTAGTCTGTCACCCGCAAAATGAAGAATGACCAAAGGAGCTGAGTCCGCTCCATGCTGCATCCCCGCACTAGGGTTGGAGCCCGACATGCTCACTGCCAAGAGCAAGCCCTCCCTCTGTGCGGCTGCCCAAAAAGGCTGATGATGTCCCTTCAGAGGCTGCTTTCAGCACTCCCACTGCTCCCTTTCCACAGCCCTCCAGCCCTTGAAGGAAATACGAAGTGTGAAATATTACAAACCAAAGAAAAACTCACTTTAAAGGCAACACATTCAGGAAAAGGAATAAAAATAATAATCAAGGGGCACAGCTAGGAAGACAGCTTTGAAGAGCTGGCGACATGCTTGTTAATACCCAACATTTCTACCTCCGTCGAAGCAGGGGGAGACAGAGCAGCCAGAAGGTCAGAGCCGAGTTGCGGAGTAACAGCCAGAGCACTTCATACTTGAAACAAGGCTTGGAAAAACTTTGGGAAATCAAGATTTTTGTCAGACTTTGTCACTGTTGTTGCTGGGCATTTGGAGACAAAATAGTAGAAGCTGAGGGGAAAGGGACTGCTGTAATTTAACCCAAGGACCTATGTCCTCTCCAGGGCTCAGAGGAATGGATGACCTGCAGATACTGCTTGTTGGCTTGTACACTGTGTAACATACCGTTCACTGCTTCGCATTTCCTCTCTGCCTTTTGTTTGTTTTTTTAAAACAGGCTCCCTGGGCTGTGTTTTTGCATTTTCCCCCCTATTTCAAAGATTTCCACTCTGCTGGATCTTTTGTCTCTGCTCTGAAGAGCTGCATTATACTGAGAAGGAGCGAAACACACACAACCTGACTGTGGTTTCTGAAGCAAACTGGAAGTCCTCCCATCTAGACTTGCTGCCTCTAGGTGTCTGCTCCTCAGACTGGTCCCAGGCACTGGTTTATTCTGTATCCATCATGTGACCAGAGCAGTTTGTACCATCATTCCCAAATCCACCGCAGCAGTGACAAGGCAGGGTGGTTTAAATGGTTGGAAGATTTGGTGTTTCCCACCTTGATGCCCTAAAAGGAGGTGGGTACTAAGTGGCGGTGCTCAGCAAGTGCCTGGTGTCTTAGGTGGGCAAGGGCTGTGAGTGGTGGCATTGCTCACAAAGCCATCATGTTTCATGCTCGCAGATCAACAAGTTCTGATCTGCTAGGACCAGGTGGGAACGGTTTCACCTGGTGACATTTGTTCTTTTTTCTGTCTTTATGCATGAGGACACTGATTAGGAGCAGGCAGCACTGAACAGGCAGGCACTGATCTCCTGCAGGCCCTGGGTTGAAAATAAGGCAGACTAAGAGATCTTGCTGCAATGTGCATCTGATGCTTCCAGACCATCTCCTCTGCTGGCTCAGCACTCCCCACAGGAACTGCTCATCATTAAACAGAAATGAGTAACTAGTCCTTTTCCTTCTTTTTTTTTTTTTTTTTTCTTTCTTTCTTTCTTTTTTAATCCATTGCACAAGCACAGTCTGGAGAACGTTTTCTGCAGCTGCCTATATGTCACCCATCTATGTTCTCGGGGTCCTGGAAACAATGGGGCCTGGTGTTTGCTGTAAGAGGCTGAGACGCAGCTCTGCTGCACCATCTGTTCAGGGCAGTAGAATAGTCACGCTCTGCTCCTCCTGCCTGGCACTTATGCAGTGGCTCTGAAAATGGAGCAAGATGAGGCAGATGCAAGCATCCTGCAGTGGGCAGGGGGGCGAGGGCTCCTTCCAGAACACTTGCAAGGGGGAAGGTGACCCACAGGAACCTCCTGTCTTTTGGGAAGCTGCAGCAGATGACTTGGTGTTGGCCAGGGCTCAGGCATCCACCAGAGATTGGTCTCCAAGGCTCAGATGGTTGATACGAATGATTTGTCAGGGAGCTAATAAAAAAATCAATGCTGGGGAGGATGCCCTCAAGTAATTGATAACTGGGGTCCTCCAGGTAACAGCTGGCACTGACAAGTAATAATCACCTGGCCAAAAGAAAATTGCCGCAGTGCAGATCACTGTCAAAGATGTCTGCTGCAGGTGATAGATGTCACCAGTGCGTTTCTCTCTCCATCTCCTGCTCCACCAACAGGGAGTGAATCCACTCTATTTGAACCCCCCACCGGCTCCCCAATTACATCTACCACAACTAGATAATTTTAAATATTTTTCCCCAGCCACTACCTACTCTGAGCTTTGCAAACAAAAGTAATGATCACTGCTCTTTGTTTTATTACGGGTCTGCTGAGCTCAGAGACCTTAAAATGCCACCTTGCAAATATTAATTCATGATGCTGCACGTTGGCCTCTGGTGTCAAGGAAACATTCACAACCATTTTCAGCTAATCATAAAAACAGAGGCTGTTCCTCAGTATTGTTCTCAGAAAAAGTTGGCTAGGTCATATGCTCCATTCATTGCAAATGTTGTCTTTAATTTATTTTTAAAAAGCCTAACCACTCACTCATTTTTGTGCCCGCTATAAATCAGCTCTGTTTGAAAACTAGACAAAAAACATCCCATTGGTTTAGCCTCTGGGCTTTTCTTTTGTTTTTCCACAGGTCTAGATAAACCATCGACTGCAGCGAAGGTTAAACACAACAAACCAGAGCAAAGTCACTCACCTGTTTAAATTAATTTACCCACGAATCCTGTTTGTGGCTCCCACAGCTGCAGGGCGCTCCTGCACAGTAACCTTCAGTCTGTACATTGCACCTGCCCCTATATCAAACACCTTGGGCAACCCTGACCCCAGCGATTTAACCCAAATTCACAGGGCAAAGGGGCAATTTCACCTTCAGCTGAAACATCTGGAATGCATCGAGCTGCCAGCAGTCGCCTTGTACTCTCAGCCCAAAGTGCTACATCTGATCATATAGTCAGGGCCCAGTTCATCAAAAGCACCTAAACCTGAGCCTAATGTTAAGTTAACTTTGTGTCAAGTATTGTGCTGAGTAGGGATGGGTGCTTGTGTGCCCTGCTCATAGAAACCATGTGCGTGCAGACAGCTGGAGGAGCCTGTGACTTGATGATTTTTCTAGCCCCTTGTCAATCATGTTTTTCCCTCTGCAAATTCCCCAGCACCCAAAACATGTTTTCTCCCTCCACAGTCACTTATTTATGGTGCTAAGGCTTTTATATTGGTACTTGGTAAATGTCCTCTGTGAGGGAGCTGGGTCAGCACTGCCAATATTATAATACAGCCTAATAATTTATCAGTTCTCCCCTTCACACCCTTATTCCTTGTCTAACAGCTCCGGCTTTTGGCAATGAATACTAATGTCACAAGCTCATCAGTATGCTGGAGGGCTGCACGTGCATCCCAGCCATGTACACTGATAGCATGAAATCCATGGAGGGCGTGATGAAAATTCACATGCAGCTCCATAATACCATCAGCATATTTCAGAGCCTCTTGCCTATCACTGGCATAAAGACCTGGCCCCGGATGTCCCATGGATTTGGCCCTGCCACACTCATCACTCTCATCACTACAGACTTAATTAAGTCTCCTTTGTGAAATGCAAGTGAGCTGCCCAGGAAAGAAAAAAAAAAAAAAAGGTCCTTTCCAGGCTGGCTTTACCTTTCCCATTTTTTATGCAAATATCTCATTCACCCAGCTTCCACTGTCACATTGAAAGCGTGACCTTGAGTGAAAATGCTTTACTCTTCTTAAGGGACCTAGCAAGCTCCTGAAAGCACAGAAAACCATGCAGGCACCTGCAGGAGATCAGCAGCCCTATAGGGTGTGGGATGGGATACAAAGCAAGGCAGTGAGCACCTTGCCTGAACCAGTGGGGTCCACCGCTCACTCCTCCAAGAAAGGTATTTGTCTGAATTTAATATTTTTATTACTGTATTTCCATTCCTTGTGGCATCTCCCTGGTCAGGCAAAAGGGCTGTGCTGTGGTTGGGGCAGAAGCCTTGCAAGTGTCACCTCCACCCAGGAGCAATGGGGCTGGTGGGCTCCTTCCCTCCACTGCATTTCTGGGTTTGCTCATAGCACCGAGTACTGACACAGCGCCTCTGATACGAATGACAAGCTGATGCCTGCCAGATCCTGTCAGCGGGGTAGATCCCGACCACATGGAGAAGCTATCAAAATCTAACCCAGTCTGCCCATTCTTAACCAGTAAGCAGTGAACCTGGCTTGGGGTAGAGAAGCAGCCTCGGGTCTGTAAGGGCAGGCACCTGTGAGTCCCATCCTGTTTCTCCTTAGGCAGATGCACCAGTCTTAATGCCATCCACACCCCTGATTCATGTGTTTGCACGACTTGGGACTCTCATAAAGATTATGTTACAGAAATAATGGAGAGGACAGCAAAACCCCATCATCCCAGGCACTGAGTAACTTCAGAGGCACAGATGATCCCTGCCCCAAAGCACTTACGGTATGGCTGGGCGAGAGAGAAAAGTTAGGATGGAACAAAGAGGGAAAAGATGTATCTAAAGTCACCCAGCAAGGCAGCAGCAGCAGCACTGAAAACAGATCTAGCTCCCAGCCCTGGGCTCAGCACCCTACTGACCTGCACGTGTCACCTCCCATTTCAGGGACATTCAGAAAAGAAACCAAACATAACACAGAAATAAAACACACGAGGCTAGCTAGCTGTCTCATTATATCTCACTGTACTAAGTGTCTGCTCCAGCGCTGGAGCTCTCTCTTTTCATCCATTCATACAATACACCCACTGTTAGCCCCTCTGATGGCGGAGTCGCATGACCCAACCATGAAAAAATGGTTCTGATTCATTTACATTAAAGATGTGGATATTTTAAGGGGCATAGAAGACCTTCTCTCGTGATTGTTAAATGCCCACAGTGAAGCACACAGAGCAGAAGCCACTGGGTCATGAAATGTAGCATTTCTTTCATTCTTATCTCCTTTCTCCAGCTTGCCAGAACACTGCAAGCCATCATATTGATATATAAGCAGCAAAATCTCCCTCCCAGAATGGAAGAAAAATTCACCTTTAAACAACATTGGGTTTTGCCAGTGAAATGTACAGCTACAAGTGCAGGAAACGCAACACAGGTTATTACAAATATTAAATAAGAGCAACCAAAGGATAACAAGAAAGTGCAGCCATGAGCATCATCTCGATAATTTGTGGCAAGCTGTGTGGTGCCATAGGGAAGCGAACATAGCTGGCATGCGGGTGCACAGATCTGAGTTTTCCGGGCAAGCCAAATTGAAATCAAATAGGATGGAGAAAACAGGTTGTTCTGCAACCAGACTTCAGACTCAGTTCCTCAATTAGCTTTCTGATGAAGCATTGCCTTTACTTTGAACCCACTCCTGGGGGAACCAGCATACAGCTGATGTATGCTATGTGCAGACTGCTCTCGTGTGCTGGAAATACCTATTTACAAGCAAGGCAGATCAGAGGAAGAAAATTACAGCCAGCTCTCCTCTGCCTCCCACTTACCATACAAAGTCTCTGGCTCCATTTTTCTTGCATTATGCCTAAGCAGTTGCCAAAGGCTTTGCTGCCACAAGTGCTGTCTGAGTTAAGGGATCACTTCCCTCAAACCCACATGCATGTCCCACAGACCTTAGAGAAAACAAGTATCTTGCCTTGAAAGTCAACGGCAAGCACTTTGACGACCTTCAGGAAGGGTGTCCCACTGACAGCAGAACCAGTGGCTGGAGGAGACACAGCAAATCACAACAGCAGAGGGACCCGTCCCCAGGCTGGGACAAAAGGGACCTCAGGGACCCATTATTAAGACCTAATAATATAATACCCATGCACGGAGCGATCAGTCGTGTTCTGCCAGCCATCATGCACTGCAGTCTATCTTTATAAATTAGCTTCTATTTCCCCTTCTGTAAAGGAAGAGGAGGAGGAGGAGGAGAGTCTCTAGCCCATTCCCGTACCTTAGAGAAGAAATCCAATATTAGTAATATGGTCATTCGTCACGCTGTCTCTCTGTAAGAAATGTACTCCTTTTAACACAGAAATCAATCCTTTCCAATGGAAAGGAACCGCATGTAATCACTACTAAGTATCGCTAGTCCTTCTTGGCTTTTGTATCTGGGGCCCTGAACATCTTGATATTCCTCATGGATTTTCAGTCCTGACCAAAAGTTGAACTCACTGCAAGTGAAATTTCTGGAGAAAGCTGGGAGTGTCCCATCTGAAAGCTATAAAGAGCTCCATGAAAAACAACAGAAAACACTCATGTGTCTGCAACAGATTTATTTGGTGGATTAAGGAAGTCTTCCCTAAAGTTGCATTTTATGTCCCAAACTTGGGAAAGCATCCCCAATCAGGGTACTGCTCAAACACATGATTAATTTTACAGCAGGCATGCCAAACACACGATCAGTTGACGAGCTCCAACCTGCATAATTCATTCACCATGCACTATACGTCATATTCTCCAGAACTATATTTTCATTCCATCAATACTTTTTCTTGCATTCCTGACTGCAAAGACCAGCGACCTGCTACGACCAGCACAGCTGCATCTGTCTGGCTGTGTGAGCAACCAACAGCAATGATGCTGCGGGGCAAATACCATGGCCTCCCTCCTTTCAGATGGAAGTCAGAAGCCATCCTTCCCATCCCACACAGTGAATCTGGGCCACTACTCACAAATTCCTGCTTTGTCTCCCCATGGTTCCCCTGGATCTCAAAGGCAGTATTACTCCTACCAACCTCTCTAGGTTCCCAAGAGGGTGTCTTGCTCAGGGCAAGCACTCCAGCCCATGAACTGCACTCACAGGGGAATTTGGCTGCAAATTCTGTCTGCAGCATAGCTCAGATGTCTTTCCTGAACAAAGACCTCCAAAAAGGAAGAATTTAACCAGCTATTTAGAGAAAGAAAGGAGGAATGCAGAGAATGGACCCACCAACATCAAAACCCAGGAAACTGCCTTTTAGGCACCAAGACAATCTTGCTGATAGACTTGATTTTTCTCACCCCAGTCGGGAGTAATGTTTTTTTTCTTTTTTTTTTTTTTTCCTTTTGCTGAATGTGTTCATTCTATGGAGGATTTTTTTTAAAAAAAAAAAAAAAAAAAAGACAACAGACATTCATAGCTCCCAGCTGTCAAAAGCCACAAAATGCCTGAGGCTGTCTGTCTTCTTGTAAATGCTGAAGCCATTTTCCTGTAGTGTATGTTCTCATTAATCAAGTTTCAGACTCGACTCAGTCTGTATCATTGCCCCTAAGCCAAGAGAGACACTTTAGGGTCAATAATGTAACACAGCATCACCAAACCTACCACAGCATTGTTGGATGCAAACGTGTCAGCTGAGCTTTTCTTCCACTGAAGTCAGGAGGAGTTTCTTATTTTAATGTGGCTCAATTCAAAGTCAAGATCAATGACTGAGGAGTAGAGGTAATATCTACAGATTGGAGGACTGTTTCTTTGAACACCATCGCCAGAAAAAAATATAGCCCCTGACCCATCAAAATTAAATAGTCATGGTGGGTTTACTGAACTATATCCCAGCCAGACCTAATACAATAATGTTTAATTTCCACTGAATCACTAGATGTGGGCCTGGCTGGTGATTCGTGGTGTGTTCTTCTTGCTGACATCCAGAGAGCAAACAGGGTCTCGGGACGTGGATATATGTGGGATGCCAAGAGGGGGAACAGCCCATTCACCATTTGCTGCTGCAGAAACATACATGCCTGGGGTTCTCACTTAAAAAAAAAATAAATGTAAAGTTTAAATAGTTCAAGGAAGAGCTCTAATAAAGGGAAGAAACTGGTTTTAAGAGAGAGGTTAGAAAATCAATCTTCTCGGCTAATGCAACAGAAAGTTCAAAGGTGCTGACATTGAAGCCTGTAGGTGTTGCAAGAAGAGACAGTTTCCAGTATCAGAGCCTCTCCCAACCAGCAGAAGTAGAATGATGTCACACAGCTGCAAGTTTGGGCTGAAGACATTCAAACTGGCAATCCAGAGCTACAGAACTCGAAGGGTGGCAATCGTGAAGCAGTGGAGCAGTCTCACCAGCACTGGCACGCTTGCAGGAAGCTCCTAGGCTCCTGCTCAGCCAGGGGCTGGGCAGAGGCAGTGCAGCTCCAGCACACTGCCATGCCTGCAAAACCCTCTAATCTTGCTCATGGCCACAGGGATTGAACAAGTTAAAACTGAGGCCGGTGGAGCGCAAGCAGTGACATGACCTGCCGCTCACTGCCAGCTCAGCAGCATTGCCCACAGGCCCAACCTGGCCAATGCGGGCTGGAACAATTGGATGTAATTGCACCTTCTTGACATTCTTACCTCCAGAGAAGCCGCAAAAGGGCCTCCCACATCTCCGGCAGTGGCGGAGGACCTGGCCCTCATGTTGGAGTCTGGCAGGCTGCTCACAAGCCAACGTGAAGGATTACCTTCATTCTGGTGCTGAGGTATTCCATGTCTTGCACTTCTCTCCTTTAAGTCAGGTCAAGAGTCAAGGCAGGATGGCTTTACCATGAAGCATTTGTCACATGTCAATATTCAATTAATGGCTGTGAAATTGTCTGTCAGAGTCCAGTGGCAGCCAAGCAATGTGAGGGTCACCACGGGAAGACACAAAGCAGCAAAGAAGCATGAAAAATTAGAAGAATCCTGCACACGATCCTGGAAGAAAACCAGGATTTTTCTCCATCTCATTTCATTCACAAAAATGCTTTTGCTTAGAAGGTTTTTATCTTGTCTCATCACTCAGGTCATTTTCTAACTGCTGTTAATTTTAATTTCAGCAGGCACTTACACTGCTAATCAAACCTGATGGCTCTCAGCAGCATGGAAAATCCCAAGTGTAGATGTCATTATTGGGCTTCTAAAGAAAAACATTGGCATGTAAAGAGAAAAAAACACACATATTTATGTGTAGGGATTATCTACTGTTTTTTTGACTCCACACATTAATTCACCCACGTTGGTCTGTTTCATACCTGGGGTTATCCAGGCACATGTTGCTGCATCCCAGAGCAGCAGGAGGGATGTGGCACGGGGCAAATGGTAATGGAAGCTCCCTGTTTCTTGTGCCATTAACCACAGCTCTTCTGCTTCTCGGAAGTTGACAGCCAAGCAAAAATCTCACATCTGCAATCCCAACAGATGCTCACAAGGACTGCGCGCCTATTCCCTTCAAGAGCAGATCTTGACAGTGGATGAAGGTGCAGATGTGGCCCAGAGGCTGAGGACAGTGCAGGCACCTCAGGCACGAATTTCCTATCTTCAGATTCCCGTGGCAGCTCTGGGGCTGGGGACCCAGCTGAGGAGATGCCTTCAGCATGGGATCCAGGTTCCCCTTACCCCTCCTTGCTGCGAGCTCCTGTGGGTGGGCTCACAACTAGGAAGAAGAGAAATTTCTTTTCCCCTTCCACTGACTCAGGCTTGTAAAATACAGCCTCTTGGAGAGACCAGCACACTAATAAATCCTAACCTGCCTGGGTGACTCATGATTGCATGATATGATCAGTCCCAGAGGGAGGCAATCTCTGCCTGACAAGATTAAACTGACAGGTCGAAGTGGGTGGGCAGGATGGGGAAACTCCCAATCGTGGTCCAAGCCTTTCTCCAGCCCCTTCATGAACAGTGGAGCTCCCAGGCAGGCCAATGTTTGATGGAGGAGGAGGAGGCTGGGCAAAAGGCTGCAAGCTACATGCCCAAAGTAAATCAGCCTCTTCCCCAGCCAGGAACAGACTTCAGGATTGATCCCAAGACCAAGAGTGGCATCTTTGCTCCCTCATGACCTGGACCTGCAGCATCCCCTGATCAGTAAAGTCTGTACTCCAGGAACTGCTGCACAGCCACCCAGGATGGTTCACATAAGAGAAGCATGGATAAAAGTAGTAAAATTTCTCCAAGGTCCCAACATAGCTCTTGCAGCAATGACGTTTCTGTGCTGCTTTCCTCCCCAGTATCACCAGTCCCTGTTGATAGCCAGACCACTGGTGCCAAGGCAGCTCACACCCAAAAGCCACACAGCCTCAATGCTCTCAGGAGAAGGAGCATCCCAAAACCAGACAGCAGAACAAGACACCCCACAGACAGTTCCACTCCAAACCACCATGGATCCCAACAGGTCCATGCAACCCCCATGCTGGAGGTGGCTCAGAAGATCCATGGGCTCAGTGCAGAGCCTAAAACAGGGGTCAGTGCAAGGCTGAGAACTGGAGCAACATGGCTTGAGCAGCAAGGTCTGGTGGTCCAGGACATGAAAACACCAAGCAGACAATGTTAATCCAGGTGGCATTGACCTGGACTGTTGTCTGCCAAGCAGCACATAGTCCAGCAGCACTGAACAGCTCATTACAATGGTAAATACATAATGGTAGGAAATCTGCCCCTGAAGCCCACCCTTTACACACAGCATGTGGCATCCCTGCCTGCTTATGCTTGCCCTCAGGTCTGCTGTGCAGTTGTCCTTGGGAGGGCCCACCAGCCCCCTCTGAGGTAGTTTTCAAGGAGATATGCAGAGAAAAATGGCCACTTCTGTAGCATTTACTTCTTGCCTGTCTACCTGCCAACAACAAATTGGGAACTCACTGCTCAGGCAGCAGTACACAAGGGCATTCATGGTATAAGTGAGTTTTGAGATGCTCAGCTTGCAAACTCTTTGTGGAAAAACTACAACTCCTTATCAGCCTGGGTCCTCTTGCGTTTCACCTTTCAAAGAAATCCAATTAACCTGCTTCCCTTTGTACTCAGTAGTTCTAACGTCAAAGAGCATCACCTGGAGGACCTTTTATAGGCACAATAAATGCCATGGCAACTGCAAAGGTATTTCCAAGAAAACCCAGCTGCAGCTTTCATACTGCAAGTCCAGGAGACATTTCCCACATCGTAATTTCTCTCTTTCAGTATCCTCGTTTCTGGGGAAATACTGACTAAGTGTTAAGCTTCCAGACTGAATCTCTGAGTCAACCTCTTGAAAGAGCAAGAACCTATCATTTCAATTTATCTGGAAATTCTTGTACAGAAACGCTGATCACTGTGATTAATTGTCACATCTGCGGGAACATCCTGCTCAGGGAAAAATTAGACTTAGTTCTACATGGGTTATTTATGACCCAGCTGCTCCAGCCATTAAAATTGCCCTGAATATCTGCTTTCCCTGCCAGTTTGAACAAGTGGATTAGACCCTGAAATCACAAGCCCCCATGTTTTCCAGCTCAGTAGCTTAGCGCAAAAAAAAAAAAAAAAAAAAAAAAAAAAGGCTTTGCCTCAAAAAATAGCACTCTTAAGGGCAACCTCTGCTGGAACGAGCCTTCCCTAGCAATGCTTCAACTCCGGAAACAGCTTGTACTGAGCATTAAAGGAATCCATCAGAAATAACCTTGGAATTTGTATGTTTATGTCTATGTAGTTGTGGAAACACAGTGGAAAAGGGCTGGGTTTTTTATTTTCAAGGCAAATAGAAAATCTTCAATATTCCAAGGCTTCCCTCCCCTCCTGTGGCAAGCAAAGGGCTCTCACCCAAGCTGGGCTTTTTAATAAACACCTCCCCTGCCCCAGCACAGAGCAATCCAGTGTTGAGCACATTCCTTGGCATCCTCATCCCTAATCGCTCTCCGGATGTTGCAACACTTTCCCGGCTGGATGTGGCAATCCAAGGGTTGACTTGGCTTTGGAGGAGGCTAGGCTGACCCCCGGTCTTGCTGAATCCACGCTGCTGGTGGGGTGCCTGGGAGACATGCAAGGAGCCTGGCTGAGAGATGAATCACCTGTTGCTTGGGATGAAACAGATTCTCTTCTCTACAGCTTGCAGGAGATACTACTGAGATGGCTGCAGCCAGCAGAGAGGCTGGAGAGCACAGTGCAAAGCATCTGCCGAAGCATGTCTCTGGTTGGATCCTCACACAAACAAGTGCCTCAAAACCCTCCACAGGAATAACCTAGTTTAATATTTTTTCATTTTCACTGCTTCCCTCTTTTCTCCTCACTGCTCCTGCTCTTGTCCCCACCTCCTTTGCACCACTGCTGGGAGGGCTCCCTGCTGCCTCCTTCTATCTGATTTCCTTTTGAACCTGCAGCCCAGCTTCAAAGGGGTGAAGCCTGAGATGCACTGACTGAGCTGTTCTGCCCAACAAGTCACCACACTGCCCCACCACTGCAAAGATCTCTTCCCAGCAGAGCAAGTAGCCTTTGCATCTTTGCTTTCCCTTCCCTTCCCAGACCATCGAGGAGAGTCTGGACCCCTGCAATGGGAGCAGACAGAGACTCCGTCCTGCCGCCAGCTCAGGCATTTGTGTAGCCTCCTTCTAGCACAGAAAAACTTCCAGCCAAACCTCTGTAGGGCAATGATCAGCTCACAGACACCCACACCACAAACCCCTCACAAACCCCCATCGTCAACTACTTACTGCTTACGCTGAGTCAAAATTTCTTTCCCAAGTACCTGCACAGCACCAAATGCCAATCCCAGCTGGAGCCTCGAGTGCCACTGTAATGTTAATAATAGGCACAACCCATTAGTGCAACCCAGCTATTGCATGTTGCCACACACACGAGCTTGCCTGTAATGATGTCTGCATGCACAAGCTGCTATTCCCTGGAGCAGCCCCAGTGAACAGAGTAACCTGAGGCAGTACAACATGCTACTCTGAGGCAGGGTTAAGTAGCTGATGATAAACTATCACCACCATAATCGAAACCCACGCACGCAGCGCCAGATGTATTCAGCATCCTGCAAACAAAGGCTCCAGGCCAGCACTTAGTGACGTGCAAGCCAAAGGGTTTTCCCAGAACTAGGCTGAGTCTGGCATAAGACTTGGGAAGGGCACTGCTCCTTGTGGCAGGACTACCCTCCAAGCAAGTGCAAGGGACACAACCAGAAAAGGGGCATAGGACTGACATTGTCCTCCATTGGTAATGCAGAAGCAGAGGCTCCCTGCTGCAAAAATATCCAAGCAAGTTGTGGGGAGGAGAGGTTGCTCCATCAAAGGGGATTTTCCAGACCATCTGTTGTAGCCACACTGTCAGCCTCACCCACAAAAGAGGCAGGTCCCAGGACTGGAGGCTTCCCACCGCTGTGTTCATTAGGAGGACAAATGTTGTTAAGTGGTGGCTAGTGATCCGCAGGGAAAGCAAGGGGCTGCCCAGAGAAAGGCTTTGCTGTGAGACAGGGGTGTGACCACACTGGGGGCTCTGGATTCCTGCCGTTGCCACTTTGCACAAGGCACTTTGTGGTCAGATATCAGACCATGGTGCTCACCAGGAGCATTTATAGCCACAACGTTTGCACATGGCTTCTGCCCCTGTTTGCAGCATGGGTGAGGAAGGGAATAACCCTGGGAGCAATCTGCAGTTTTACAGGGGAAAGAGAGGCAGAGGAGAGCCCCATGCCCATGCTGGATGTTACCATTGGCCTCCTGCTGCTGATAGGGTCAGACTCTGCCACTCCTGCATAATGGGAATGAGATCCAAAGGATACATGAGGGAAATCAGGGTAATCAAGAAGACAAGCCTATTGGTATACCCATTGCACCTGTGCTGCAGCAGGACAACCAGGGCACGCATGTGTGCCCAGGGCCCAGATTTCAGCCATGCAACACATAGAGCTGAGGACTGGGCTGCCAGTCTGTAAGGCTACTGGACATCTCCAAGTCACAAACCCTGTTTTCATGTGCCCTGGCCGGTGCTCCCTGCACACAGCATTTCCTTGAGGTGGGGATCAAAACTGTTGGCTGTTGCAGACGATGATTCATGTGCCTCATACACAGGATTGGGAAAACTGCCTGATTTAACGCACCCTGAAGCACTCTGATGGCCTTTTCTTTGACCTTCCCTGCTGCAGAAAGCAAGGGGTGGGAAATGAGTGAGTCTCTGTAGCAGGAATGAGCTTTCGGCCCCAGATTTGATGAGTGGGGTAATTTTTTCCCATTCTAACTCTGCTCATGAAAGCATAAGCATATGGAGGAAAATTAAAACCTGGATTTGGGTAGGATGCAATGGCAGGACCAGGCAAGGAAACCATGAGTGAGAGACAGGTCATCCCAGGCAGACCTAGGGGAAAACCATGGGCAGGGAGAGGAAATTATGGCTGCCTGAGCAAAGTCACTTCTAGTATTCCCCAACCTTGCAGTGCCTGGCTTGGTAAATGTGTCATCTTGTGTGCAAGAGCCTCTGAAATGGAGGGTACAGGAGTCGTTTTGATGGGAGGTGTTTGAAGTAAGATGTCAGGGTAGGGATCAGGAGTCAGCCAAATCACATAAATCAATGGGGTTTCAGAGACTGATCTCAAGGCTTTTGGGACATTTAAGTGTCATTGCAGATCTGGGACCCTCTCTGCTTCACACCCCTGGTGCAGGTCAAGGCCAGCAGCATTTTCTTGATGCATAATAAACTGATTAATTCTTGCCAGGAGTGGAGATAGTATGCTGCAGATTTCCTTAGGTATGGGCATCTTAATGGAGATTTAACATACACTTTCCTTTCTGCATTAAAAAAAAACCAAAACACTTACAGAAAATTTCTTGCAGAGCCATAAGACCAGCTCCCTAAACGCTGCATCCCTTTGCAGTTGTGCATGTCATTCCCCTTCCTAGCTTCAGTTTGTAGACTATTTGAATGCTGATGGTTTTTAAATAGCTCCCAATGAGGATTTTACATACAGGGAATGGCAGGGGAAAAAATAATAATAAAAATCTGTGGGCTGGAGATTTATGTAAACACAAATTCTCTTGCAACAGCAAGTTCCTTGCTGCATGTCGCTCCTTTTATATAAACACACCATCAGATAAAGGAACGTACGTGATTCATTCATTGCCCTCTGATGTGGTGAAGCTCCTGAATGAAACGCTTAAACTATCCTGCTTTACTATGCTGCCTAAAATCAGGCTCATAGGACTTACAGGCTGAAGGTGGTGTGCCAAAAGGCAAGTTGAGTTTCTAGCAGATAGGGAGTTGCACAAAATGGATTGCTCCATGGGTGCTAAAAAATCTCATGGAGGCTAGAAAAGAGGTTTTATTTCACTGAGCCAAGCTGTTGGTGTGTGGAAGCTAGGAAGTCACATTTATATCTGCTGGACTGCTCTGGAAGCTGTTACAGGCTCGACATTCATCGCCAGTGCCAGTGGATGCTTTATCTTTCCTTGCTTGTGTTAGAAATACCATGGGACCACAATGATGGCAGACTGCTAGATAATGCAGTCATTGTTAGACCAAAATAGATGGGCCCTGTCATTCAATAGTGCTTCTGATGCTGCTAAGTTTTCAGTCAGTCACATTTGCTCCTTCTTTCCAGGAAATGGGCCAAAGATGGTAAAATAGCTAAGCATTTTGGGAGAGAGCTGTGGGCACACATGCTTCATGGAGGGGGAGTGAGCCCACACAGCTCTCTGAGATCTGAGATAACAAGCACTTTCATGATGGAGATCCAGGACTCTCTGCAAGGAAGTCTGGTAGCCCCATTCCTCAGAAGGGAAACTAAAGCCCTGGTAGAGTTGTTTCCAGTCCCATAAGAGGCATACACTGGGCCCTCAGCCCAGTCTGCAGATACCACCGAACTGACCCCGCTGGCTGTGATGCATCAAGGATTGTGCTGCTGTATCCAAAAGAAGAATCTGACCTCCAACTCCCCAGCCTCTATCTCCTTGCCACAGTCTGCCGAGCCACAGTGGTTACTCATACTCATATGAAACAGGGGGGCCTGTTTCAAGTTGGGGCCCAGAATCCTGTTTTGTCCCTTAAACCTATGTAGGAAATGTGCGCAAATGCCCAGTTCCTCCTTCACGCCACCATCAACCCCATTATGGGTGCACCAGGGAGCACGTCTCACATTAAGAGATCTCACTCTCCATTAGTTCTCCAAGTGAGAAAACACCAGGGCAGGACTTGTGCAGAGAAAGGAAACCCTGGTCCCTGGTCACCCCTTGGTAAAACTGCTTCCTCCTCCCCAAAACACAGCCCATATCTGGCCACAGAGACCCTCTGTCACCAGCCGATCCCCCCATCTCTGCATGTATTTCAGACAAATTGAGTGAAGGCAGCCTTCAAGCACAGGTGTGAGGATTTTTGATGGGGTTGGTGGGCAGGTTTTCTCCGGAGAGCAGGCTGAGATCAGTGCACAGGGCAGATGAAACTTCCTACCTTCCTCTGGGCATGGAGAATCATCCCCCCTGACAAGAGGCAGCACATCCTTGGTCAGCACTCCAAGCAGTGACCAGAAGGGGGTTGGTAGCAGAGCAAAACTGTGTTCTTCAGCAGCCACCAAACACACTTGCCAATGGAGCTGAAAACCAGACACTTCAGAAGAAAATATTAAAAACTGTATTTACATGGTCCTAAGTCCTGGCGCTGCCTCCACAGGCCATTTGCTGAGAGCTCCCTCTCCTTTCCTATGGGATGTGTTATTCCCAGCTACTCCCCAGGGACCAGAGAGGAAATTCCCCTGTTTGAACACAACAGTCCCTGGTTTGCGTAGTGTCCCACCAACCCTGGAGTTTCCCTACAGGAGCCTGCCCCCATTTTGCTCCTGACCACAAAGCATTTGCTTTGCATTTAGCAGGAACAACCAGTTTAGTGTTTGAATGAATGATCGGTGTTAATTAGTAGCGTTCAAAATTAAAATAAAGGTCAAAAGAGGGTAGGCATTATCAAAGAGCCTTGTTTGCTCAAAGGAAACATTAATGACACTTGTTCAGTGCTTCAAGATAAACTTGTTCAGGCACCAAGTTAATGAAGAAATAAATCCTCCTCTCCATGGAACGTCACTATTCCTCAAGCACAAACCACGCATCTTTCATCTCAAGGTGTGTCCTGCCCTATCTCTCATCTCTCCTCGCTGTTTCATTTTTCCTCACTCTTGAAATGCCAGCTCCCCTTCCTGAGCGGATGCAAGATAGGCCCACCACCAGCTCATTGGATTTGGGCTGACAGCTTCCCGCTGCAGAGGAGTCACCCCAGAGCCTTCTGCAAAGGCATCTCACTGCCCTTCTTCCAACTCTCCTTTACCGTGAAGCAACAGACAAGGGGGTGTCACAGGGCTTTGGGGTATATGCTTTCAGAACCTCAGCCTTCTCCAGCCAGTCCAGGCAAGCATGAGCTCCTCTGCTTCTACCCTAACCTGGCCATCCAGAGGGACCTCGACAGCCTTGAGAGGTGGGCCCATGTGAGCCTTATGAAGTTCAACAAGGCCAAGTGCAAGGTCCCACATGTGGGTGGGGGCAATCCCAAGCACAGACACAGGCTGGGCAGAGAACGGATCGAGAGCAGCCCTGAGGAAGGCTCGGGGGTGTTGGTGGACGAGGAGCTCAGCATGGCCCAGCCCGGAAAGCCAACCGTACCCTGCGCTGCATCACCAGCGGCGTGGCCAGCGGGTCGAGGGAGGGGATTCTGCCCCTCTGCTCCGCTCTGGTGAGACCCCTCCTGCAGCTGTGTCCAGTCTGGGGCCCCCGGCATGCAGCAGGGCTGGCCAAGGCTCCCGGCCACGCAGGACACGCGGGTCCAGACCCTTCCCAGCTGCCTGCAGGTGCTTTGCTGGTGTGGCTTAAGAAGCAATGTACGAACCACTCACCTGGCAGCTGGGCCACCTTCTGCAGGTGCTTCACTCCATCGACAACAGAGGGAGCCCGAGGATGTCTGTGCTCCGGAGTCAGGACCTCGGGCAAATTTAGGGTGGGATGAATCCAGAGCTAAACAAGTATTAATACGTTCAGAAGCCAGCAGTAGCAGCATTCAAGTATATTTATATATAAACAGAGAAAAGGAGGGAGGGAAAGTGCATGCACACGCTTTGGCTTCTCCATGACCCCCAAAATGCCATAAATCACTTCCAGCAGGAGAGCAAGATGCAGCAAGTTTTGCCTCCTGCCCCTGCCCTTCCGGCATAATTAGGGCAAACCCTGCCCTGCCATCAGCCGTGCAGCCAGGAGGCTGCGGCACCGGCGGGAGCAAGGCAGGGTGCAGGAGCTGGGGGCTTTCAGCCTGCACTGAGGCCCCTACGCCAGGCACCGGCGGGAGCAAGGCAGGGTGCAGGAGCTGGGGGCTTTCAGCCTGCACCGAGGCCCCTACGCCAAGAACGCGATGCTCCTGCTCCCACTGCTAAAACCACCGAGGGTCAAGGAAGATGATATTTCCATCTTTTGGAAACTAAATACTGGGAACACGCCTACACAGTCTTTGTCATAATCTCCCAAATTCAGTTAGAAGTAAAGAACAGGCAGAGGTCAAACTTTTCCAGGCTTAATAGAAACGCTATCAAAATTTAACCTCTTCCCTGCTAGCAGTGCTTGGATTTCCCATTCCCAACAAAGACAGGGCCACAGCATTCACGTGCATGATGAACACATGCTTGCCTTTGCAGCAGTGTTATTTTTCTTCTCCCCCTTCCCTGTGTGCACAGGCAATGCAGACAGCAATGTTTCTGACACTGGCAAGGATGAGAAGATTCAGTTGCATGACAACCGTCTGTGGAGAGATGCAATCTTGCATCACACATCCCATTCGGCTGCAGATACTCAGCAGAGCTGCTCTGCTGTGCCATGAACATACATGCCAGCTTGACGTTGCTTCACCCCATCTCACATGCTAGAAGAGAAGAGGCATGAAAGATGGGCTTCCAGGGGACCAGATGGGCACCTGTCAGCAGCCATACATCAAGAGATCAATGCTTTGGATTGTGCATAAAAGAAAAAATAAAAGAAGAAGAAAAGGGGAAAAAAAACCACCTTCTGTAAGATTTTCAAACACATGATTCTTAGATGCTGTGTGAAAAAAACCCAAATTGGCAGCTCTCCCCTTTTTTTCTGAGTGAGCAGGAGTGAAACACATTTATTGTAGCACCCCTCACCATTTTGGAAAAGCAGTAAAGAGGGGCCCATTTCTCTGAGTCACTTCCCTCTGACATTTCAGGGGAGCAGTGGGCAGCTGCATACAGATGGCCAACCTGGAGAGCAGGAGCAGTGAAGTGGTGACAAGTTGAACGCTGCAGCTCAGCACTGTCACTTACCAAAAGGTCAGGATTTAATTTTGATCTATAGATTGGTGTTCATAAGGATCCCAAGCCCTAGAAATCAATAGTGGAGTCCAAAATGTGACATGTTAGGCAGCAGAGATGCTCAAGTAACTTTATCTTGCCTAGCAGACCTCTGTGTCAAGGCTCTTTGCTCCAGCCCAGCTGTCTCCGAGCTCAGGAGCCATACGGCTGGTAGGACTTCAGAGAGAGATCAAATTCAGAGGCAGCAAAGCATACGGTTGTTTGCTTTCCATGTCCCTGCTCAACTTTTGGCCTCCTACTTCCATAATGAATTTCTCGGAGGTTCTCAGCATTGCTTGCTCTTTTGCAGACTGCACTTCCAGCTACAAAAATAGCACAGACACTAAAACAATCATCAGAAATCAGATAAGAGCTCCTCCCAGGAGGAAGAAAAAGATCTCTTTCTTCTCTTTTCTTTTTTTGTTCTCTGTGTTTAAGAAGGCTGATGTGTTACAATCACAGATTGTGATTTTCATCCCAAAGTGCTTCGCAAGAGCTTGCCAGCACCTCTGTGCAGAGCTGGCAGCAGGCACTGCTGGGACGAGCTGTACAGCTTCACTAGAGCACAGCCTGCCTGAGCTGCTCACACAAACCCTCCAAATATCTGCACTAGACATTCTGGTGTAGAAATAACTGAAGACAACAGACAACACTGTTTTCTGACATTGCTTCTTCCTAAAATGCAGCTCAGAGAGGAAAATGCATAGGTAAAAACTCTGTCACACACAGCTTTCTGTGGTCTTGGCAAGTCATTTTTGCCACTGAGTTTTGCCAATAGAGCCTTAGGGAGTCTTCCGCATCTCCCCCAGTTTCCAGCTGGCCACCCCACTCCTCCCTCCCCAGGCTGTGATGCTCACCAGACTTTCCCCAAGCCATCTCAGTTCATTAACTCAGGACGAGTGCCTGGGCCCTGGTCGGGTTGGTGTTCTCCCATCCTTGGGAGTTAAATCAGCTCTCAGAGGGGTCCCGCCAGTCCTGGAGCTGGGGTGAGATAAGCCCTGGGAAAACAAGGATGGGAGAGGGCAGGGAAAGGAGTGTGGGACTTCCACCAATCCTTCTCCCCACTCACTGCTTTCCATGGAAACACATTCAAAACCTTGCTCTTCTCTAAAATGAGAGGTTTATGACTCCCTTGTCTGTGTATCATTACTGATAAGCACTCTGATATATATGCCCGGTCACACTGTGAACTCCCTGCCCCTTGCTCATATGCATGTGCACAGAAACATATACCCACAAGCCCCCAAAAAGAGCCTTTAAATGTTACGTAAACACAAATAAATAAATACAGTACAGCAAATGGGGCCATAAGGGACCTTGAGTGGCCTCCTAGTTCATCCCCCAAGGCAGGGTCAAATTACACAGCTTATTGCCCGACCCAGTGCTAAAAATACCCATTGGCCAAAATTCCGGTCTTCCTGGGCAGCTGCTTCCCGAGACTCTCTCCTTTTCACTCTTCAAAGCTTTTCCTGGATTTAGATGTCCCTCACTGAAGTTTAAGCCCAGCCACTTTCCTGTCCCCGGCAGACACAGGGAACAGTTCATTCCCATCCTGCTCGTAGCACACATCTGGAGACGGTTATGTCTCCCACTCTGGCTCTGCTGCATTTGCATCTCTTTTCTAGACAAACATCAGCAGCTTGTTTGGGAAAAAACAAAGAGTCAGTGGTTGGCCATAATGCACAAAGCATAGCTGGTGATGGTGCTGGAAGGAGCCGATGATATGGCTCATTTGTTGGCAAACTGGTGGTAGCATGAAAATAGGGCAGGTCTCAGCAGGGGCACCAGGGCCAGGCACCATGAGACCCCAGCAATATTTTGCAGCATGACTTGTCTACTGCTAACAGCCCCAGTATCCTACTCCCACCTCTGGGCTGGCACATGTCTGCAAGACTGTTTTGCGGCATTTTTCCATTTTTAATGTTCTTTCAAAGATTGTTCTTGCAGGAGGTCAGAAAAAGAGGCATAGTTATAAAAACAGACCAAGCACATACTGGACCAAAATGACATGCTCCCACATCTGCCTGAAGATATAACTGATCTGAATATGAATTTCATCATTTGTGGTGATTCTCACTCAATGCTCCCCCCACCTTCAACATGGACCATTGCTTCTGCATACAACAGCACCTTGCAACATGACTCACCTCCACCAAGCAAAGCACATTTTCCACCCACGTAGCTGCAGCTCCTCTTCTGGAGGTCACCACTGTGACTGTGGACAGTAGTGCACGTCTGCCCCACTGCTGATGCACCTACTGAACAAACGTGCCCTGCTAGCGGTTGCACTGATATACCAACACCCTGCACAGGAGCCCTTGATAGGAGGGCTCACACTCCCATTCCTCAATGCATCTCCTCTCACAGAGCCCTTGAAATGCAAAGGAAGAAAAAGTTGCTCTCTTTTCCCTTTAACACCAGCAAAGACTCACTGAACCTTAGCTGTAAAGCTGCAATCACCAACATGTGAGAATTTTTGGAGTCCTAACTGAAAGGGGAAACACCATCTACTGCAAAAGCCACAGCTTAGCTGGCCTGTCCCTTACAGAAACTCTGAGAGTTTCACCCAGCTCAGTATAAGAGAGCTGATGAAATCCCATCTGAAGGTGTCAGGGCCTCAGGTCAATCTAAACACTCTTCTGGGAGCATCCTGAGTCCTCTTCCCTCCCCCAGCCTCAGAGACGCTGCTCCACATTTTTCCCTCACTGTTTTTCTTGGCAGCTGTTTTCTTTCAAGTCAAGCTATGGCTGTGTTGCTTTTAGGTACTTAAATTCATATTCTTGATTCATTTCTTCCCTAATCACTTGGGATACTGCATTTTACAAAAGGGAGTATAATTAATCTTCCAGGTTTGTGCACGTGTGATGAAAAAGATGTGATCCGTGACAATTTAATGCCCTAGCTATCTGCTAGACAATGGAAATTTCTGAATTATACCCAAAAAAGCCACACCCAGGCTCACAAAGACTGCAGCAGCTGACAAGCATCTTCTCCAAACTCTTAAACAGGAACATTTTTCGAGGGCTTTTTTGTTGTTCTTGTTTTAAACTTGGCCCCAAAAATCAGTTGCAAAAGAGCAAAGCTGGCAACTTATGCAGTGGTTCGATGAGTTCCAGAAGCTGTTGAATTTCTCCCTACGTTTTCAGCCATCAGGGAGACCCACCAAGGTGCATTTTGTATGGTGATTGCTGTTAATGTGCTCCCACTCCCCTCTAACATGCATTCCTCCTCCTGCTCCCCTCTAACATACATTCCTCGCCACCTCGGTGGTGGTGACGGTGGTTCGGCAGTCAGCATTGCTCACAGATAGCTCCATCCCATCTCAATCACTCTCTTAGATGCTAACAACTCTGCAATGACCAACGAATATATTGGCTGCCCGTAACAAAGCTATTAAAGTGATTCTGGTAGGAAATTGTGGGAATGTTGCAGTAATCAGACGGAATTATAAAAGGTTAATGAAGATGAAAGGACAGAATATACAGAGGAAAAGCCCAGGCAGCCAGGGAGATTTTGGCAAGATTTGCTAGGCTGCTGCCTGGCCACACACTAATACATTTCCTGCATTTCCCAATCCAGCTGCTCATTTCCAGTAGCCTCAGCAAATCTGTATCGCTGGAAGAAATGCTGAGCTACTGCGTGGCTGGTAGCATTTGTAGTGACTCTTGCCCATTATTGACACAATGGTCACGTTTCCAAAAGGAATTTGGGAAGAAAGCTCATTTAATCTAGATACAGTATCCCTGGGGAGGCTAAAGTCACAAGTGCTCCAGCTCAGCCTGGAAACCATAACTGATGTATCATCGATGTGTTGCTCAGCTAGAGGACATCTCTTTCCAAGTCACCTCAGTATTTTTGGATGGAAATTTTTTCGTTCAGTGTTATCAGAGAGCTGCTAAGAACAAGCAATCTTCTGTTACCGCTGGGTAGGAGAGGACAGTGCAAGGCACTCCTTCAAAGCAGAGGGGAGGAAACTTCTTAATTTCTTTCCATCCTCATCACGGGACAATTTCTGACAGTACACTTGTACTGTAGTATCCAGATTTCATGCTATGGGGCTCCACTCATTCCCCTTAAAAAGTTATTTAATGCCTTAATAGATGTCCTCATCACACTTTCTTTTTTTCTTAACCACACCACTGTTTTCTTCATTATATCTCTCACCACCTAAAATATCCCTTCTTCCTCACCAGCACTTCAGACTTTCAAATGACTGCAGGCTCTTGCCTAATCTCTCTCCTACTCTTCATCCGATGTCGAGACGGGTGCTTAGCTAAGCTATGCGCATAGCTCACTGTCAGCATCACCACATAAATCAGTCTCTCCAGCTCCAGCATGCTGCCGGTGCTATTCTCTGAATTCCTGCCACTCGACACCGCATCTCCTTGGGCAGATGCCAAGAAGGGGACACAGACCTGCTGGGTGGGACCAGACAAGCTCAGCAGAGAAGGACTTGCAGCTCTTGTTGTCCCCAGCACAGGGTACCTGCACATATAACCAAGCTCACCACCCAGCAGGTTTGCTGCTGTCTTCTAGAATTCACCTTTCATATGATCTTCCACCAAAATTTCTCCATGCTTTTTCCAACTTCCCCATCTCCTTAAAGAGAAGGTTATTTTTGGCCATGTTATTTAGCTTAAGTATTTCCAAAGCAAGCCTTGATCTCCTCTGTTGCTCATTTCTCTCAGTTCCTCCCAGTTCCACAGTGACTGCAGGTTTGACTACACTGCATTTAGCACTGAGATTATTTATAAAGGGACCATGTTCAGCCAGATTTACCACCAGCACTGTCTGTAAGCCAAGAGACACCTCTTTCATCCCACCCACATGTCCCCCTGCAATTATGGCAGTCAATACTGATGCTAAGGGTACGTGTAGGCAAACAGAGTTTACTCATTGCTAACTCAGTCTCCATGCAGCTTGCCCTTTGGGAAACTGGAACAATTGCAGCCTCCTTTCCCTTTCCCCATGACAGCACAGACATTTATGTTTCGTCGTTGATGTGATCGTGGTCACAGTGCACAACACTGGCCACCCCAGTTGCAATGCTGGCCATCCCAGACACTGCACAGCCTTGGCAGCAGAGACCCAGTGCACAGCAATACCCACAACTGACAGCAGCATCAGCCTCCCCAGCCTCCGGATTTTTGTAGCCCTGACGAACTTTGAGCTGGCTTTCAATTTATGCAAGCTGCTGTATGCGTGCCACTTTGAACTGCCTGCATGAGTAAACCACGCTGATGAGGGAGCTGGAGTTCATGGGGACTGCAGTCAGTCATATCACAACCCATGACAGATTTAATTGCAGATTAGAAATTCCGTAGCAGAAATATTACAGGAGACTTGAGATCCTAATTGTTTCCTGCATAAGGTAGGAGCTTAATTTTATTTTTAAACTCCCAAGCGCTGACAGCCAATATTTTGGTGTGAAAAAACTAAAGAAGCAACTGCTACCTCACTGTGAACAGGTAACAACTTCCAGAGTTTAATCTTACACCTTAATTTGTTCTTAATATTCAGATCGTGGCAGCAGCCAGGAAGCATTATCAAGCTAAGTGCTCCTTTGTGTCAATACACAGCAGTAGAAAAATTCCCCGCCCAAATGAGCTGTGATTGTTGCATCTGCTGGAAGAAAGCCATGCTCTCTCTTGTGCCATACTAATGCACTTTTAGCGACAGAACTGATTAGGATTCCTGCTTTGGATTTGCTCAGATCTAGCTGGGTTGGTTTTTTAATCTTCGGGATAAGCTGTGGATAGAGAATTAGCCATTTAGATATAAATGCATCGCTGGGAAACGGTTTGCCAGTGACGGCCGCAAAATGACTTCAGTGTCTGATCTGGCGAGCGGCTGCTAGATAATGAAGTGATAATCAGGGGTGTGAGGGAAGAGGGGGGATTTTTGTCTTTCAAGAAGCACCAGATATCTTTGCCTGATTCTGTCTCCACTAGCACAGGAGTCAGAAGAGTGCTGAGGAATGTGTGCTAAAAGTGAAAATAAGCACCCTCCCCTCTTCTCAGATTTAAATTGATGCTTGATAGCGGAATTACAGAGTCACCACTGGCAAGCTGAGGTGCAGGGAGCATCGCTGGGGCTGTTTGAACCTCATGGCTCTCCGGTGCTGTATTTTGATACGGCTGCCTAATGAAGTCTGGCAGGCCGTGCGTCCTTCACATCTCAGCGAGGCTGGCAAGCAGCATTGCACAGGTGAGAGGCACCAGGTCTCAGGTTTAATCCGACGGCAAGCTTCTCCCATCTGAGTCTGCAACGTCTGACAAGGGGAAATGCTCCCTGGCGTGCTCTCATCTTGCAAACAGAAAGGAGGTCAGGTGCGCTTCTTCCAGAAGGCTTCTTTCTCCAAAGCCATTATTTTTCTTCTGTCCTGAAAAAGTCTGACTTAACCACCTCCCCTCAGCTGCCAGTCGCATGGTCTCTGAGCAGGACCCAGGAGTGACACACCACCACGATGGTCTTTGCCACAGCACTCGAACACCACAAACTGCTGGCACCCTGCTCCCACACACTTACCACCCCACTTGCTCTAGGGCCGCCCTCAAATTGGGCAGCAGCACACACAAACCACAGCCTAAAGATCTCGCATTCTGCAGTACTGGCCACACTCCGCCTGAAATTGATGTCCTTTCTAATTCTTATGGATGTCAGAAAGATTTATCCAGAGAGATCTTATTTTACGGCCTGTGTCTGCTGGTGTATTTGCTCTTTCAGCACTCTGGGTTCACAAGCTACTGTACTCTCCCCAAACCCTCTCTCACCCGTGCTGGAGGGCTATAAATTATAACAACCTGCAATGCTTTCAGCTATGGTCCTGTCCATCATCTGTGCGTGGCATTAACCCTGTGAAACTTGGTCACACAGATCTGCATTTCCCAAGCTTTGAATCCTTATCCATTGCTAAAGCCCCTCAGACAGCCAAAGAATGAAGCTCATACAGCAGCCGGCATTTCTAAAGAAAACTTGATGGCTTTCTGACACCCGACACATGCAATTCCCAACAGAGTTAATTGAAGCTAATTCCTCAAAGGCTGAGATGAGAATATCCCCATAAATTATGTTCCTGCTTCATTCCAGACAAGGATGGCATGAATGCATTACACGCAATCCCCCAATTTACAGTATTAAAACTGGCAAGTCAATCAAGGAGACAGCATAAAGTCACTTGAAAGCTGAAATTCATTTTCAGCCTCACTCCATCTGTACTGTAACCTGAAAGGTTGATTTTTGAGGGCATCTTTCATATTCCCCTGCACAGCAGGACCCATTCAGCAAGAGAAGAGCCTTCTCCATGGATGCGATGTGTTTGGTACAGCAGAGCCCCTGCTTGGTGTATTTTGCTGGGGTGCAGGTTTTCAAGGCCATTATTGAGGCATTCTTCAAAGATGTCTGTAGAGACCTTTGAGTTTCCAAGACACAGAGAAAAACAACGCAGGACCAAGGGCACCATGTCTCTGCGGCCGTCACAGAAAGCCAGGGCTGATTATCGGAGAGGGCATGCACACACACACACACAAAAATATCTAACCTATAACATTGCTACTGCCAATCCATTCTCATGAACAGAGAGTTATTTTTAAATCCTGTGTTTTTTGGACACAGTCCTAATAACAAGTTATTTTTAAATGGCACTTTAAAGAAATAAGCACATTTCGTGTGCCATTCATGTCACTCTTTTAGGGACTGAAATATCACTGAATTGTACTGTGGGGATTATGCAAATTATATCCAGATTCAATAAAAGAACTGCCCAGCTTCTGTGCTGCTCAAAATCAGAAGGACTGAAAATACATTTCTGGGAACTTTCACTGCCTTGCAGAAGCTCTGAAGATGTAAAAGTTGGAATTTATTTGAGCTGTGGTCTGTATCAGTTAGTTATCTGTTGCAGGACACATGAGTGTTTCACGTTGGATACTGGAAAAGTAAATACCTACATGAAGCAAAGGTGGAGCTTAGCCCAGGTCAAATAGAAAGCCTGTGACAGAACCAGAACCTTGTGAATCCCACGTTGGCTTAACTCCAATGCCATGCTATAACCTGATACAGGCTAAAGACCAAGACTTCAGCATAGAATCATAGAATTACAGAATCATTTAGGTTGGAAAAGACCTTTGAGATCATCAAGTCCATCCGATAACCCAGCACTGCCAAGTCCATCACTAAACCATGTCACTAAGCACCTCATCTACGTGTTTTTTAAACATCTCCAGTGGTGGTGATTCCACCACCTTCCTGGGCAGTCTATTCCAATGCTTGACCACCCTTTCAGTGAAGAAATCTTTCCCAGTATACAATCCAAACCTCCCCTGGAGCAACTTGAGGCTGTTTCCTCTTGTCCTATCACTTGTTACCTGGGAGCAGAGACCAACACGCACCTGGCTACAGCCTCCTGTCAGGCAGCTGGAGAGAGCAGTAAGGTCCCCCGAGTCTTCTTTTCTCCAGGCTCAACAACCCCCAGTTCCCTCAGCTGCTCCTCATCAGACTTGTGCTCCAGACCCTTCCCCAGCCCCATTGCCCGGCTCTGGACATGCTCCAGCACCTCAGTGCCTGTCTTGTAGTGGGGGGCCCAAAACTGAACCCAGGATTCAAGGTGCAGCTTCACCAGTGCTGAGTGCAGGGGGACGGTCACTGTCCTAGTCCTGCTGGCCACACTATTTATATAGCATTATATGCCATGTCATAAATGAGCCATAGAGCAGCACTGCTATATCACTTCTTCACTTATAAGGTATCTTAGACATGCAGTATTTGGCACTTAAATTACACCAAGTTGAAGCCCAGCTATGGTGAATCTGCAATAACTCTCACTGGAATCCATAGACTTTAACAGCCCAGGGAGATCTTAACAACTGTCTCACCTGACCTTCTGCACACCACACCACACAGCTTCTGCCTCAAGCCCATAACTCCTGACTGAGCTATGACCCATCCTCAGGGAAATATGCAGACTCAACAGAAAGACTTGAAAGATGGAAAATTCAACTTGTCCTTGAATTACTGTTCCAAGGTTACCTGACTTCCTTGCTTCAAGTCCTCCAGCTCTAATTAAGCTGACTCTTGTTTCCACTGTAACCTTTCCTGCTCGAATGAAGCGCCACCTCCTATTAGAAATTTCTTCCATACACAAGTGCTCTAAGACCACAGTCAAGGCATCTCCTAACCTCTTTGATCAGCTAAACCAGGGGGGCTACTGTGCAATAATATATTCACCACTGGCTGCATTGTAGGTCTGTTAAGTGCAGGGATGTTGCTGCTCTGTAATGAGTAGCAGTTGCCACAGGTCAGCTGAGGTTCAGTAAATGTCCACACAAATGCCCTTTGCCCAGAGCTAACACAGGATTATCTTTGTAACCCAGCTCAAGAATTCATATATATTCTTTTCCTTTTGTCTGATTGCTTTCAAGAGAATAATTCATGAATGAAATGCTCAACTCAGGAAGTGTTAAATGCATTGACACAGCATCCCAAATATATTTAAATAAAGTAATATTTACCTATAGGAAAATATAATGGTGATTTAAACACAGTTTTCCATAATTAAATGGCAAAAAATGTGTTACCAGTTCAAACGCACAGAAAAGAACCCACTTTAGGGAAACACATTTTCACTTCTAGAAATGAAAGGTTGGAAAAATATTGTTCATCAGTGATAGATGAACAATATAATGTTCTGTTCCTCTATTCTACCCAAGAGATAATGTTAATCCTTTTGATTTATTCACAACTCCTTAACTAATACTGTAATAAATGGTATTGACAATTGAACTCACTTCTGTAAGAAATTCATTGTATTTGCAGCACCTACAGTAAGAAATGCCTTCATGGTCCTGACAGGAGATGTAAACAAAATTAAAAAGCTGAGAACAAAGGCTGTAGAAAAATCAGATAGGCATAGCTGATTAGGAAATGTGGCTTGCTTATATGGGGGGTAATTGTTGTATACCTCTAAGGCAGTATTTCACACATAAAAATGTTGGGCGATTTCTTCATTTTAAACACATGAATCTTCAGTTCTTTGCTTCTCAGCACAGAGATGCCTGAGCTGACCACCAGTTACAGCGCTGGCTTTGAAAAGGCTGGCAAAGACCTGAATCACCTTAATCTTATTAAAATACAGAGCATTTTAAAGATATGATCCCCAGTGACTTACTGATGGCTCAATTGCTGCTACAATCTATGCAAGGCTTCGAGTGATGAAACTGTATTAGTTCCTGCCTTTTCTCTCCTTTTCAAAACGGTTTCAGAGGTTACTGCTATCACTGGCTCATCAGGGCTCAAAGGAAATACTTTCAGAAGCAGAACTAGAAATGTCTCCTCTTGCATTACCAGTATGTAATTAGGGGAAAGCTGCATTCCTTTCAGCTGTATACACAAAGTCACACAAAGCGTTTTCTAGAAATGGACTTAACTAGGGTCAGACAACAGTAATCAGCTATAACTCACTCAAGGCTATTCAAAGGAATTAATACCGATTACAGGTTATGAGCTAATTCAGTCATTCTTCTAAAAAAAAATTAAACCCCCCACTCTTGTTAAAAACAGAGCACCTGGCACAACAGAGCACTGCCAGCCTGCCACAAAGAGCCGTCTATTACACCCCTGCGGTGCGTATGCAGCAAATCCACAGAATCAGCAATAGCGCAGGATGAGGCACCAACCCAGAACCAAATTTGTACCATTTAAACACCGACCTATGATTATTCTCAGGCAACAGCAGCAAAAAGCAGCATAAGGTTTGATTACTAAAAAGAACATAATGTTACACAATTGCACGACAGCAATTATAATGGTCGTGAACTGCAGGGCTATGGCAACTTCCTTCTAAGCTCATAATTTAAGAAGAGAGAAAACGTGGACTATATCTGAAAAAAATGAAATCTTCTCCTGCTTGGGGAGTGCAGGAGAGGGAGAGGTGCCTGTGCTACGCAGTACAGCCACCTTTCACTTGGTCCAGCGACACTAAGCACACACGCGCCGGCAGCTCAGCTATCGCAATCAGCAGGGTAAATTGTCAGCTTTAATGAATTTGAAGTGTCTCCCAGGCAAACTACCTCATAATGAAACAACGCTCACTCTCAGCTAAACTCACAATCCCACACAATGGGACCACCAGGAGCTACAGCACAACTGAAGCTCATAGTGGTGGCTTGGCTTTTTAAAGGCATTTATTCAGTTGTCTTTCAATGAGCGCTAAGCAATTTGTGTTTGTATCCTGCTATTTATTAAAGCTGGTTCAGGAAGGAGGAGAATTCAATGCCTACTTCAAATCATTCCCCCTAGAAATGGTCATTTTTGCCCATAATGAAAATAGAGGATTCCCAGTGCTGGAAGGGCATAGCTTGAGTCAGAGTAATCCCTCTGAAATCTCCCTGTGAGGTGATGAAAGATCAGGAGGTTTTCCGAGAAAAGGGGGCATTCCCAGCACAGTCATCACCTCTCTGCTCTGTGGAAGGCTTTTTAGTCTGCAAGGAGAGGAACAGCTTAGCACAAACAGAAAGACACTGAGATACTTGCTCCGAGCACCACATTACATTGTCTGGAAAACTTGCAGAGGGACGTCCTGTTACAGAAAATGTTCATAATTTAGTGGATGGCAGAAAGAAAACACAAACCAAAATGTTTATAAATGAAGCGTTGCCCAAAACATTTCAGTCCTTCAGTTTTTTTTTAAAACGGCTGGGATGCTGAAGAAAACACGTTGCTGTTTCTAAGGAATGCTACCCATACTGCAGAGATGTAAATCAAAATTTAACAAGGAGGGTGATGCAATGGTTTCAGCCACCCATGGGATTTCTCCCATGGACTTTCCTCAGAGCTTGATAGTCAGAGAGAAGAAACATGGATGGAGAAGTTTGGGACATATTTTATCAGGAAAGGTAAGGATGAGAAGCATATGATGGGGAATTAGATGGTTTGAGGTGTGAAAGATGTCTCTGTGAAGCTAAGAATCTCTGTGCTGGGGTCCGCTGGAGGATGTGACACTCCCAAGTGAGGGGGAATGGCAGGAAATTAAGCCCAGAGAGTTTCATAGCCACACACCACTGTCACCTCCACAGTCAGACCATGACCAGACCCAGATGTGGGCAGTCACCTTGGGATAAAGTCATGAGCTACTGGTAATACACAGTGGCAGATAAAAGCAAAACCATACCTGTGACTCATGAGATTTAAAAAAGAGGAAATGGAGATTGTTGTGCTGCAGCTAGAAAAATGCTTTGTGAACTTCAGAAAAAGGGATCATTCTGTATAATAACTGCACTATGCTCATCTCCCCGTTCTCCAGACAGCTTAACCCATCTTTGCTTATTTTCATTTGCATCTCAAGGCCAGAGCCAGGCTCTTCAAGTCCTCTGCTGCACCACTCACCATACAGCAAATAGGATAATTCTGCAGCCAGCATTCTGACTGCTTTACAATGCCTAACAACATTTAGACTGTTCCCTGCTTTACTTCTGTGACAGCGTGGCAGGCTCTGCCAAGAGGAAACCTTCAAAGGACTTTGCATAATGTCATAACAAGGTTGCAGCAAGCAGCCAGATCTGAACTTGGGATCTCCCTTGGTGAGCTCTGCTGTGCGAGCAACCCTCCAGTTATTCCTCCCCTCCACTGCTGCTCAGAGAAGACCTTGCACTCCTGATGCTGTTTTAGCTACAGAAGAGTGCTTGAGAAAACAAACTGTAGGGTATTCCAGACCTCCCAGCTCCCGATCCCAAGCCTTCCGCAAAAATCTGGAATTTCCAGATATGTTGTAAAGCTGCTGCAACATCCTTTTGCAAGACAAGTGCGCAAACTAAAATCTGAGGCAGATCTAGGAATCACCCTACACAAATGCCTCTTTCCAAATACCTAGTGCTATTGTCCAAGTCTTTTAACTGAGTCCAGCGTCCTCTTGGTGATTACCCAAGGCTTTGTTAGACATGCAAATGAGACACTCATCTAGGATCTTCTTAGATGAGGACTTGGTGATGCGCTGCCTGCCTTATAGTGACAATGAAAGGGTTTTTTTGCTTATACTGGAGACTTGCTGAGTGTGCATAGGAGAGCAAGCACTCAGAAACCAAGGTTTTGAGGAGCTGACAGCATTCCCAACTGACAGCACACCAGCTCGCCTGTTCAGCGAAACCACCGTGAACAGTAGTGGCAGGCAGGCAGAGTAGGCAGGCAGCCAATGGAGATTGCTGCCTCCTGTGCTCATCTTCACCTTCCTTTCATCCTGCAACCTCACTTACCCTTCTAACCAAAGCCGTAGGTTTCAGGCTGAGGCTGGTTACCTGTTTATGCATTATTACTCTGGCCTCCTAAAAGGGGCTTTGGTACAATGGTGTCATGCAGACTAAGAAAGGAAATGCAGTCATCGTTTCAGAATTAGCATCTAACACACCCAGTAGTATCTGAAACACCAGATTAATCCAACACTCAGGCTAAGAACTAGTTTTCCAGCTAACTGCTGAGAAATGTTGACATTTTGAAACACATTCCCTGATGGATTATTGCAATCAAGTTCTGGGCTACTATTTAGTAGCATTTATTAGGTGCTGCAATTTTAAATAGTTTAAATATCATCAATGAATGAAGTAGACAGTTATTAGATAATAACCTGGACCCACTAAATATTCACTTTTCCCCTGCATTATTCATTCCCCTACAACAACATTTAGTGATTCTAAAACATTTTGTTACAATGAAGGTATTCCGTAGCTGTAGGAACGGGAAAAGCAGGGATCAAGGGATGGAAGGGAAATATTAAGGGAGGAGCAGATTAACTCATGGGCAATTGGCAGCTTGCAGGCTGAAACTGCTAGATCCATTCTTGAAGTGAGCTTTTGCAAAGCAGATTTGTGAGCTAGGGCCTTCGCAAGGGCAAACAGCACTGGAGAATCCACTGACCTGCCAGCCGCCAAGGAGATGCAGCTCTGGCCCAAGATGATGACAGAGCCTGAAATGCCAGTTGCTCTGCATGGGCAGCAAGAGACACACACCCAGCGTTATGCACAGCAGCTCATCTCAGCCCCCAGGGTGGCACAGCCCGGTCAGCACGGCGCTATACCCACACTAATAAACCTTGCCTGATGCACTCTATTCTGCCTGCTCCAGAGCCAACTTCAGCTCTCCACTGCGCACCATTAACTACCATCAACTTGCTCCAAGAGACCAAGACTTAAATGCCGATACTTATATTTTTAGAGTCCAGGATGGGCTCCCCCGTACTGCATTTGAGCATTATTTCCACATGCTGCTGTGTTTTGCTAAGCCATTCTGCTCATATCCAGGAGGATCCCACAGGGTTAAGGAATTAGCCTGGGGCATGGGAAAGTTGAGCTTCATTCCTTGATCTGCCACAGAAACCCCGAGTGCCATTGGGCATATCACTCAGCGCCTGCACTTGGGTCTCCTAACTGTAAAATAGGGATAGAAACCCTGTGAGGGTGTTGGTAAGAAGATAAAACTGTTACCATCTGGGAGGTGCTGCGATGCTGTGATAAGAGGGGCCATGCAAGAAACTTAGATAAACAGTTTCAAAACTCTCAGCTTTTTGGTGCTTTCTATTCTACAGGTGATGCACTCTGTGATTTCACACAGCCAGCTTCAATCTCACAGCTTCCTAAGCATCAGAGGTTTCCAGCCCAAATAATAGGTCTTCCCTCAAATTGCAAAAGGTCGTGGTCTTTACAATGGCAGTTTGCACTCTATGTTTTCATGACAGTAAGCAGAAATCTCCATAATGCTTCAAGGCCAGTGCACCTAAGGTTTTACACTTTGAGCATGAGAACATCTGTGTCATTTCCCAACGCTATCTCATTGACCACAACATTCATTCTGAGAACACACCATCAAGTGAAGCCTTTTCCAGAAATGCTACATAATGATTGTAAGCTCTGTTTTGCCCATCAGCACTCCTGCAGACTTCAGGAGAATTATAGGTAAGTCATCCCCCAAAAGCCCTAGAAAAAGAAATCCAATCCTGTAAATACTTTCTAGGATCAGTGATTTAAGCTTTCATAGACAGTGAAGAACTATGAGAGGACATGAAGTCGCTGCAGGAAGATATAAACAACCCATGAAAAAAACATTGCATTTCAAAAGATAGGGTACTTCTAAGGCCACGGCATTCTAAACAGAATTATCTGATGCCAGCACTGTTTATTTGGTGTCAGGGTCTCACATGCAGGGCAGCCACAGCTTATCAGAGAAGAGTTGTCACCTATTTAGAGAGAAGCTTTAAGCTAACAAATTCTTGCACTGTGGAGGTACCAGCCACATGTGAGAATGAAGCTAATGATACCCATTTTTCACTAGGGAAAGGAGCTGCCAGCACCACTACCTCCTTCCTCAGGATTAACACCAATCAAACAGGACAAGGAACAAATACGTGAGCCAACCATGAGTCCTAACACCAGTATCCAATGTGCATATATTATACAGCTAAACACTTAACAGATTCAGTAACTTCAAAGTGCATTACCTGGCTGAATTAACCCCCACTTCCACCTTATTACAGGATGCTTAAGAAAAGAAGAGGCTTTCAGTCATGTTCAGCAATAAGGTTGCCACGCACACTGTTATACGCTGCACAGCAATCCAGCAAGAAAATGGTGTGAATCATTTTTTTCAGTTTCTGAAATGACTTTGCTGACAGGCCAGTGTCATTCTGTAGGTTCATCTAACATCAAATCTCCTTCTGGCCCTTTGAGAACCTGTGAATTACAGTTAAATAAGCTCTAGTATAGCTTGTTCCTTGACATTAACTATGGAATCGTGTTGACATATGAAGAGTCACCTCATGTTGTGTTGCTCAGCATTTACCCTGTGCCAGCCAGGAGCATGCTTGGATAATTCTGTCTAAGTAGTTACGAAAACAGCAGAACTCAGGAGAAAAGGCTCCTGCAAAATTCGGCACCATTCCAGTTCACCAGCTAAATGCTTCCATCTGATATTCAAAACAGGCAGGTGGAAAATTATCCAGAGACACACCATCATGTTCTGCCTGAACAAATGCAAGAGGGACTAAAATACCACTTTGGACAGTAAGTCAATTTAAATCTAAGTGTTTTCCATCAATCCTCCAGTTTTTCTGGAAGATGCACAGGCTGTTTTGCTGTGGAAGAGACCTGTGCGCCTGAGGGTTTGAAGGGGAGTGTTAATTTATGTTTTCCTCCTCACTTGGTGGGATTCAAAGGGACTCCAGCTTGTTTCGCCATGCCAGCCTGTCGTTTTATTCCACCAGGCCTCCTATGCAAATAAAATTACCCAGTGGGTTTGTAAGGTCTGCTCACAACAGTGTTATAACTCATTACCCACAAAAGCCATGATGACGCTAAGTAGAGCATGCTCAGAACTGCATTCCACCTGACATCCAAAAAATTAACACACATTACAAACACTGATCCCAAAGGTCGACTCCTCTCACAACCAAGATGGGGTTTGCTCTCACTAATAGGAGACACATCAGATGTAGTTCTTGACATGGTATGATCTCCTCATCATACACTACCAACCTCACAGGTTGCAAAGATGTCAGCAACCATGTCAGTGCTTCTGACCCTTCAATGTCCATTAGAGTTATTATAAACAACAGGCTTTGGTACAAGAATCAGTATTTCAATTACTTAAGCCTAATGCCAAACTTGGTCGTTTCAGAAGCAAGATAATACAGCACTCACATATTATCTTATCTCTTCCTTTTCAGTAGCCATAGATAAGTATCATTATGCACTGTGAAAAAATGCAATCAATTATCTAACGTTGTTATTAATTAATCTGCGTTCAAAAAAGCTTGAGACTGAACAAAGATGTTAGATAAAGGCTAAGTATTGCAGATAAAGGCATGCTTCACTGAATATATGCTGTACAAGCATGAGCTGTGGTTGCACACATTTAACTGAACCAGGCATCCTCTCAGCGCATTCCATATGGCAGAATCGCAGCCACAATGGCTGCTTGCACAAGAAGGTGATTGGAGCGCTAAAAGCAAAATGCGAGAGGTAGGCTGGGAAAGGAGCTTGCTTCACGTAGGAGAGAGCCTTTGCAAAAACTGCCGATAAGCTTGGCATGAATCTCCTCCCCTATACAGGGAGACTGGGTCCCTGCTAAGGTCTGTCCAGGCACCGCACATGTGGCCAAGCTGTGTATGGCACGACGTATGAGGTGATGGTCCAGCCTGAGGCTCAAACGGGAAAAGGAGCTGCTATTCAGAAGAGCATGGCAGCCAGATTCTCATTCCTCTACACAGTCACTAGCGAGAGGTAGCAGGACTCACTTGGATGCCCGTGTTTGGATTACAGCTGCAGCCCCGCATCCAGTGCTGTGTACTTTAATGGTCTCAGGAAAATGGGTCTGGCACTCTGAATTGACGACAATTGATTGAAACCAGATGTTGTGAAAAATGCCTTTTTCCAAAGTTCAATGGCACATGAATGGTCTCAGCATGCCCCTGGATAATCTGACTTCTGTGGCCCAGTCTGCTGCAATAAACTAATTGGGACATAATATTTGTCTCTGCATTGTGGACTCCTTGGGGAAAGAAGCTTTTTAATTGCATACACAGCTCATAGGCCTGGTAGACTCTAAATCTCACTGGATGATGTGAAAAGTTATAGTGGACCTCAGCTGAACACCCTGAGCTCATGTTACTGTCTGGAGTTAGCAAAACTTTCGACTATTAAATCGTCTATTTCTTCAGGCCTGCTGGAAGTTTGGTTTCCACACTGATCTAAGCTCTTTTATGGCACAGTCCAAAAGATGACCAAACAACACACCAAAGGTAGAAAAGCACAGAAGTGAAAAAAGCATCAAGCTGTTTTTTGGCCAAACCGCAGATGCACTATGGCAATATTTGCTTTGTAGGAGAGTAGACACAGCCAGAGCCTGCACCACTCAGGCCTCATCCTATTTGCAGACCTCATCATAACAGATATATTTACACTGGCTCCACCTAATAACACACCCTGACAGACCCAACTGCACTCCTGCTCAGTCCTGCACATGCAGAGCAGACCCCAATTTGGTCAGCTTGCCTCCCGAGGCAGATAAAAATGACCTCAAAGCCAAGCTTGATTCATGGATGCCATTAGATGGTCCCGGGAGGATGACTGATTGATCCTGTTTACCTTTGGCACTGCAAGACATTTAACATCAGGTTGGGAGTAGCACAGCTTGTAGTTGTTATTCTAATGGGCTTCAAGACAGAGCTATTTGTTTAGGAGCATGATAAGACTTTTCAGACCACCGGCTCCCCACACACTCTGAAAGTCTATCCACAGCAGCAGGCAAAGTCATGACGCTAAATACACTGCAGAGTATTACCAAGGAAAACCTGTCCCTGATCTATTTCCTGTCAAAATCACAAAAAAGCTCAACAAATCCTACTGTGTTCAGCTCGCATCTTTCCAAAAACTGGGGGGCAGAAGCCTGCAGCTAAGGGTACGGAAGAGAAAAAGTGAGAGCAGACTTTCCTGGTGAGTAATGCAGCCGAGAGATAAACATCTAGATGCTCACTAAAACATACAGTATCACACGCAGATTAAAGGCTCCTTCCGAGATTTTGCAAGCAGCCAGCAACTCCTACCCAGCCATCTGCCCAGAAAGGGCCTCCGACTGCTCAACCAATCCATTTCCCGCCAGTGCCACAGGCTGGGCGATACCGATCTCTGCTGTGTTTTGTTATGAGAGCTTTGATGTACGAGTCTCCGCTGCAGCAGCAGCCCCCTTTAGGGAACAAAGCCATGATCTAGCCAGGCTCTTCACCAGTTGTCCAGGTATTAGGTTCTTTTTCCCAGCTTCAGGGCAACCCTATCACCAACACTTTCCTGTGACCTTTTGCAGGGAACCTTCTGCTCATGGCCATCTGCATCCTCCCCCTTTTCTTTTAAAGCATTCACCTGAACATTAGCAGCAAGCAATTACATACGCACTGGTTTGCATCAGTCACAAAAGCTGTAAGCCTCCAATTAACCACCTCATGCCTTTTAATGATACAACGCTAAACAAGGAAAAGAATTAGAGGGAACATCCTCAGAAGTGGTTTGCAGCAGGACAGAGCAGTCTTTATTACTGTTTATATTAGGGTAGCACCTAGGAAACTCAGCTAGAGGCTGTGAAAACAAATAGAGAACTTGGCGAATTAATTTAATATGGAGAATTTATAGTCTATAGGACTGTAAGAGTAGGTGGATGAGGTGTAGTGTAATGAGGAGAACACAATGATTTTCTAAGGATCAAAATAACCTACCAGCACCCTTCACTCGTCACTGCCAAGTTCCTGTATCCTCCCGTCTCAACACCACTTCAAGCGTGCAAATGCTGGCAGAGGGCTCAATAGCAAGACAAGTGCTTCCTTTGACTCCCAGAAGACCCATGCTGCAAAGCGCAAGAGAACGCATTGTCTCTGTCTTCAAAAGATAGCTGAAGTACGCACCTGATCAGAAGGTTTCAGGCAAAACAGCATTTCAGAGGAAGTTCACCAATCAGCAAAATCTCAACAAGGTGAGTCAATTCTTGCCCAGGTTCCCAATGAAACTTGCCCCGGGCTCCAAACATCAGAAACCTGCTGAGTTTCCTGCCTGGTCACCCATCTGGTTCCTCCAGCATTCAGGTTTCCAGGCCCTGGGCAGCCTGCTGCCCAAATAGGCTGCTTTGCAAGAGGGGAGTTCCACTGCTCCCACACTTCTCAGTCTGGGGTTGTCCCAGATGTTAGCCCATCTCAGGGAGAAAACACTAAGAGCATCCACAGACGGTGAGCCCATGAAGCCAGTGGAGAGGCTCAGCACTCCAGAGATGAGACGACCCACAGTGCAAGTTGGTGCACTATTCCCATTTTGCAGACTTTCTACCTGGTTTGTGTTTTGCTCCACTTCAGAGAGACTTCAGCCTCATTTCATCAAAACTAAACTTCTTCCTGAAACAGAACCCTCTTTTTAAGCTCATTCCTAGCAGACACCCCTCACAGGACAGCTGTAGCCTTCCCCTCTCAACAGCAGCCCCTGCATATCAGTCCTGTTTGAGCTGCTCTCAGGTCAGAGGCAGAGCTGTATATCCTGTATAGCCCACCAGAAACATTGTGGGGATATACAAATCAGTCAAACCTAAACTGCCTGGTCTGGAAAGCAGATGATATGCACTATTATAGTCCCACAAGCTCACAATGGAGAGAACAAAGTGCAAATCTCTGTAGTGTATCCATCAGCTTCTAATGGAATATTTGATCTGCCGAGGACTACACACATGATGTTGCAAATGACTACATTGGGACACGAATGGGACAGCATTCGTGGGCTGACCCAGGGCTCACACCAGTTCATCAGATTCACAGACGAAGGAAATGGGGAAAAAGGAAGAGATTCACTTGGAAAAATCACTGCCTAAATGAAATTTTTTCTATGATTTTCTAGAAAATATGTGGGATTAGATTTTGCAAAGGACTGACAGAGGGCAATACCAAAACAAAAGCGACTGAAGGAAACTTAAAGTATACGCGAGGTTTCTTGTTCTGCTTCATTTAGCACTGAACATTTCTCATTGCTCATGGACCAAGAGATAGCAGCAGCAGCTGCTGTGCACGGACATCTTTGCTTATCCTGGTCAGCCACCAACAGGCTCCAAAGTCTGTTAGGAGGAGCCTAACTTTATCCACACTATGAGAAACATGTTTCCAGAAGTCCGTGTTGTTCCCAAAGACATACCTGCAATACGTGGAGCAAGCGCCGAGGCTCCTCCTTGGGATGCAGCCAGGCGTGCTGTGAAAGCTGAGTGCTCCAGAGCACGCTGGGGGGAAGTTCTCCTGGGAAACATCTGTGGGAGACACTGACACCAGCTGTAGGGTCATGTGGGGCTTCAGCAACAAACCATCTGTCAAGACCTGCTTATTAGGATGTTTACTCACAAAATTGGGTTTTTCATCAATGCACCATAAGTGTTTTTTGAAGCAGCCCCGACCACCAAGAAAATGGTCTCAGAATCAATCAACAGGAACAAGAGTGGATCCAGCAGCCAGAGGAATCAGTTTCTAGCACAAGGACCAACTTCACAGCTCCTGTTTGTCCACATTGCTACCCCTACTAATCGTAGAACAGTAAATTATTTTGGGGTTTAGACTAATATCAATGAGGATCCTTTGGCAGGACAAAGGGCCTTTTGTTTCCTTCCCCCATGCAAAAGCATTGACTCTCTGCTGTACATTAGGGATGGTGATCTATTATTTTCACTTCTTTTGCTGTGTTTCCTGTCCATATCATGATGCTTGAGTTGAGAAGTTAATGAAGGGGGAAAACACAACAGAGAAAACCCAGCTGTCTTCTCACCTTTTTCCCCCCCCCCGAATCTGAAATTCATTGCTTATTTCATATTTTTGCAATAGACCTACAAAGTTTACTTAGACCAAAGATGTAAGTGCTGTTCTCTGAAGTCATGAGGAACACCCCCACAGCTGGATGACTTCAGATGAGAGTCAACAGGACAGAGGATGAAAATTACACACTCCCACTTTAGTGGCAAAGAAGAGGGAAGGGAGGAAGGCTCAGAGCGCCCACATTACCATATACATGAGCCCAAGCAACCTACCCAGGGTGATGGTGGACATCTGCAACAGCCCCAGGGGAAGACACATGCTCTGAATCAGAAATCAATGGCTCAGCAATAAAATCCTCTCTCAGGGCTAAGACCATCCTTCAAGGGCAGCAAGTCTTACCTTAGCTCAACACAGGCAAAAGAAAGCAGCAGGGACCACAGCAGAGATCACTACCTCTATAGCAGAGAAGGCGAGGGGAAAGAAAGGGAGCCTGTCATTCACCAGTGATAATAAAAATTTCTGAGTGTGCTTCCTCCTCTCCCTACAGGAGCATCTTCACCCTAAGCGCTGATGGGCTTCAGGTAGGACAAGTCAGATCCAAACCTCCCAGTCCTGATATCCCTCTCAGGAAAATATCTTGGGATAGCTGTGGATTGTGCAGATAGAGGGCTGCTTCAGGGTGTCCTGCACAGTGCTGAGGAGAGCAGCGTGTTGCTTCAGTATGTTGTTCCATACAAGCCACTCAGAAGACACCTGTAAAAAATAGGTATGTTGTGGATGAGAAGGGGATGGTTTCTCTTTCTTTCAAGCAAGTGAACATCAAGGAAAACACTATCATGAGCTGTTTGACAGGAGAAACAAACCGGAACTTCAGTTTCATTCAGCGCTTGTGCTTTAATGCCAGGTCACAATTTATTTCAAGAAGAAGAAGAAAAAAGCAGTAAAGGAAACACTTACAGGATGTGCCTGCTGTCTGCTGTGGCCTGGAGGCACGAAGTGGCTTAAGCAATAGCATAGATTGGGATATCCAGGTCAATAGCCAACACTGCCCTTGACCCCACTGGCTACCTGGTGAGATGGTTGCTCGCAGGAGGCACAGGCACTGCTCCTGAGGTTGATGCTATGGCTTTTGCAAGCTGCTCCAACAGGATTTACAGACTGCTTTCTTATCAAACCTGAGGGATTTCCTCTCCCACTCCTTTCCCAGCCCTTGCCCTGCACTGGGAGATATAGGGCATGACACAGTGCTGAGGACTGACCTTATGTCTAGAGAGAAAAGGCAATCACCCTGATTCATCACCTTCCAAGGCTCTGGATTTTTAGCAAACTCTTACTCCTTCCTGGGTTCACCTTCCTGAGAGAAGGAACAACTTCAGGAAATCGGGTCAGTCATGAGTCCAGGAAAGAAAGCTGTAATGTGATATAGGTCAAACCCACAGAAACGCTGGGAATGTCTCCTTTTACAGTGGGCCCTTCCAAAAGGAAACCAACCCACTGTAAATAATGTGTCTGGGAAGAGAAGACAAATTTTTAACCCTTCCCTTGCGCTTACTGTTTGTTCAGTCAAACCGCAGCTTTTCTTGAAGCCAGGCAAAGTCACCCTCTCTGCACTTCCTAGCTCTGTCTCCAGTTCTGGGTAGCCCAGACATCCCACTGTTTTGCCAATCCCACTGCCTGAAACTGGGGTTCAAGTAAGGTTAGTCAGGCACATGAATGGCTGCTGTTCCAGACCCTACAGGTCTGGTGTCTGTGCCTGGCCCTCCCTGCCTGCATCACTCTCCTAGGTAAACCTGGACATCCAAGGCAAGCAGTGAAGGTAGAAAGGGTCATTCTGTTCCCGAGTGCCGTTCCCAGGACTTACACAAAGTCCTGCTACTGATACAGAGCACAAGTACATTCACTCTAATATATCTCTAGGTGGTTCTGGCTCAGTGCCCTCAAATACAACAAATAACAAATGCATCTCTTCCTTTAAAAGCACTTCCTTCTATTACTGCTTAAAGCACAGACTCAAGACCCTGCTTCTCCCAAGTTCAGATTAACAGTTTGAATCAAGTTTCACCATACAGGGAGAGCAGGGAGTCTTTCCAACATTAGCCAAGGGAAGTCACTGGGACAGCTTGTACAAACAGACGTAGGACGCTTGCAAAGATGAGCTTAGAGACCTTGATCCACTGGCATTCCTGAGTGTGTGCTTAATTCACCCCAACCACGAAGTACCCAAAGCATGCACTGAAATGCTTCGCTGAGTAAGAATGGGCTTAATCACATACTTAAACACTTACTGCATGAGTACTTCAGAGATTAAGATTGATTAGGTCCTTCTCCTCCCTGTACCTCATACTTCCCCTCCTCTTCATGAAAATCTCACTTCTGAAGCCACGAGGCTCACAGTGTACAAGGAGACACAGGGAACATATTTTTCAACAAGTTGCAAGTTTTCCAGCTTCCTGCCCTTGACGGCAGAAGACTTGAATGTTTTTTGGAAGAAAACACCTAATTTGCTTACAAAGCCATCACATCATGAGGTCAGAGTCCAAATCATATAGATTTCCTTCAGTATTGTCACAAAAATCTTAATTCCCAGGACCTTCAACTCCAACTCCTTTAAAAAGAACAAAAGCCAGATTTTCAGAGCTTGGCTCAGTGAAATCAAGTTATTAATGTTAATATACTTTATTGATCTTAAAGGAATACAACATGGAAACAAAGGCCATTAATTGAGAGGCTCTCTTTACATTAACAAGTCATTCAGCACAAACAGAGCAGATCCAAACTGAGGTCCCCCCAGGTACAATATACACAGTTCAAGTGTTTACTTCAGCCTAGATTTAGTCTAGTCTCCAATGTCATTTGGACCAAACTTGTCCACATTTTTTGACTGGAAGCTATTTCAGGGAGCCGTCACTGGTTCTGACTCCCATGTCCCTGTCCAGGTAGAAGCACATTTGCTGTGCCCCTGGAGTAGACTGTCTGGGTTAGCATTCCAGAGGCATCTAGCTAGCTTCCACCAAAACTGCTCTGCTGTCCAAACCAACACGCAGTAAGTGCAGATGACCATGGGATTCACTTCCAGATTGCTCTGTTGCTTCAAACAAAAGCAGAAAGGTAGAGACAGTCAGAGGGAGAGAAAAAGCTCTCCAAGGACAGCAAAGTCGCAAGGCAAGGTGCAGTAGGTGCATTCTGTCACTAGGATGGTTCATTTCGTTTGGAGGTCATCAATTTTTTCTACAGTTTAGAAGAAACTGTAGGGTGTAAAATTGCTGCCCAACAGTGACTCACACAGTAGACTAACATAGGGACTATGTCCATAACAGTGTTCTCATTACAGTGGGACGACGCTCACCATAACAGAGGACATCAGCACAGGTTGCCCAAGTGAAAGGGTGGATGAAATTATTCTGCCATAGGACAAGAGTGGCCAGAAATACATGTCCATAGCTTGAATAAATGCATGCCACCAGCAGCCAAGCCTGCAAAGTGAACCGCTTTGCAAAGCAATGCAACACTTGTCTTCAGCAGCAGTTGGGAGGCCAAATAAAGAGTGAGGAAATTCAATTGCATAGACAACGCCCATCAGCTGCACCAAGATCCTAGGAATGCAGGAAATGGCCTGCTGAGTCAGCAGGATGGTGCATCTCCTCCAGCTAATGGTGCTTCAGTGGCTGCAGGAAAAGTCTTTAGGGGGAGCACGCAAGCCCGGCCACTATTTGCAGTCCATTCACCCCACATGCCTCCTAGCACCCACAGTCATTGGGGATGGTAGAGCACACATCCTTCCCTACCTTCTCTAACCCCTTTGAACTTGCTGATACTGTATCTGTCTTGCCCTTTCCTGTGGCAGAAAATCCCCTGCTGTGTAAAAAAGCACTTTCTATTTATCCCTCTTAAACCAATCTCCCACTTGTTTCCGTATGTCTCCCCTCATTCCAGCATTGTGGGTTTTTTTTAAACTCCAGAGCAACTGTTTTTCACCACAGTGCTCCATCTATACCGTTTAGTTAGAGAAAGAAACATCATGCCATGCAAGGAGCCTCAGCACAATTCCTGGCAAGTTCAGAAAAACTCAGGAGAAAGGCAAGTTTGAAAGATAGACCTGAGGTTTCTGAATGGTCTCCACCAGTTTGCAGTCTCTGCATCCTCTCTGCATTGTGCAGAGGACACTGCAAAGAGCTGAGAAGGGTTCAGGTTTTTTGTACTAGCAACTCAGTTGTCTGTATTATTGTTAGCTACTCCAAAAGATATGTACTAGATACTGAAGTTAGCTATTAAAAATGTCTTTAGCTGTTTCTGCTTCCTCAAAATGTTCATGTCCTTGCTCCCTCCCATGAGAAAAATCACAGGGTGAGGGAGACCCATACCCGCCCGGCGTGGCGAGTCATCCCCCGAGTGGTGATGGCAGCTAATAAAAGGCTCTGCTGTGGCAGGAAGGGATGTAGATCCCTCAAGGATGGCTTTGCCAGCTGCCACCTGAGGAGTGCCCGACCTTGCTCTGAGCCAACAGACAGAGAGATTTGGGATTAGTGAAGGCACAGGACTCATGGAGAATCTTTTGTCTGTCCTTACCCAGGATGAACCTCAAGCCAGAAGAAAACTTGCAAGGGATGGACAGATTCCCTCTGAAGCTCCAGGACATGGAAAGCTGCAGAGGGCTAGGACCAGCAGGCTCTTTTGCAAGCAGGGGTTTTGCTATGGAAGGTCAAATACAGACCTGGGGGACTGGTGCTTATCACTTGTCCTAGTAAAGCTCTTGCAGGACTTCACCAGATGGTTAAAGAAACTGGCAGTGCTGACAGTGGCCTTGATCATTTAAAGAGTACTAGAAGAAATGAGGCAGAGACCTGCAGAGGACCCTGTTTAGCCCAGTCCAATTTACTGAGCTAAGCATCAGACTGAAACACCTCCTCTTTCAGCCTCTCCTGGAAATACAGATGAGTCAAGGTTAGATGACTCCATTTACGGGACTCTCCATTCTCACCTTCCTTCAAACCCAGCTGTCCAAACCCTTGTGCCACAGGCACATCAAATTTCTCATGACAAGCATGAGGTCCACACCACAGCTGGGACATCTAGGCACAATGCCAGGGCCTCACTGACCCTGCACACACCGGACACAGCTCGCTTCGTCATCTGCTGACCCACAGCTGGTGGCTGGGGTTAGGGAGCAGAAGACAGACCCAAAAAGCCTCCTGGAAGGCAGACAGCCCAGTGACACTCCGCCCTTTCAGATGACAGCACCTCAGAGGGTGTGTGGCACTGATTCCTGCAGCGGGAGAGATGGTACTTCAGAGGTGTGCAGCGACACTATATAGCCTGAATTGCAAGGAATCCAGCTAAAGGGGTCTGTCTGCCTTTGTCCTTTATATTAAGCATATGCTTTCTGTACTTTCCCGCACTCAGTTACATATGGAGCACAGGGGTAACTAATCCCAAACCTCTTCAACTTGCCCTCACCTTGAAATAGGCCCCAGTGCAATGAAGAGAAATGTTCCCGCCTCAAACTTCCAAAGACTATCATAAACACTGGGGATAATTAAAACATGAACATTATGAAAAATATACTGGCAAGGCCTCAAGGCTGTGGAGCTGGAAAGCCAGGTAGCTTAAAGAAGTGCCAGATACTGAACTGGTCTCCAAGATTAGCAGATGTTTTTCAACCTAACATTGCAAAAACTTACTAACTTCGATGTGTTTCCTAAATCAGAACCAGAGAAGAGAATGTGTGTTGTGTATTGGGACTGTATCAAGTACTTTTCCAGCACTGAAAGATCTTCTATTTAAAAAAAACACAAAGGAAGGGGTAGGGGTGGGGGTGGGGGTGGGGGTTGTTGTAGAAAGAACTAGGCCTGTTTAAAGGATTCTGGATGCTTACCTAAATCATGTAAGAAAAGGAAAATTCCTTCCCCAAACTGAAAAGACTTGGATGCAATTAAGATGGAGATAGCATCAGCTCATTTCCCCGTCTGGTATTAAACTATTAAACTATTCAGCACAAGTACTGCAGAATACAGTGGTTGCATCTGATACAGTCTTACAATATTTAGGTGGTCATTTTCTTTTTTTTTTTTTACTCAATTATCTAACAAGAAACTATTCAGCAGCTCACTTTTGAAAACCAGCTTCCCTCACCTGGTACAAGACAATGTGCAATTAAAAACTCATCATCCCAAAGCCACTGGTTGGTTTGTCTTCTCACCAGCAGCTACTTTACAGCCAAAGAGACAGAGTACATGTCTGAAGATCCTCCCCACTACACTTTGAGGAGATTTACAGGGATTTGCATGTTTTTCTCGCTCAAAGAGAGATTATGTGGCACGATTAAGAGATAGTCCAGGAAAGAAACTACTAGCTTCGACAAGTTTCTTGACATTCCCTTTGTTTGATATAACACCCATCAGTTATTAAGGGGAATGCACTAAGTTGCTGCTTAGCCTTAGTAATGCCATGTTTAATAACAAACATTACTTCTCTCCCCTCTCTGCAGTGACAGCCATTGTCCAGTAATTTCTGGATGAAATATTATATATAAACATTTTACGCATAGACAGATATAAGCTGCCTTTCCATGTGTAAAGCCATGGGAGAGTTATGACCAGAGAAGACCAGTTACAGCTTTTCCTGTTTCATGGGAGATGGAAGTACAAGGACTTTCTGGGTCACTGAATGCAGAACCTTGTGACCATACTGCAAGACCCCTTCACAGAAACTGACATTCTTCTGTTAAGAAAAGGGAAAAAAAGTAATACGAGAAACATATTTTATACGTAGGGGTTTGCTACACTGCAGATTAAAAAACAAAATCTGCCACTTAGAAATTTACCACTGTCTCAGAAGATGCTCCATGAGACATTTAATTCTGGGTAGATATCTCCTTGCCACACTTGCAATGCAAGGAAAACTGAGAAAAAACCCTCTGCCTTTCAGGTAGGTGACAGCCCAAAGGACACAGAGTCATCACAAAGGAAGGTGTCTGCTCAGCAGACCTTGCTATGGAATGGACAAGCTGTACACATATCCCTGAAATTCATAGCAGTCACAGCATCCACACCAGTTGTACGTCCACCACTTCAAGGGTGCCAGAGCAGAAGATGAACCTGCAGAAACCAGCCCAGCCTCTGGGCCCTGCCACAAACCTCCAGCCTTCCCACCAGGCAGCTTCAAAGCTGCTGCTGCGAAGAGAAGCAATGCTGTCTACAGTTAGCTCCTTTCTCCTTTGTTGGCAGACTCACCTCCAGTCCTATGGGAAGAAAGAAACTGAGAGAGACCAGTGGGTGACACAATTGTCACTTCTTTCCATAACCTTATCAGGGCTGTGATAGCAGTCAGCTACCATACCTAAAGAGGGCACCAGGGACAGCAAGTCTGTGCTCTCCTCCACCCAGCCCAGCTTCCAGAGCACACAGCTCTTGGGGATTTATTTCCTGGACATTTCAGAGGGACACCTGTTGCATTACACAGATCTATTTGGTTACAGAAACCTACCATCTGCCCCCATGTTGTACCAACCAAAGTCTGCAAGCACCCTGACAGCAAGGAGGATTAATATTACATTTCCATCTGCTCCGCAACACGAGCTGCCTGTAAGCAACAACCAAAAAATGCCTGTGAGCTCCTAAATCCCATTTTGTCCTTAAAAAATGCAAGTTACAGAAAGAACAAGAGGAGCCATGACAATCCGGTTCCTTCAAAGCACAAGTCACATTCCCAGCAACATTTTAATCTTACTCCGTTTCCTGCATGGTTAAATGCAGAGAACATTAACAGGTCACATCGGAGACATCTAAGTGGTGACAGAGTCAATATAAAACCACTGACTGGGTCTGCATCAATGTAACAAACTTTAAGTATTAAAACAGACTGTTTATTACAGCATATGATGTGTTATATTAATTTACACAATGATATATATATATAAAAACAGCCATTGATGATGTACAGTAAATTGGACATCAACAGGAATATTTAAACTACTGATACTCATGCACGTGACATGCATATGGGTTTTTTTTTCTTTTTCAAAAGCAGTTTTACACAATATACTGAAGTTACTACACCTTGGTCAGCTACTCCAACAGTTTACTCTCAACACCACCACTGTCCGGAGTGGGACTCCCAGGAGATTAGAGCAGAGTGCACTCCAGAGAAGATGACTTAACCTCAGAGAGATTGAACAGGAGCCCTTTCCTGGTGGGGGAAGGCTGGGGGAGGACAGGGGTGAGTTTCAAGAAGAGAATCAACAAGAAAAGGGAAAAAAAAAACCAAAACCCAACCAAAAAAAGGCCAGGAGGAAGAAGTTCCAGATGTGGCAACAGGAGCAGCAGAAAGGGACAAGTAAAAACATGAAGACCACCCACATACCCTCCCCCTTATCCCCTAAAAACTTATGACCTTAAGCTGTTGATATCCTGTATAAGACCCAGAACTGGAAAAACTAGGCAAGGAAGATCCATTCCCAGAAACATCAGCCTTTTTTCAAAGCCTTCTGACACCATGCACTGGAGGCTGTTCACCACTGAAATGGCATTGTTATGGTTTTGTTTTTTTAAAAACAAGTATAACGGTCTTTAATTTCCACATAAAAGGCACTAGTATCCACCCAAGTTCTGAAGACAAGTGACATAATTTACCTTAAGTTTTAAATATTTGTATAAAAAGAAAAAAAATCTGTGGAAATATGTACACAAAAGCACCTTGCTTCGGAAAGCAGAAGCAGATACATTCCACCGAGTCACCTCATTAGACAGTTGTCATGAGCTTCAGGGAGCCCGACCGAAAGCGAAGGATTTTCTTCTTGAGGTTATGGGAGGCTTTGATTTTGACAAAGGCCTTTGCTGCATTTTCATGCAGCTCTGGGGCTGTGACTGTTTGGATGGGGAGTGTCTGGACAAACTGAGACCAAATAAGGCCCCCGCTCTCATCAGAGTCACTGGTTGTCGTGCTCTCCCCTACGAACTCCACCTCGCTCAGGCTTGACTCACTGTCCCCAAAGCAGTTCGTCGTGTAGTTGCTCTGCTCATCCTCGCTCGTGTCCACCACGGTGGAGTGGAACAAGGACTCGCACTCCGCCGAGTACTCCGAGTCGCTGGCCACATAGGCGTATGGGCTGACGTAGGGCAGGGGGACCTGTGAGTAGACCCCCACACCTTCCCGCCGGTTCCTCCTCGCCCTCCGTAGGGCCTCCTCATACGAAATCTCTGCCGATGACTTCCACCGGCGGTAGTCAGCCCTCTTATGTTTAGGCTTGGCCACCACGACCTCTCGGCCATGCCCATGGGACCGAATGGCGGATTTGTGCAGGCCAGCCTGCCGACTTGGGATGCCCGACTCCTGCTGCAAGCTGCTGCCTCTCTTCCCCCGTGAGGAGGGTTTCTTCAGTTTCTTATTTGTATCCAACTCATCAGGAAAGCGGCACTTCTTGCCAACAGGCTTGGTTTTCTCCCGCAAGGTCTGCACACTGTTTTCCAGCCCGTTGGCAAGGTGGGGCCTGTGTTTCAGCACGGAGCTTTTCAAAATCTTGACATTTCGGGTGCCTTTGTGAAGCTTCATGCTTTGCTGCTGGGCCGGTATGTACTGGGCGTTGACCAGCAACCCATCGTCCAGGCTCTGGGAGGAAGAGCCCTCGCTTTTGAAATCCAGCGCGGGCCTCTCCTCAACAGCAGGCGATGAGGAGCGAGCCGCCTGCAAGCTGCTCTTCAGCAGGACTTTTTTGGGAGGCTGGCTGACCCGGTGGTTCTCCGGCTGCAGCACCACGGGCTTCCCCGGGCTCTCTTTGGGAGATGCAGCAAAGAGCTGACCGTTCTCTTTGGGGACATCCCCCGCTGCAGCCACTGCGTTGCGGCTGAGCTCTGGAGGTGCCGGTTTGACACCCCGTGACAGGTGCTTGCTCTGAAGTTCACTTGTCGTGGCGGGTGGGAAAGCTGCTGGCAAAGGTGCCTTCCTACTCTCCAGCTGCTCACCGGCTGGCTCCCTTGGCCTCTGCTTTAATGGGGAGGGTGCCGCATGGTCCAGAGCAGTGGTCCCACCAGAAGGCAAGCATGCTTGCTTGGAGCTCTTCAGGTTCACGACGTTACCATGAGCCACCACCCCAGCAGGCTGCCTGACACACATGCTTCCATGCCTCAAGATCCCTTTGGTGGGATCGGCATTGAGACTCGTCCTGGGTTTGTTAGTCCTTACCGCGTGAGTCTTTTTCTGAACCAGGCTTAAGATGTAACTGTCTATCCTCTTGCTGGTGGAAGGACACGGCGCCAGCCAGGAGCTTTGCGGGACAAAGGTGTTAGTGGATTTTCCAGAGTCTGTTTCAGATCCAGCGCAAACATCGCTAACGTCACAACCAAGCCTCTCCTCTTCTCGCTGGGGGTTTTCAGTCACGGGGAGAAGAAACATGGGACTCTGCACAGCTACTGCATGGAGTGGGCTGGGGTACCGGTAGACGTCATTCCCATTTTTAGACACCAGATCACACTGGTACTTTGGATGTACATCTGCAACGACATCGAGGGAATTTGAGTGCGGTGTGGACAAAGAGCGACAGACAGAGCCTGCGGTCTGGTCCTCATGCTGGCCTTCCTTATTATAGTCCATCCAGCCTATGAGATCTGAAAGGCATTTTAGAAAAGTTTAGAGAGCCTGCCAGGGACAGTTCTGCTACGTTTTTCATGTGCTGCCAAGGACGCTGGTCCCATCTACGCATACGATGCAATGTTTCAACTACAGCAGCGCTGTTCAGAGGAAACCTTGCAACCAGGGATGTGATTCAAGCAATACAAAAGCAGCACTATTCTTCTGTGGGTGTCTTTGTAACTGCAGCTATGTAGGATTTACCCCAATATGACTACACGGTTAAAAAAAGAATAATAAAAAAAATCACAGCCCTAATGACAACATTTACATTGGTCTCAAATCTGTGCCTAGGTTGCTAAGAGCTTCCTATTTCACTTGCAAGCCATCCAGAAGTCTGTAAGGGTCTCCTATGGTTATACGTTACACAACTACCTGTAAAACTCGCTGCTGGCCTCAGCACATATGAATCTTATATTTTACTTTACTAAATCCAGAGTAACAAAAAATATAGACAAGACACCAATGAATTCTTTCAGCTTATTGACAAATTTAACTTCCAAATTTTTTCAAGCATACCTTGGGTCACAAAAAAAATTCCAGATCTAATTTTATTGTTGTTATTATTATCATTGCTATTGTTTTTATCATCATAATTATTTCATAATTATAATAATGCTAATAACAATAACAGATGCTCCTTGTGAGCAATAAAGTGTTAAAGAATGGGAAACAGGCTCAGCCTTCCATAGAAGTACAAGAAGTGCAGGTCAATCCAGCTGACATCCTAGCCTTAGCTCTGCAAAGAGTTCTGTAAGAGAAATCCAGTGCGTTTCAAGATGCATGAGTCAGACTTAATGGCTAAGGCACTTACTTGGGAGGTAAGCAACCTTAGGAGCAGGGCTTTGGTCCAAGCACCTAAGATTATTATTTTCTCAAGCTTATGTTGCCCTTGTCTACTTGGGTAGGGGTACAATCTAAATGATCCTTCTAGGTCACTGTCAGTCCTGTTTTCTACCCTTAGGCTAGAAACTTCAGACAGGGTACTCAAATTTGAATGCTCAGTGCTTGTCACTTATCTAAGGCTTGTTTCAAAAGAGGTCTCTCAGACCTGACAGATATCATGTGTGAACAGGAGAGAAAGAACAGGGAAGTTAGGAGCACGAACTTCCTCCAGATCACCTCACAGTTCTCCCACATTTCCTAAGTTCTACGTCGATGCCTGGAAACATTGACAAAAAGACTTCTTTGAAACATGCCAGTTGGTGAAATTTCATCTCTAAAGTGAGACAGTATGAATAATGAAAATTTTAGGTTTTCATGACGTATACAGAAAACAACCAGCTACGCAATCAGCTGGAATTCCTTGTGTATGTTTTTCCTTTTATGTATGGCCGATGAAGATCACATATACCTTACAATGGGGTACATTAAATTACCTCAAGCTGCTCAAAGGATAACTTAGAGGACTTCTCAGCATCTCAGTATGAATGTATCCCAGGCTGTATTTTCCCACTTCAGAGTTAGAAGAACGTGAATTATTGTGTCCTTGATTCACAACAAATCACTATAAGTTAACCTTAAAGAGCAGAACGGAAATTGGAAATACTATGGTTAGAAGCATCCTCCACAACCCAAAATGAACTAAAACTTTTGAATGAGCATGTCTGCAACCAGTAACGATCACAGAGTCCTACTGAGGTAGGTGTCCTATCTGGACAACAGACAAAGGAGGCTTCCTATTTAACCAACCTCACACATTAAGGTTTGCATCTTCAGCCTAGTGTCCAGGGAAAGTCTCTGTCAAAGAGACCTGTTTTTTCCCTGTTCCTGATGTCTATTTGTTTATATGACATAAATGCAGGACACACCTCAGCATGGTCACCTGGGGGTTGAGGACCATCAGAACTGACAAAATGACTGCTATAAACAGACTGACATGCAGCCTGACCTCCTAAAACCTGTAGCTAGCTCCTTACTCTGTCACTTTAATGAAGACATGGCTGTGATCTGTCTTTAATTATTGCTATTTGCTGAAAATGCTTTTCTAAAGGAAACCATGAGAAATTAGCCAACTAATGTGCTTATGTGTATAGTTACCACTGCCCTCTACTGGGTAGAGCAGCTGTCATATTTTCACGTGTTTAGAGGGACATTTTCACATGTAAGGCTGGACTAGCGGAGGGCAAACAGTCCCGCCTCATGACCCATGTACATGATAGGCACTGGTACCTTTTCAGAGCATAGTAAGTCAAATGAAAGGAAGAAGGGTTAATCCAACCCAGATACTCCTGAGGCAGTATTTCCAAAGCCAAAGCCACCTCCTGGAGTATGATGTATTCGACCTGCTTTTACTATACCTGCAGATTTAGGGCGTCCATCTGAGATATTCAGTGTTGCCTCCAAAGGGCTGCAAAAGCAAGTGCTAGAATGGCAACTGGATAAACACTCACTGAAGACAGAGTTAGATGAATTGGAGAGCGATCCAGAAGCTCCATCACTCAGCTCATAAAACCCTATAAAAATAAGAGTTTGGATTTATATTAGTTATGTCTACACAAAGTTACCATTTGTGTCCCTAGAAAGGCAGTCAAGCTGATGTTTATGTTGGCTTAGTCTATTGCAATTAGTTATGGGATTTCATTCAGTCACCCAAAAAAACAGTGTACAATTTAGTAATATCCTTATTGCTATGAAGGATTCCATTTAAAAGTAAAGCGCTTAAAAGTAAAAAAGCAGAACTTTACTTAGCGTATGAAATTTTGAACTTTTTTTTCTTTAACCTGTACAGCGGCTGGGGTTTTAACCTTTACAGGGGTTTTCAGACTTTAGCAAGAGGATCCAGGCTGTGTTTGACAGCCCACTCATTTAACAGTGTATTATACTTCCAAGACAGACTCTCCAGCTATTACTTGACTACAAAATTTCTACCAAGTGTTGGGCCCAATGCTATCCATTATTTTCCTCAAAGTTCTGGTGATAAATATAGTATTGGTGGAAGACATGAAAGAAGAAAAATGGTAAATAATGTGCAGACACAGAAAATATAATTTCCTGGTAAATTTGGACTACTCAAGAAAAATATGACATACCATAATAAAAATTTAAATTGTACATTTAGGAATAAGGAATGCAGGTCATGGCTACAGAATGGGGATGCATCCTGGAAAGGACTTAGTGTGGAAAAGCAGCTCAATCAAGCTTAATGATATGGCAAAAAAAGCTAATGAGACTGTTGGATGTACAAAAAGACTGAATAGCAGCAGGGAAATTACTTCAGCAGTCTATACAGCACTGGTAAGAAAGACATTGGGAATGGTGTGCCTGGTCCTTGAATCCAGCATGCTTATAATAACGCTAAAAAACTGGAAAGGGGCCATAAAGCTATTTAAGAGCTTGGAAAAATGTCTTAAAACAAATGACCTAATGAACTTGACCTGTTTAGCTCATCAAAGAAAGTCAGGAATTACATTGTATAGCACCTCCAAGAGGAGAAAAAGCTGGATACTGGAAGACCTTACTCTATGGGAGAAAAGCATATAAAAAAAAATCAGTGCTGGAACAAATTGAATTCAGATTAGAAATTACCACGGTTTTAACAATTGCAAGTGGGTGGATTCTCTACTTCTGTGTCTTCAGAACAAGTTTAGATGCCTCTAGGAAAGGTTCCTCATTATTAAATACCACTTACTGGCTTCAACGCAGCTAGAATGGGATGAAATGCAATATGTGGTCCCCCATCAAATTGTTTGATTCAGTACTCCCTTCTGGCTCTAAGATCAATTTTGACATCTTCCTCCTGCTGACAGTGTTTCCTTTCACCATTTTTCCTGTAGCCTCCTTCCTAATGTGCAGGAGAATTAGAACTTTCTGAACTAATTCGTGGGTGACCTTGGAAAAAAAATTAAAAATGCCCCAAACACTAAAAATCTAATTGAAATTGAAATGCTCCTCTGAATATCTTGCCTACAAACAGCAACCTTTCCAGTGGTAGGTGAAACTTGCTAGTAGGCATTAATTATCAGAGTGTGAACACGCTATAGACATTTACTACTGTAGTACTGAAAACTACAGCCAGTTTAATTCGAGGTGCCAAGGGAGGCCCCATTTTGCCTCACCTGAACTTGGACGACTGTCTGTCTCGAGGTGTTCATCCGTCGTTTTCTCCACGTCCAGGCGGAGATCACTTATTTGCTTATCTAGCTCTTGTAACTGATTTAATAGGCCGGCGTCCCTCCTCCTCAAGCAGTTCTGGAAAACAAGAAGACAAACAACATCAGCTCATTCAGTGCAGCAGACATGAAGGGGCTCCAAAGACAATCAGCTTTCTCCATCTCAGCATCGCAAAAATGCCTTGTCAATATTCTTTTATTAAAAAAAAAAACACAAAACAAAACAGAACAGAGCTCTGAAATTCTAGATAGATGCTCTGGATAAATATTTAACTGAAGAGTTACGCAGGCACTTCGTTCCAGCCTCTTCCAGCCAGTTCTACATAAGGAGCATGCTCCACAATTTGGGAAGACCAAGATGTGATGCTGGCAAAGGGCCCCTCGCCCCTTTGCGGGACCACAGCTGTAACAACAATGCTGTATTGTATGATATGGTCAAACCAGACCTGTGCACGTGAAACGGGCCACTTCAGCGAACAGACAGCTTTGCCACTGTAATAGGGGATGTTCACCACCACGGTGACATTAGTCAAAGATCACATCTGTTCACATAAAGGGACGAAACAGCTCTGCCAACAAGTGCCTGTAGTGGGGGAACCACCTTGTTCTGCTGCACATTATGAGCTTATAGTCTGCCATATAGACAGCAAGATTCCCAGAGCTGGGATCACAGCCCTTTTATTAGTTTTTCAGTGCAGCAGGAAGGAAGAGTAATTCTTCCTCTTCTCCCATTATAATTGTATAAAATTGCTGTGAGATGAATTTTAAGGCTATTTATGAAGGTAATTTGATGGCATAAAATAAGCAGTAAGAAATGATTTTGTAAGGCACTCATTAACCCACGGTCAATGCAATCAGTTTCTCTGTGTGTATTATAATGTTGCTTATCCATCATCTGTTCAGCTGCATACCCTTTAATTGTTCTGGCTTTGAGGAAAGTGGGGGAGTCAGGAGGAAGGTTTCTCTCTCCCCCCCCCCCCCCCTTTTATTTTTTAAGTGCATCATTTGATCAGCACCCTGCGGTGCTCTGATACGCTCATTGCAGAGTTTTGATGCTCATAACTGGACTCGTTCTAAACCCATTAAATCCAGGACAACCTTTCCCCTGGGGTGGGCCAGTCCTCAGGCAAAGGGAAAGCAAATGCGAGGCCGTTTGAAGAAGTGCTGGCATTTAACACCATCCTCGGAGAACCAAAGGGGCGATCCCAGGTCTTTGTCCCCCATTTCTAATGGGAGCCGGCTGGAAGCCAGACTGCCAGAGGTGATGGGTTCCAGCGGTAACTCGCTGCGCCTGCTACTGCCACCGGTGTCCCCCTCCCCCCGCGAGCACCGCATCTGGTTCCAATCTGCAATGTCAAGTGCACAAATTAAAAGTGCTACCACAAATCCACGGGGGGGGTTTGGGTTCGGGAGTTTTTGGATTGGTTTTTTTTTGTTTGTTTGTTTTTTTGAGTAATGATTCCCTGGTCCTTCACTACGACTCTTTAGCAGCCAGCCTCTTTCTCAGCAGACGCATCGTTTATTTTTAGCTTCTACAGAAGGAAATAATTCTAAATTAACTAAACCGAAAGATCAAGAAGAAAAAAAAAAAAAGGGAAAAAAAATGGGGGTGGGGGGCGGGGAAAAGAAGAAATCAAGCAAAAAAATCACGCAGTCCAACTTCTCCTTGGGTGAAAGCAAATGCTGAGCCACGCACAAAGACGGCCAGGCACAGCTGTACGCTATTTTCATTGAAAAATGATCTGCCGCTTCATGCCGCCCTCCATCTCTTCCCACAGCAGCTACACAGCGCGTCCTTCAACAAAAGCATCCCTTATTTTAAGGGGCCCGATCCCGCCCGCGCCGGAACGCTCGTTACCTCCTCCCGGGTTGCGACCCAGGCGCTCGCTCCCAACTTCCATTCAAGGCAACGGCAGCGCCGCTCACGCCTTGAATGGCGATGGGCCGCCGGCCTGGCTCTGGAACCGGGAGGGGCACGGTACACCCCCCAGCGAAACGCCGGCAGCGCCCGCCGGTGTCACCGCTCTGGCCGGCCCCCCGGAGGCCCGGCCCCCCGCGGCCGCTGCTCCCCGCCGCCTCACCTGGGCGGCCGCCACCGCCGCGGCGGCGTGTGACAGCGGCGCGGGCAGCACCCGCGGCCCCTCCGCGCCAAGCCCCCGCCGGCCCCGCCGAGCCCCTCCGCGCCGAGCCCCCGCCGCCCCGCCGGGACCCCGCCGGCCCCGCCGCCGGCCCCGCCGCCCGCAGCCGGCCCCCCCGCTCACCAGCTGCCTCCGCAGGAGGAGGATGTTCTCCTCCAGGAACTTCTCCTCCAGGCTGCGCGGCGGCGGCCCCTCGCCCGGCGGCTCCCCGCGCCCGCCCTGCGCCCCGGGCCCCGCGCCCGCCGGCCGCCGCAGCAGGAGGCTCTTCACCAGCAGCTCCTGCCGCTGCCGCAGGTACTCCAGCTCGCCCAGCCCGGCCAGCGTGGCCTCCAGCCGCTCCCGGGTGCGCTGCCGCTCCGCCTCCGCTTCGCCCTTCTCCCGCCAGCGCGCATCGGGCTCCCGCGGCCCCCCCGCCTGCCCCGGCCCCGCCGCCGCGGCGGCGGCTGCCGCAGGGCTCGCCTTCATCGCCGGGGAGGGGGCGGCCGCCGCTGACAGGCCCTGCCCGCGGGGGGCAACCGCCGCCGAGCCCCGCGCTGCCGCCGCCGTCGCCGCCGGTCGCGAATGGGCCGCGGGGCGCCCGGCTCCCTCCCCGGCTGCCGCCGCCCCGCGCCCGCCCACCGCCGCCCCTCCCTCCCTCTGCCCTCCCCGCCCGGCGGCGGCTCCACGCCCGCGGTCGCCTTCCTCCTCCTCCTCCTCCCCCCAGCCCGCGCCTCCATCGTCCCCCGGCGGGCCGGGGGAGGGCGGCCGTGCTGCCCGCTCCCCTCGCCGGTGACCCCCGGAGCCCCGCACAGGCCGGCGGCAGCGCGGTGCGGGTCGTGCTGCTCATACAGCCCGACGCGTCCCAAACTGGAGCCGAAATGATGCAACGGGGGGGGGGGGCGGGGGGAATCCCGGCTTGAAGGGGCGAGGGTGGAGGGAGAGGGTAGGGAAAGGTGGGAAGCAGAGGAGGACGGGACAGTCCTTGCACCAGGGTGCTGAGCACGCTGTAGGCACAAGGGTCAAGACAAAGTGTTGCTTCAAAGCCCCATTGAATCGACTGGCCAAAAAAGCCGTAATGAAGTGAACTTCCTAACAGTGTGTAGACTAGTTGCAGCAAAGGGTCTGCAATTAGGTTTTCAATGGCGAAGCAGTGGAAAGGCGGGGGTGGAGGGGAGCAAATCCAGATGCTGAAGAAAAATCTTAGTATCGAAATACAGGAAGAACTGATTTGCAGACATGTGCCGAGGGGGGGATATGGAAGAGGAAGAAGAAAGCATTGAGGGAGCCCTTCACAGCATGGGGTTTGTTGGAAAAGATGTCAGCCTGCCGTCCAGCGGCTCTCACAGACATCATGAGCATAACGACATGGCCTTTCCTGCTCTCCCTCTGCTCTCAGGAGGGTATGAGCGTCTGTGGTACTGAAAGGTCTCAGATGAAATTTGTTTCCCTGCTCCCATGCTCTTTGCAGTAGACAATACATTGCGGTGTGCCGTACACTCACCTTATCTGTTACAGGTGGTATTTCTTCTTCTGAGAGCCTGCAGCTAATACGGATCATTATTTCACAGCTGCCTTAAACTGATGCATAGTGCTTTCTCAAGAGGAGATCCATTTTCCTCCTGCAGCTTATAATTAGCCCTCCCAAATGTGAGTCCAAACGCAGGTGAGGCCACATGCACCAGCTCAGAGGACGGTCGAAGCTAAAGCTAGCTCCATTGATTTTTGCCTTTGAACTCTTCCCAGAGCTGGTTCACCACACAGCCGTGTCAGCACAGCGCATCTATGTTAATATTTTAGTTTGGATTAAGAGTACTTTTTTGAACGAACTCTCTAGCTTGTTCTGGCTTACCCTGCTGTGGTTCACATCACAGAGGGATTTGAGAACAAATGAACTGAGCTGATGAGGGGTAAAACAAAAGCAGAAGAAGGGAGCACACCTAAAGCACTCCAGCCACTGAGGGATGTTCATTAATGGCCATTCCATCTGTTCGACAAGAACACGACTAGCCCAAAGTAACACCCTTGAAATAGCTGCAGCGTGGCTGGCTGCTCCTCGGTGCAGCCATACTGCTCCGTAAATCCACACCTGCTACACTGTCCCAGCTGCTTATGTAGACATAGGTGTGTGTGCCTGCAGAAGGTGGGAAGTGAGGCAGCACAGGAATAAGCCAGAGGTGTCAGAGCCACTCTTGGGGGAGCACTGTCACTCCTGCCAGACTGAAGAGATCATGAAACTGCAGCTGCAGAGGGAAGTCAGAAACACTGAAAGAATGAGGGATACCCCAAGGGCAAAGGATTGACTGAGGTTACTAAGCAAAACTGGAAATAAAACCCAAGTCTCGTACTGGACCACTGTCCCTCCACTCATTTTATGCATCTGGGCCCATAAAAGGCCCAGAAGTAGGTTCAGCCCCTGCCCCGCAACCTATAGGTCACCACTGCTGACCCAAAAACCTGCTCCATGGCTTTCTCTCCTGTGTGGACCTTGGCATGCAGCACCCTCTGAGCATGTTTATGCTGAAAGCCATTTTGCAATGGAGCTTTACATTCCCAAGGAGGTACCAGAAGCTCTCTAGACATGGAAGCAGAGAGCTCCCATATTTTTCTTCACCTTTTTTAGCCAGACTTTGCAAGTAGCTCTGTGCCTTGTATGCAGTTGTACACAAAGCTTCATGCAATATTTATGCAAAGCTATTTCAACTATTTCTGTGCCGTTGTGCACTATGCAATGTAGGCATTACTTCAAAAATAAATTACAGTGCTAAATAAAATCTGTCTTAATGTTCAGTCATTACTACCACTTATCATTTGGTAGATTTCAGTCCTATTCCTCCCTCCCAAATCACCTCTTCCACTCTGAAGAGTATAACATGCTGCTTATCTCCTGCATTCCCTGCTGACATTTCCGTGTGCATCCTTCTCAGTGCAACAGTTCCAGGAAGGAAAAGAAACACAAGAACTGCCAAAACAGTCAACTACTTATATCACGTGGAGAGGAGACTACAGCTTCCACTGAATCAGAGTCACTGTGCGGCTAGCATTATCAAAGAGGAAGGGAAGGGGAATCTGAAGAAGAGGAACTCAGGTTTCACCCCACAGACGAAGGAATAATAAGGTGCCAGAGAAGCAATGAGAATTAGGAGGCTGGACAGCATGGTAGAAGGAGATGTGCAAGTGAAGAGCTAGCAAGAAATGTCAGATTATGTGAATAATAGAAGAAAACCAAGATGTGACGACCTAAGACACTGCAAGTGAGGGCAGGGCCACAGAAAACTATTCAAGAACTAGGATGCAGCTCAGCAGGTGATGGAGACAAGGGGAGGGAGAGCCCGGAAGGGCAGGGTTTGAAGGCAGCAGAAAGACTAAAGAGAATGAGCATAAAATACAGTCCCTTTAGTTTACCCAGGAAGACACTGTTCAGAAAGCCACAAAATCAAGTCCGTGAACAGCAAGAGGAAAAGTCCAGCCATAGGTGGTGGGATATAGATGAAAGACAGAACCAGAAGAGGACAATAAGGTCAGAAGTTTGAGGAAAGGGTGCCTTGGCTAGGTATCGTCTTCAAGTAAAGCAGGTATTTTAAGCACAGAAGGAAAAAGAGACTAAGACTGGTCCTCTTGGTTACAATGCAGTCAATCATTCCAGTGAAAAATTAGGCTGAGATAAGAGGGAGGCCCCAGTCCCCAGATTAGCTCTGACTGGACAACCCTTGGAGGCCTTTATCTCAGCAAACCAAACGTCTCAAAACTCTTAGCTAGGGCTAAGTAATAGAACTCTCATGTGGAAAAAAAATCTCTGAGTCCAAAACTCTTCCTTTTCTCTCCTAGCTTGTGGCAACTGCTGAGGGACTTGCTCTTACACTCCTTTGTAAAATTGCTATTCCTTCACTGGGATAATCAGCTGAAATTCTCCAAAACCAAATAATCCCAGATTCCCCACCCTAAACTCAAACACAGAAACCACAAGAGGGGAGGCAGTGAGTTATCTTCAGGGGAAGAAGAGATGATGATTGAGGAGCTCTGTTGCTAGGATGTTATGAGAGGTGTAATTCTGTCTGGTACAGAGGCGGTTATAAAATGTCTCATCTTTTATGATTATCCTGGCTCATTGCTTATGATTGTATTATTAGGTGGCAGAAATGCTGTGTCCCCTTTGCATTTCATAGACAGGGAATAAAGAGGTGGTCTCTGCCCCATGGAGCTTACAAGACAAGAAACAGCAGGTGACTGCCACTGGAATATTAAAGGGGCCCCGAGAAAGTAGTGCGTGGCATGATGGGCAGTGAATTCAAAACACACAGGCAAGGGGCAAGAGTTTCGGACCCTCACCTCACCATTAATTTCCTTCCCACTGGGAGTGAACCCCTACATCTCAACGCATACATTTGTCTTTCCTTTTTCTACCCCTGCTGATCATTAAATTCAGTTTAGATTAAATGAGGCCAATTGCCAGTTGTTACTTCTCCTAGGTTCATTTGTGACCATTCACACTAAAATTAGTGCAGGAAATTGCAGAAGTTGAGAAACATTGCAATTCTCTGTTTGTAAAATGAAAGCAATTGTGCCCATCGGAGGCAGAGTGATACGTTATTCAGAAAAATCCACTTGAGGACGATGCATAAGACCCACAGCTGTCACTATGCCTCTGATACTTTATTTTAATCTATTTTAATGTTAATTTTCTAAGCATTTCTTAATTGCATTGGATAATATAATGGGGTATAAATCTTATCAGCAAATCAGACTGACATCAGTTTGTGTTATCATATTACCATGGTTACATTATTATTACAAGTGAACCTTGCGCTCATTACTAACCACAAATAATTTTAGCAAATAACCTAAACTGAAGCAAAATATCCTGGCAGTGTTTCCATTTTTTTAAAAACAAAACCAATTTCTTTGAGTGATAGGTAACTGCAGCATAGTTATGATGCATTTTATTCTTCTCATTCTTCTGCAGCCTACATTTATTTCCTTGTGTTTGTACAGCATTAAAACATTTCCATGCTGTCAACAAGACACAGAGGCCAAATTCCTTAAATGTAGCACTAGCACAGCCTGTCAAAACATTACCACATTTGTATTGTTACGGCAAAAACTGCTAGGGACTGCTACATTAGGAACCATAGACAATTTGATCAGGTCCCTCAAGGGTCCTGTTTCCTCTTACTCTAAGCTGATCTGACTGTGGTCTCCCATCAAAAGACACAGTCCCACTTTCCCTCACTCCCAGTGCCACTGCACGTGTGCTAGGTGAAGGGACAGACATTTCCCATGGGGTCACTGCAATGGTCTGACTCCCCTGACCTGATGTACAAGAGGGGAAACATGTTGGAATGGGGGAGGACAGCGATGCTGTCCCTTTCCCTGCTCCTGACTGTTCGTTTGGGCATTTCCTACATTTGGCTGTTCCTCTGCTGCAGATCGTCATCCCACCAGCTGTGCAGGGACCATGGCTGGAAAGCAGATTGCTACCCTGATTTGAGTTAAAAATAACCTCTTCTTTCCTTTTTGCTAACCCAGATATTTCAGCGATTCACTTTTTAAGCATGAGCAGTTGCACTGGCATGACTGAGAAGGCAAAACTGTACAGGAACGAAGAGACAAGAGCAGGAAACCCTCCAGCAAAAAGCTCTATCCAGAGGGAATGTGGAAGGAAGGATGGACTGTTTGCAAAACAAGTCACCCAGGAGGCCATGGAAGAGCACACAGACAACAGCTGCTTCTGGGGAAGCGACATTAGAGCTTCTCCAGACATTCCTGTCAGACTATGAGCCATGCAAAGAGATTCATTTCCTTTTTGCAGGCAGCAGCCCATCTGTTGAGTCAGGAAGAGGACTGATTTTGAATTGCCCATTGCTGCCTCAAATGGTGTGGTGCTCCCCCAGGCCGTGAAGCCACTTCTGCTTAGCCAAGGAGCCACAGCAGTGCAGAGCCTCAGGAGGGCTGGTGAGCCCCGAGCCCCCCGAGGTATCCCAGTGCCGTTCCAGCAGCGCCTACTCTCTGCATCAGGTATCAAAGTAGCAAATAAGATGTAAAACTTGCTTTTCATCCCTAGATTAGGGAAGACATGCAAGAGAATTGCATGGAAAGGGTGGAAAGCTGGGCAAGATCAGCTTCATTTTTACCTCTGTTTTAAGGATAAGAAGGGGTCTGATAAGGACAGCATGCGGGGGGGGATGGGGGGACATGAAGTTAAACAAACCAGTGTCACCCACAATGTTCACAGCTGAAAAGAAGCAGAACCCGAAGCTATCCTCCTCATTGTTCACCATAAAGAAACTTTACCAGCATTTTAACAAATCACCTAATACATCATGTTGGGATGGTAACTGACGGGGGCTGCATTCCCTCCGCAGGCTCATGGACACTGTTCAAATGAAAGTCAGAGCTGGACACTTTCTCACTTTTTTTTTTTTCTCCCTCATCACCAAGCAGATGATGTCAGTTGAGTTCTGCTGTGATTACTTTTGATTCATCCTTACAATATCATATCTGATGTTCTTTAACTCCTTTTCTACTCCTAGCCCGGGTTTCATATTTACTTTTAAAAATGCCTAACCTTTGGTGACACAGACTTCTGCTTAGTTTAATGTCTTCTTGCAGCCATGCTGCCCTTGTTCACCTCAGCACATGAGGCTGGGAACAGCCCTCACCAGCATGGTCTTTGCAGAAGAATATCTATTGAATTGTGAGTAATCAGACACTGGGAGTGGAAGAATTGAAATGATGGGCTTAATTTACAGCTTGAGATTTAGACAGCCTGGGAACAATTCCCAACAGAAGGAAACGGAACAGTCTGAGGAGAAGAAAGCTTCTCCATCATGAGATGCGTTTGACAAAAGGTTAGACATGGACATATCAGTATCAGAAAAGACTCTTCAAGGGACAGCAGTGCACTGAGCATGAGTTTATCCTCTTCAGGTCCCACATGAATATAGGCTCCAGTGGGGAGTCAGTCTACTAAAGCAAGTCTGCACAAAGGCCATACCCAGCCCTACCACTGGCTGTCCTCCCTTCTCCTCTCCCCCTGCCTTTGGCACTCGATCTGCCCTAGAGAAGCACACGCATCCCTGATTACCAGGAAAGGGAGACCCACCACACCTGTGCTTGGCTAACAGATCTCTTCCTCCTGCCATTACCCATACCCCTGATCCAGCTTTCAGACAGCCACCCGTGGCAGCTGGACAGAGGACCACTTGTGCTGCTGAGGCCTCCCTTGCTCCTACATATTGCTAAGACCATCTGCTCCCCCAGTAAAACCCGAGTTCCCCTCTCAGCCCCACATGCCCAGCATCTCCACTCTACTCCAGCTGCCTGCCAAGAGGAAGAAGGATAAAGTGACTCTCACCTCCAGTCCACCTTTCCCCCTGTGCTGCAGCAGCAAGACACCCACGTAGGGATAAGGGAGGAAGAAGGCAAAGCCCCACAGGGCAAGAGAGGCAATGCTGGTGCCAGCTCGGCTTTGGGGACACTGCAAAACCATGGTAACATTGCTGCTATAATTAAGTATAGCAACAGCCCTCTTGTTATGCAGTAGAGTAGCGCCATTTCAGCCTGGGTGAACGCTTACCCCATACAGGGCTAACCTAGCCAGCTAATGTATGGGTGGCAATGGAAGTGTAATAATAGTGACAGCTGCATGGTCCAAATGTTTCATCCCAAACACGCTTACACATTTCATGCTCTCCTTGGTAGCTGAGTCATTGCACCTACCTCACCACACATCCATAAACAGCCACAGCTCAGCATTCAACCCAGGACCAGAGAGGTTCATGCTCCAAGCACTAAACCCTTCCCAGAAGAAAGGACATAATTTGCAGTACAATTTGCATTCAAACTGCCTGCAACAAAGGCAGAGCTGGCTGCAGTTGCATGCTTTGGATGGCCTTGGGACCCCTCAGCTGAAGCAAGCCATGCGCTGGGAGCCTGGAGCTGGGCAGAAATGCTCATGGGAAGGCTTTCCAATCAAGCCTCCCTGCACACCATGGAAAGCTGAGCAAGATCAAACTGCGCCCATGACATATTTTAATTCATACAGATCTGACAGCAACAGCAAGGACTTTTATGGGGTTTGGGTGGGTTTTTTTCCTCAGCAAATTCTAACCCTACAGTCTTTAAAGGAGTTCATTCAGCCTCAGCTGATGCTTACTTGGACAAAGGCCCCTTTACATCAGTTCCACCTCCAGTGAAAAATAGCCCTTGAATATGAAACCGAGACAACCTGCATGCATCTTGTGTGTGCCAAACAGCACGTTTTATGATCTGGCTTTTAACCTTCTTTTGAATATGGACAAGCTGAGGTGGGCTAAGTAACTCAACCAAGGTCGCAAGCCTTCAGCAGCAGAGGCAGAAGAGATTAGGTGTACCATCCCCTGCTATTTGGAAATGTCACATGTAAAGGAAGAAGGCTTAAAAGATCTTGTGGTAGTAATGGCCTGCTAGGTGCATCACTTTGCTCTCACCATCTCACCCTCCCATTCTTTGCATCTAAGAGCTTAATTTTGCTTTTAAGAACTTAGCCTAAACTTTTCAGCTTTATCTCCACACATTGCCTCCCTGCTGGTTTTCCATACTCAGAGGGTTAACAGGAGTGAGTCTCATTTAGTGTATAACAATAACAGGTCAAGGAACCACTACAAAAAAAAAACCCAACCAACAACCAACATAAATCTCTGCCTGAAATAATTCCTTTTCCACTGTGCCAGGGAGAACAAACACAGACCTCTTCCTATTGCTTAAGGCACGTGCCTGGAGGAAGGAAGGTGTCACTGGCTCCAGGCTTTGCATCAGTGAGTCCCATAAAACTTGGAAGGTCAGGTATGAAGTCATGGAACCCCTGACATGTAAACAGCAGGGTCTGAATCGGAACAGATAGGTCTCCGGAGGGACTTGCTGTCAGTCTCTGAGACTTAAAACCTGAGCTGAGAAACTGCCACGCATAAAAGGCTGGCTTTGAATTCAGGTGCAAACTGACCTGCAAGAGTACCTGAATCTCTGTTGTTTTCATTGTTCCGTCATTTTTTGAGTACTGAGCCTCTTATCAAAGTTGGCTTAAGAGGAAATGTCACTTTTAAATCTTCTTTAATGAAGGCTTTGTCCTGGAAGAACACATTTTCTATCAACCCAGGCAACTGCAAACGTGCAAGAGAAAAGAATGGCATTTCAATTTCCAGAAATTATTGGCCCAAAACTTTAATCTGAATGTCACAGCTGAACTGTTGATTCAGGGCACGCTGCATCCTTGCATTACCATTTCCTGTATTAGCATCAGATGTGCAGACAGGAACATTTTTTTACAAAAATAACCTGCAACTGCAAGACAGCACTGCAGATTATTTTTTTTTTCCCCAAAAGATGTTGGCATTGCAGACCAAAGCCTCTCTCTCTCATATGGCACTGCTGGTCTTGGGACAGCACCGCCAACCCTGTCCTGGGAGTGACTCAGCAGCCAGCTTGTCTGTCCCTCCAGACCTGGGAGAGGACACAGGGGAGGAAGGGCTGCATCTGGCTTGTCTGGAGAAGGCCCAGTCCTGCAATTTTAACTTTGTCTTTCCTTTAAAAGGAAACCTAGTTTCTGGTAACCATTTTGGTGCCTCTGCAATAGGCTGAAATTGTTGCCCAGAACTGTTCCCACTTTTCAGATGATTACCTCCAAGTGGCTCTCAGATTCCAACTGTTAGTCTCATGCATAATGTATTTCATTTCAAGCCTTTCATCTGTGCATTAGTTTTCCGTCTATTTCCACCCTGGTCTCAGACACTCTTTTACCTGTAAAGCAAGAAAAGTTGCCCTTTCCCCCACTATTTCTGGAGCCTCATTTTTCTGAAACACTATTCGGCAGTCCCAGCTTTTGTGCCACCAGAACACTGTTTCAGGGGATGATGTTCATCTCCATCCTCTTGTTGCAGGCTTTGGGGGACACCTCCTTTCCAGCAGCATCTACACGGGCTGAACAGTTCACTGCCTGCAGCTACTGTTCCCTGCTGCTGGTGACGGATCAGCCAGCTGTGGTCCTGTGATGACTCCCTAACCCATGTCATCCACAGGCAGCCCGCTTAGCTCATGCTCACCCACTCTTTTTAACCAAACTGATTTCAGGGCCTCTCAGAACAAGGAGAAACTGGTTACAAGGAGCAGCGCAGCAGCCACCAAAAGAAGCCATCAGAAGGCCTGCAGGGTGCCTCTTCAGCTGGGCCAGCAAAACAGCATCACCCTTAGACATCACTGATGGAAACTGAAGGACAGCTGAACTTCTCCAGGAATTGTGCCAGGGCATGTGTTAAAAGTCCATAACTCCCTGTGCTCTCTTCATAATCACCTGGTGGCCAGGGACAAGTCATTTAGATGGTTTGGAATAGCAATGAGAGCAGATTTAGAGGAACAAGCCTTCAAAGCAGGAATGCAGAGCTCAGCAGTCAAACATCCAGCAGTATCTGGATGCCACTTCTTTTCCAAATCCTTTCAGATGCAGCCTAAGGGGTTAGTATTGACTTTAAAAGCCAGGGGCCCTGATTCAACAAAAACAGCTAAGCACTTAATAACATTAAGCACATGCTCAAGTCTCTTCCTATTCAACAAAGCACTTAAGCACATACTTCACCCCTCTTAGATGGCCCAGAACCAAAACTCAGAGTTCTCAGAATTTCTGCAATCTTTATTTAATTTTGGAGGGGGGACAGGAATTTGAACCTTGATTTGTGTTTTGCAAAGGGTCCCTATTTGCAAGTGAGTCAGAATCCAGCTACAGACCTATACACCCAAATGCTGGCACATTCATATTTTGGATTGGGATCTGAATTTTTCAGCTTGTGCCTCACTCTGATCTATGCTTATGTTCATTAGAGACATTGAACTGCAGGCGGGGAGCTGTTAAACCGTATTTCTGTGAAAGGTTTAAATTGATGATACATTCCCCAACTCAACCTAACTGAGATGCAAAACTGAGGTACCACGTCAGTGTACAGTGATGCTCAGCCTAGGCGTGTGCAGGATTTGCAGAGCTCTTCCAATTTGGCTGCTCTTTCAAAAATTTAAACCCACCACAGCCCAACTCTGTAGCCCAACTCCCAGAACCACATGAAATCCTCAGACTTTGGGTGTTATTAAAATGCCATCTAGCATTCACTTAGCGGTTGCAGAGGGAAAGTGCAAAGAGAGTGAGCCCGGTGGGCTATGAGCCTGCCGGGGATGCAGCCGAGGAAGGGGACTGAGAGCCAAGAGGGGCATCCTCAATCTGCCTCCAAGCTGTTCTTTCAAGCTTTCAGCAAGCAAACATCACTGCATTGCTTTGCACACATTTCCAAATGTCACTGCTTCCTGCAACACCTTCCTTTTCCCTTTTTTTTCCTTTTCATATTTTGATTTGTTTGTAACAAAAGCTGAGATTCTCCAGAGCAAAGCAGCAGGCATCAGGAAAAGTAGCAAACAAACAAAGAAATCAAAATAAAAACATCTGGGCCACGTAGCCAAATCTGAGCCCGCTTACCATTTCACACCAGTGCCAGTCACATCTCAGCACATGGAGCTCAACTCTTCTCCTCTCTTGCTTTGGCAAGGGAGCTCCAGGGCTGCTGGAGGGCAGAATAAAGCTATGAAATAAAAGGCCAGGCTTGTTCCAGGGAGACTGAAAACAAATAAGACTGCCACTTGCCTGGGCGAGCTGGGGAAGTGGTACTCAGGCATCTAAGGCAGCAGGAGGAGGTGAGAGCCCTCCCATAAGCATTACCAGTTGCCTGGAGGAGGAAGCAAATGAACCTGGTTAAAAAGAAAAGGCAGAATTCAAATAGCTGCGTCGTGGGCCTGCCAGGAAAAGCATCACTGGAGGGTTTGCTTATTAAATGGTTGCCAGAAGGACAAGAAGAGGAAGGAGCATCCAGCCAAGGGCTACAGGGTCCATAAGGAGGCAGGCTGAGCAACAAAAGGCCCAGGGCACCAGCAGGCCCTTGCTTGCTGGTGACAGCAGTGAGAACACCAGGAAAGTCAGAGCATCTGGAGGGACTTGTTCACTCAAGCTTCCCTCTACCACTGCTGGGGATGGATAGACATCCAAAGGAACAGCTCTTGTCCTATCCCAGGCAGCTAGACTCGAGGGGAGTCTGGCACAAAGACTAAACAGAAGACTGGTAATGAGGAGAGGCAGGCGTGACAACTGCCCTGTGGGCAATACCTGCTATAAACCTGCCGTTAATTGGGTTCCCTGTTCTGAACAAAACACGTGGGCTGGAGACATGGAGCATCCTTCGTTTGGGTGGCAGACAAAGAGGCTGCAGTAAATGTCCCATCTCACTGAGCGGGAAGCAGAGGTGGGGAGACCTGACTGAGCTAAGACACAGAGATGAGAACGGAGCTGGCACATGCACACAAATCTTACGAGTCACCATCTGGTACTACTGCCACAAGATCAGACTCTTTCACGCCGCTGGGTGACACAGTTAAACAGAGATTTCTCCTGGGAAAGATCAGACTTGGAAAACTTGAAGGAACAAAAACCCTAAAAATCAACAACTGGCAGCCCAGCATCACTTTGAGAGCCTGTCGCACTCAGCTGGGCTCAGCTGCCTCACCGGGAACTGGTGCTGTCAGCCACCTCCCTGCATTTGTGGTGGCAATGTCCAGGTGCACTGGTTTGGCAGATGATTTCCCAGCCTTTGCAAATGGATGGCATCCTGGTGCAATGAGCTCTCAAAATTACCCCACTGCATTGCAAGAGATAAACAGTACCCTGCACTGTTGTGATGAGGCAAGACCTTTATCTCTCATGGACAGGCGTAAGAAGGCACTAACCACAGCATATTTGAGAGGGCCACAGTGCTGGGAAGGACTGGGCGGCAAGTGTTGGTGCAATAACAAGGGTTTGGCTCCAGGGTGTCACTCACTGCCCTGAAGGCCATTCCCTGTCCTCCCTCGTCCTGCTCTGAAGTCAGAGCAAGATAAAAGGTGGGGAGAGGATGGACCCAGCCCGAGAGCCGCATCCAGGCCGTAGGGTGCTGGCTGGATTGTGCTGGTCTGCTCAGACCTTCCCCACCACTCCCCAGATAACAGGTCGTTTCCAAGTGGGTGCACCAATCCTAAGTGTGGGTGCAGCCCCAGGTTTGCCACAGCTGGGGTTTTGCCAGCACTTCCAGCTTAACGCACAAAGCCCATATGATCAACACTGGCTTTGCCAAGAAGCAGGAGAAAAGCTCTAAAGGCTGTTACACTCTCTTGTCTCTCCCACCCACCCATCCAGGCGACCTTTTAGCTCAAGTGACCAAAAACCATCTTCTTTTCTTGTCCCTTAGCATGTACACTGGCTTATTTTCTACCCTACAATTGCAGTGACCATCGGAAACCTGCAGCCCTCGGAGCGCACGCAATGGCTGCAGCAGCCACCCTGGGAGATTTATGAGGGCAGCAAGGCCTTGGTTTCCCTGGTCACCCTCAGAGGATTTACAGCCCCATGCATTGAGAATGAACAAAGACCTGCTGTTCCTCATCAGAGACCTTATGATTCTGTCTGTGGGGAGGAGGCTTCAAACATAGATAACCTTTGCAAGGAGAAATAGCCATTCCTGGATGTAACATGAGAGATAGGCAGAAAGAAAAGCATCTGCAGTGCTCTGGGAAATCTCAGAAAATGAAGCTGGGAGTTTGCATTATTTGTAAGGGTAGAAAAGAAAGGTTAGTCATGGGGCAGCAGGAGGAGGAAAGGAGGTTGGTAGCAGAGTTCATGTAAATTTGGCTTCTGGGTTGATTTTCTTTTGGATGTGATACAACTAAAAGTTGCTTCTGCCCATGACAAGTTACAGCTTCTTCTGTCTACAGAGCACATGGTACCTTGAGGACTGCACCAGTAGTCTCAGACTCCTGTTTTGAGTGGGCTACGCTCTTTGACACACAGAAGCAAGGCACCTATGGGCAGTGTTTGGAGTACAAGGGCTGATAAACTTTCAAAGGCTTCACTGGAGCCTGTGCACTTTGCCCCTCCATCTGTGCTGGGGCTCTGATCTCCCTGTAATCAAGAGCACTACCAGCAATACTTTCTAAAAGACTTTGCTACAGAGCCGTGATCTGTGTGGTTTTCCTCTCAGCTTGTTATCCAGTCTTAAACAACTGGCGTGAGACTTACACTCAGCTGAAATACTTGATTCTGTTAATGGATCTGACCATGAATCCCACACAGCTGTTTACTGTACCCTTTGTATTGGAGTCGTCAATGAAGGAGGAAGGACTCCATGAAGGAGGGATTCATTGAAGGAGGAAGGAGGTAAACAGTAATTACTATGCAGATTTCAAAGAGAAATACATCTGTGCCTTTGGTTTCTGCTTTGTTTGGTGACCTCTTCACGGGACAACGAGGAGGTTTTTTCCTTAACCCTTAAATTAGCAGGGGAAGTATGAATTTGTTGTGATACTAATTGTCACATGCATTAAAAAAAACCCCAAACAAACAACAGACAAAACCCAAACAGTAACACCATTCCCTGGGACTGAAGGTGTCGCATCTCAGTAAGTGGCTTCCTGGAGGAATATATCCACAAAAGAGCAAATTCCCATTCCAATTAGAAGGGAATCTCTGAGACAGTCTTTTCCATGAAGGAAACAAAAAAGCAGAGCTGACACGTCTAATGCATATATTAACAGTAAAGACATGGAAATTAATTGGATTTATTACCAGTCACAGCTGCAAAGATGGCTCATTTCTAAGTTTATTTTACAGAAAGTGGCAGGAGGAGTGGGATTTAATAGTCATCTCAGTTAAGCTAATGAGCCAAAACTAATGGTCTCTTCTTGTTTAGAGAGGCCCCAGTTCAGCAGAGCACCTAAGCATGTGTGCAGCTCTCACCGTGGTTTCCAAGGGATGCTTTGCATCTGCGAGTGTTTGTTGATGAGTAGGATGCTTACAGATGCTTAATGGTCTGGGAGGGAGAGGAAGCATTTTTCCAAATGGCAGTCAAAATCAATGATCATCCCATGTTATCATTTCTGTCCAGAAGAGAGGAAATTACTTTCCAGAGGAAAAAAAAAGACAACGAGGAGCTTAGTGTCATGAGGAGTTCCCTGCTGTCTTTAAGGTCTTAGTGTGAAAACAACAAAAACTCTCCTTGCACTTGCAGGTGACGAAGCACAGTGGAGGGCCCGGCAGGACTCATGCCCTACGCACAGAGCACAGCCAGGACAGAAGTGATGGCACAAATACAGTGAAATTAATCACATCTCAACTTGAAATCAAAACTAAGTAAATCCAGCCTGCCTACAAAGAGGTTTTCGGCTGTCCCAGGATGTCTGGGTCCTGCAAGAAGGCTAGTCACTGGAAGGACTGGAGCTGGGCTTTCTGCAATGACCAAGCGGCAGGAGAAACATCATTCATTTTTTTCCTCTGTCCTCTTGACTGCAGTCTCATCCACTCCCTAACCTAGCTGAGCACAATCTTTTTATTATTCCCTGCCCCCCCAGATTAGTTTTGTGCTATTTTAACAAACCAAACCAGGTTTCCAAGGGGTCAGATCCATTCCCAAAAGAAAGCCATAGCTACCTTGTGATGGCTCCAGCAGTTACACCACTGTCACAGGAAACCAAGAGCCCAGCTGCAGCTCGATACCGGCACCAATGTCCCTAAATCACAGCCTCTGTCATGTTTTCTAGGCCACACCACTTGAAAGGATGCTGAAAAGGTGCCTAAAGGAGCTTTCAGAAACCCCTCGTCTCCTGCAGAAGAAGAAAAACAGAAGGCATTCAATGGGAAAGCTGACCATGGAAGTGGCAAGATGGGTGTCATTTACACAGCACTTATCTCGCCTCACCATGAGAGGGTTTGGAGGATTTTGGTAGCTTCCTTCCCAAATTGGAAACCAATTTTCTGAGGCAGAGACAGGCTGCCTTAGGCAAGGAGGTGTTAGACCAACAACAAAAGGGAAAGGTGCAAAGAGGGAACAAATGGAAACTCGTTTAGCACATAATGAAGGTTCTGAGACCAAAATTAATCAAAGCAAAGAAGGAAGTGGAGAGAAATTCTTTCATCACCTATCCACCAAAGGTAGGTCCTGGCTAATAAACAGGAATCACTGTTGTACGGGCAAAAGTTTGGCCTAGCTGGAAAGATGGAAACATAGTGGGAAGATGATTGGAGTGTTAAAATCATGGCTTTTAGGAAGGCTGAAGTGAGGATATATAGAGAACTGTTAGAAATAGGATCATGAGCATCCAGATCATTGGACTCAGTAGTAAACTAATCTGAAAATTGATGGCTCAATCATCTAAAGCAGAAAGCACAAAATAGACCAACCAGTATCTGCAGTGGAGCACAAAATCAAACCTGCGAACCATCTGAACATCTCCCTGAGCAGCTGCCAAAGGCAGGGAGGGGAAAAGGGCCAGACTGTCACGGCAAAACTTCAAATGGAGCAAATTCTGCAGGAAAGCTGCCTCCAGCACTGAAACAGCCTCCGTATTTGTAATGATGATGGTGATTATTTCCTATCTAAAAAACCCTCACACATCCAACAGGGGAGAATTGTATATTAAATCTCTTTTCTTGGCAGATACATAGAATTTGATCACAGGACTAAAAATGCACATTAGTTTAGCCATGAACTGATTGCCACTTGAAAACATTTGTTTTGTGCAGACAGAACAAAATCAACCCCAGTAAGATATTGCCTTGCTGCTCTTCCAGGCTGCTGTTACAAACCTGAAAACAGTCATGAGCCAAATCAGTTCGGAGAAAGTATTTAAACAGAAAAAAAAAAAACAACCCAAAACCAAAACAAAAACAACAAACCAAACCAACCAACCAACCAAACTAAAAAAACCAAACTGAAACCCCAGGAATGATAACTGGGTAATGTTGGAAAACATTTCTCTATACTGACCAAAAACCACAACCTAAAAACCAAGAGACTATTACAGTGGTTAAAACAAGAACCCCTTCTTCACCAAGAGAGGAATACAAATATCCTTTATGAAACAAACGGGGAGCAGGGGAGCCAAAGGAAGTGAGCACAAATCCGAAGGTAGGATCTATAGATCATCCATACGGGAAACAACAGGGCAGGAGACAGCCAACAGAATTAGGGCAACTGCAACAGTTTTTTTAAAGTACAGGTTAACTTCTTGTTTTCCATGCAGGGCGCAATAACCCTGCAGAAAAGGCAGTGATGTAAAAGCAACATTTTTGGCAGGTGTCCTTTGAAAACAGCCAGATGGCAAGGTTACATCAGGGGCTGATGACATACTTTTCACTCCATTGGTAACTGGGTGATCATTAGACAGAGGCTAGATACTTTTAAATATATGGGTTTGTGCAGCCTGCAGCTAGGCAGAACTGTCTATGCTGGGCTTTCACCCCGAAATTTCCCATTCCTGCTTTGTTGACATGAGCAATGCTGGGAGTTTCTGTGCAGAGGCATGGCCAAAAAGTATGTTAGGTAAGAATGGGTAACACAACACCTAAAACACTGGGAGTAGCCTTAAGATAGATCTCCACTGGTAGACATGAGCCAGTTGTACCATTAGCAAACGGATCTTTCCTGTCCTTATAACGAGCAGTGGGGCTTGCCTCCTGGATCTGAGATTAAATCTCATGAGGAGCCCATGCTGTTCTTGCTGAAAGCTGCCCTCAGAGCAGCAAGAAGAATCAGGGCACTGGGTGGGACAGGATCTTGCTGACACTCCCCTACAGCTCCTGGGCTTGGGACTCACTGTGGGATCAAGTGTTTGCCTTTCCAGCTGGACACTCCCAAACCCACTTCATCTGGGTTTGTTAACGGAGATTGTTTATTGCAAACTCCATATAAATAACCCTCAGCCTCTTCCCTGCTATTTAACAGAGCTGCAGCTCTCCAGGGAGCTCCCAAAACATCCTCAGAGTTGCTGGAAATGCAGAATTAGTCACTGAAACCTTTTACTGATGGAGACAGATCCAGAGGAAGGATGAGCCCAGGGCAGCTCAATGAGCACATGGTCGGGCTTGCTTCCAGAGCAAGGCACCGCTCTGCTCTCCATCTCCCTGACCGAGCCCATGCTAACCACCTTCCCATGCGGGTAAGCAAATCCTCTTTTCAAGGGGACTGATGCTTCATGGCACGGCTGCATGCTGGTGGCCATCCTGCTATTGATGCACAAACCTGTCCCCATTTCCACTGCAGCTGCATGGAAATCAGCCTGTGTAAATGTATCCCGTGGGCCACTGTTGGCTCAACAGTCAGTAGCTGAGCCACCCCGCTCACGGTACGCATGCAGAGGGATGTACCAGTTGGCACCTTCAACTTCGAGTGCCTTAAGAAAGAAGCAGATCTACAGAGAGTGGCACAGATCTGCTGTATTTGTACAGCCATGGTAAGACAAGTCTCTAAACGACATCCATACACACCCATCTCTGCTTTCCCAGAAAATGCCTGTTACACCACTACCAAAAAAAACCCCTCGGTTATTAACTATTAATGAAAGCATTATCCCGAGAGGTGGGAAGGAACAGGAAAACTGATGAGCCCAGCCCAGCTTACCAGAGCCAGAGATGTGGGGTGTGCAGTGCTAAGCAGTGATTGATGCAATGTGAGCAGTACTGAGCCAGCAAACACAAGAGACCTGGGCTGGTGAAAGAGGAGTCCGAATCCGGTCAGTGTGTAGCTAGGGGCTGGCCGAAAACTTTAGGACAAGAAGCAAAGAGCAAAGCTACATACCATGAGTCCACCATGAACCCCACCATGGTCCTGGGTGCTGCTGGCTACAGGGTATCAGTTCTTATTAATACGGACTGTTATTTAGGAAGGGAACAAGTCAATGAAATAATTTACTCCAGATTAATTACTGTCAGCTCGCTCAGAATTATGCGTATTAATGACCAGATTATATCTGTTTATGTAATACAAATTACCATAGAGTGACTGCAGGCATTGAAACACTCCTTGTCTGTGTGACACACATAAATAATGGAGGAGCTCACACTGCATTTGGTACACATGACTAACCTTTTATCCTTGGCACCCTGGTGGAGGCTGGAGCAATGACTCGGGTTTCAAATTCCTCGCTCCAGCTGTCATTAGCCTCGCAAAACGTTAGCGAATCGGCGGGTAATTGATGTCCTTGTTGGACATTATTTTATTAGTCAGGTCTGGTGAGCATCAAGTGGAATTTTAATGCCCTTCTATCCTTGGGTCCGCGTGGCCACAAGTGTTAAGGTTTGTAAATAATTAACTACACTCTAAGAGTTTTAGGTAGGGGCAAATAAGTTACCCTGTGGGTTTGGGCTGCTCCAGCTGGCCCTGCTGTTGTGACCTATGTAGGCTCCTGGCAGAGATGAACTGAGCTCTCTGCGGGGTGGAAGGAACAGCCCAGACCTTGGTCCCTCAGCAATGGTGGTTCACAGGGCAGTTTGTAGACCAGGCCTGGGGTTCACATCATCCTTGGGTGTGGATGGTCCTCAGGGAAGCTGTCATGGGGAAAAGAGAGAAGCAGGAGTTTGCAAATAGCCTCGAGGGAAGGTTCAAGTGAAGGCTCAAGGGATAAAGCTGTGCCATGCTGCTCGGTACTCATTGCTGCACTACAAGTACGTCATTACATCAAGCTGTCCCCAACATGTGGTGAGGAATAAAGGATTTTCACAACCTGCTGTGAGCTTCTGGCTTGTCTGAAAACCCACGTGCCGGGTCACAGAGGGGTTGGGGCTTAATGGCTGTGTCACTCATCAGTCAGGGCACCGAGCAGCAACCCCGTGCTGGTCCTGAGTGCCATTCGGCGGCAAGACCGCAGCTGGGGGACCCAGGGCGAAATCAAACCCCTCTGTGAGTGTGGAGAAGAAGGTTTCACTTTGACAGCCTGCATGCAGAGCACGTTGCTTTGAAAATACTAGCCTTTTTGCTTCTACCTTTTCCTTTAAAACCTGCTACATAACCTGAAAATGAACATAAATTTATAAATCAAGGACAAAAAAAATTTGAAATTAAATTCTGGGAATGTTTTTCTTTTAAAAGTTTCATCCTTTTTTCTTTTTTTTTTTTTCCTTTTTCTTTTTAACAGCACTGGGAAGTCCACCATAAACCCAAGACCCAAGCTCACAGCCAGCGGATGTCCTCAGTACCATGCCCTGCTGATCTCTTGAGACTTCTCTCCTTCCTTTCCTTCCTCTACCCATCTCTCTGTAACCTCTCTGGGGCAGGAATTGTCTCTTCCTGCTTGAGTATTCTGCATTTGTTCTCAGACAGAGACTCTGAGATGATAGTGCAATGCAAAAAATAAATAATTTAAAATAAAACCTTCATCAGCCTCATGAGATCCTTACTCCAGCCCTGCTTATGTAGTGCACAAGCTTTCCAGGAGCCGAGTAAAAAAGGAACAGAGAACTTGGGCACACCAGGCTATTCATGCATTAGGCAATAATTATAATGTATATTAACTGCCTGGGTGTTGAAAGAGTCCCAGCATGAGATTGCTTCTCTAATAGGAGACAGAAGTGATAAAAGACAGTAATAGATTGCCTTTCAGATGTGGAATTAAAAGCAGCAACTCATTAGATTATTTTTTTTTCCACAGCCTCTAATCGCAAGTAGTTTCTTTTCAAGTCAGATTTCCATTTCCAAGGCTAAGCTCAGCAACACAAATAGAAATTAAAGAAGGGGGGGCCTATTCTGACCTCTCCAGCATCACAGGAACGGGGAGTAACTGCATTCAGCTCAGCAGTGCTGCCCAGCCGGGGGGTGGGGGTGGGGGTGGGAGCCAGCCCACCTAGGCAGCCTTCTGAAGAGACTACCATCAAAAGATGAGGATTTGTGATTCTGTGATTTGACAGGGTTTTGGTTTGGTGTTTGTTTTTTCTTTTTTTTTTTTAATGCTAGCTGCAGCCACTAGATTTCCTTTTTGAAGAGATGGCCTAGAAGATAAAGCTTTTGAATTAGAGCAATCAAACAGAAAAATGAAGTTACTTCAAAGTAGTGGCAGAGATTCTTAAAAACTGACATTTCCACTTACAGATCCAGCTTGTCTCTAGCAAGGAATGCTTTCCAGACAATTTTGGCTGCTGTTTTAAAAAGAAAAGTATAGAAAGCAGAAGAAAAATCTGGATTTTAGCTGAGCTGGGAAGCACAGTAAATAACATTCATTAGGTTCTCCTGGACAGTTTTAATGACTCAAAGTTTTAAATCGTTCATTCAACATCTTTACAGGCCAAAATATAGTATGGTTTCAAACTCAAATCCTTTGGCAGGAGCTGAGTAATCCATAAAACATTTGAAGGGGGGAGTACTGGGGGAGAGGAAAGGACATATAAAATCAGGCTAGGAATGGTGTTGCTGGTCAAATTTCATCTAAATCCACTGCAAAGTCTGGTTTTATCTGTATTGATGGCACCTAAACATAAAGAAGTCAGAGCACCTCCATCTTCCCACCCCAGAGCCTGGACCAGAACAACCATGTGCACGTTTCGGCTGCCAGTGCTCCCAGAGACCCCAACCACGGGTTAACCAGGTTTCACCAGCCACGTTTATAGTAGCCAAGCTCTTTAACGCAGATGGTGATTTGGATCTGGCAGCACAAAAGCTGCATTTTTTTCCACTGTGCTGTCCATCTACCCTGGATGGGAAATAAGCTCTTCAGCAGATGAGGGTTTTGACAAGAATCATGCATAAAGCCAGGCCGGGGGTTTAGGGCTAGTTTAAGTCTCCCAAAGCAGCATGGTCCACGTCCCTTGGGAGCAATCCTGCTGTGTCCTCCCCAAGCAGGGTGCAAATGCTGCTAGCCCTGGCAAGTGGGGGGCTCAGGCAGCTGTGACCTCTTTGTGTCCTGATGCTGCTCCTGGGGAGCTGGGGGAATCGAAGGCAAAGCCCCACAGCTTGGTCACTCTTCTCCTCAAGGAGCATGGGTATGCAGGGAGCACCCAGGATCTTTTCTGGAGCCCAGGGGCTTGTTTTGGGTGCACCCCTCTTGGGTGAGGACTGTACCCTCTGGGGTACAGTCACAGCCATCTACTGGGAAGTCCATCCCCTTACCCAGCCACTAGGTTGAGGGTGTTTATGGTGGTTTATCCCATCCATAACATGCTCTGATACCAGTTAAAGGGAGTTTTCAGGGTGGTTTAGTACCTGAATGGGCAGTACACGAAGCCTGTACACACAGGCCAGCACAGCCATTGTCTGCAGGAGCCGTTCTGGCTGGTGAGGGACGCGGGCTCACGTGGTGCAGACCTTGCAGCAGCAAGCAGTGACATAAACCAAGTGACACCAGCTCTGCCACAAGCCAGAGCCCCCCAAGACCAAGCTGCAGTGGCACAGCTGATCTGCAGCAGCCCCCACATCCCAGCTGTGCCAGCGCAGGGGGACAAAGTGTTGGTGTCCTGGGGGAGAGAGACCTGATGCAACTGGGCTACACTGTTCCCCAAAAAGGGCTTGCTCCTGCCAACCCCATTGCACCATCTGGCAGGGAGGGAGCAGGGAGAGGGTGGCAGCTGGCAGGTGGGAAGGATGGAGAAATCATCACGGAGCATTAAAGTCAGCGCCCATCGGCCTGGGGACTGTGCACAGGCATCTCATTACTGGCCCCATCCCCAGGGACTCACACCCAGGCAGGGCTCCTTGGGGAAAACAACCAGTGGAGGAGGTTTTCAGGAAAGTCTTCAGCATTTTGGGAACTGGAGTGGGGCAGGGGTTCTGCAGGGGCACCAACTCAGCCCAGGGCAGGAGCCTGGAGCTGAGATGACTTTTGTAATTTTGGAATGAAAGCACTTGGGGTAAGTGTGGTCAGGGCCCAGATCTCACCTCCAGTGGTGCAAATCAGGAGTGATCTACAGCCGTTCGCTGGGGTGCAGGAGCAGAGCAAGGACGTGCTGTTTGTCCAGAGGTGATGAGAAGCAGGGAGGATGCTTTTCTGAACATGGGCCGGACGAGCACAGCACTGTGGTTAAGAGATGTCTAGGAAAGCCCTGCGAGAAGAAGGAAGAGAACATGCAGGATTTCCCATTCATCAGCTGCAATCACCTCCTCCATCTCCTCTGTCAGACAAGAAAGAGTTTGCAGGAGGCCCTGCGGTCTGGGCAGGAAAGGGATTTCATCCCTATCTCACCACACCGTGCACATCAGGCCCCGTGGATGGTGTGCCTGGATCGGACATGCTTTACCCGCATCAGGCGTGCAGCCACGTGCATTTAATTGCAGTGACACCACCGCTGTGCGGGTTACCCAACATGCTCACCAGCTGGATATCGAACCTGTAGTCAAACCCCAAAGCCCACAAATACAGGGCCTCTCACGGCACTCCAGCTTGGCTCTGCTCCCCAACTCGGTTCATTCCTCTGGAGACAAAAGGCTCGAGCCCTGTGGCCTTTTACTCCACATAAATAGGATCAGGACCTAAAAGTATCCAGTAACGCCCCTCCAAAAAGTCCCCATGGATGGATTTTTGTTGCTAAATGCTCTTCCCCTGTCCCCTCCCCCCCCCCCTCCCCCCAGTGTCCTGTTGCATGGAGAGCCCTAGCACAAAAAAATGCACAGCTGAAAATGGAGCATCCCTCTGAGAAAACAAGGAAACGAACCCAGTAGTGAGCCCTTCCCTTTACTGTCCCATGCGCTAAATCCATTGGAGATGAGCACTGCAGCCCGAGAAACCTCAGGACTTCCCGCTCTCTCGCTTTTTTAGGGTTACACATCTCCACTACAAGCCAACAATAAAATCCTGCAGCCACATCAACAAAATTAGATCAATTCCACGGCTATACAGCTGTATTTAAACCTGTTCAAATAACTCCTCATCCCAAGGAATCTGGGGAATAACTCTTTATAGGGAAAGCATGAAAGAAGACAGAATCAAATTAAAGATTCATTCAAATTAAAAGGTTCAACTTTAAAAGAGGCAGGGCTGAGTGAGAAGGAACTGAGGAACAAACATATTGCTTAATGAGCTCAGTGGCAGGAGTATCTTTAATAATAGATCTGATGGGTGAACCATGTAACCCAGCAGCACATGAGACATTTCCCTCCGTACCACAATAAAACAAGCGGCATGTGTCCCCCACGCACAGGTGGTTGTTAATGCTCCGTCTGAGCCCAAGATTAAATTTCGGTGACCAGAAGAAAAATGTGGCTTCAGTCTTATGGACAGGCCTGATGATGCTGAGCCAACAGCACAGGGAGAAAATGCCCTGAAAAAAAAAGGAAGATAATGAATAGTTATGAAAGAAAATGAAAAATCTTACAGTAGGATGACATAACCCAGTAACTCAGCTGTGCCCCTGCCTGGACCTGTTTTGGAAACAAACTCAGCAGCAGAAATTCTGCCTTCTTCAAAGTATGGATGAGGATTAAAAAAAGGGAAAGTTTTTCCCCAGGGTTTGGCCTTAACTGCTGGGGCAACCTCAAGGCAGCCACTTAGAACATGGACAGGACTCCTCCTTACGAATGGGGCAGCATTCTTGAGGTGCTGGTTGTGATGAACCCTCAGAGGTTTAAACGCACGTATGTATTGTTTAGACCCATCATTTCCCCACAATTTCATTTTCAAAATGAGATTTCTCTAACTTTTTCTAGGGGGGGGAGTGGAAAATAAAAGGCAGTTTACAGCTATAATCCTTTTTTTAAAAAAGCAAAAAAAGCTTCCATTGCAAGGAAAACACAAGAGTTCTAAATAAAAAATAAAAATAGTTTAAGCCTGTGGTGAGGGAGCTCTGAGCTGACAGCCTGGGCTGGGGGGTGATACCTCTCCCTGCCCCATTTCAGGAGGCACACAGCACACAGCCTTGTGGCCGCTGTGCTGGCTGCCAGCCCTCGCACTCATCCATGCCCCTCGTCTGGCTGGGGAGAGCAGGCACACGGAACGGCAATGCAGGGAAATAGCTTCTAAGAAAAAAAAAAAAATACCAAACTACTTGTTTCTAACCCATGCAGGAAGCAGGTTCCAGTTTTAAACGCCTTTGGAGCCTTTTTCCGTGGCCCCAAGCCTGCCCAGAGGAAGCTTTCCAGCACCCAGCACCTCTGCCGGGGCCCTTTGCCAAAGGACGGGGCAGAGGGGGTTACAGCTGCTCACAACTTTATTCTAGTTATTACAGGCAACCTCAGCTCCATCGTTGCAGCTCAGTTCTGCAGCTCTCCGGGCTTTTTTGAGTCAATTGCATCAAAACTTACTGTGTGATGTTGCACCCCAGAACAGCGAGAGCTGCAGCCAGCTGATGGCCATCTCCCTTTCCAGGCCAACTGGAGAGCATGGGAGGGGGCAGCGGGAGCAGACAGGCACTCTCTGTGAGCAGGAGGTGAGATTTATGTGAACAGTTGTGGGAGAGAGGAGAGGGAGGGCTTTGGGGCTCAAGAAAAATCTGCAACTGCGTTTTTTGCCATGGCCGGCTCTCTCGCGATGGTGCTGCTTCACAGGCAGCCAGCTGCCAGCAGCACCCTCAGACTCACGGTGGCCACTCAGAGGCTTGGCAGGAGCTTCCCGGGCACTGGAGAAGTGCAACAGGCTGCAGGAAAGCAGGCTGGCAGCAAGAATGGGCAAGAGGTTGGCCAGACAGACAGGCAACTGGGCAAACAGAAGAAAAACAAGGAGAAAGAAAATGTATGCCCCAACATCTCCAACTGCAGATTATTTTTTTTTTTTTCTCCTTAATTTTCTTAGTTGACTTCAGTATCCTTCTCTCTTTTCTCAGCAGTCTGGCTCGTTTTTCCCTCCCAGGGGACAAATGGACTGCCCATGTCAGCAGCGGCCTTGCGGACGGACTGACAGCAATGTATAACACATATACATTATGTATATCTATATATAGGTGGTGCCCTGAAACTCCCTAAGACATGAATACACAAGGGCACAGTCCCACATCCCCCACCTCAAAATTCTCTCTCTCTTGCCCCGATTTGGAAGTCATTTCAAGATCAGATTTAAGGTCTTAAAATTCTCCACCGCCTTGAAAGACGTCCCTGGCTGCTGGGAGAGGGGTCTCTGCTGCGGCACTGCAACCCCAGTGCTTGCACGCCCCGCTCATCCCAATGCAGGATCTTGGTACAAGTGTTTTACAGCAAACAATGTGGCAACCTATGTATGAACCGGCAGGGTCTGGGAAGAGGCCTGACCTGGAGCATGGGAGTTTTGACATGACTTTATGAATAGTAGCAAAATTGGAGTCCAGCATCTCTGTCCTAGGAATGGGGAAGTCCTGCCATGGATGCGCATGGGTGAGTTAAGCTGAGAAAAAGCTTAGACACTGCACCACGCTAAAACCCAATATTTGAAAATGTTAAAATCTAGGATAACATTGGAATAAAGGGCTCAGGACATTCACAAAACCCTTCAAAACTAAGTGCCTTAGGTGTTCACCATGCCCTTAATGAAGTACCCTGACCCAGGACCGTATTGTCACCATATCCCACCAGCCACTGGCCACAAAGAACATCCTGAGTACACTTGGTGCCATCAACAATGTGACAGTACTTAGTCACTGTATTTAGTACAGCTCTAAAGCATTGCCTGCCCATCTCTGATCACATCACACCAGCTCCCACTAACCAGACAAAGCAAGTCTTTGGCTCTCACGATTGTGGGATGAAAAACACTGGAAGTACACACATCCTAGACCTGCAATGCCAGAAACAAACGCGAAGCACAAGCAATCCCATCCTCACATAGGGATTTTCTTATCCTGGCCTTACATATTTTATTCAGTTGTTATTTCTGGGGTGATATCCCATTTTTTGCTTGTTTTGTGGTATTTGAGACCTGGAAGGCCACCAAAGAGTAGGTGTTATAATGTCTTTGGGATCCACCAGGATGGAGACTGAGCACAGGGGATGAATTCTGCTGGATGGCTAAGTCTCCAAAATGCCAACATCTGACCAGAGCATCAAGAAGCAACATTCCCCACTGATGCTTCACTTTCCCAGCATGACCATCCACTGAGTCCTTAAGCTAAAGGGGAATTTTGTACTTGTTTAATATTAAAAGAAACATTTTAAAAAGCTCTGGCTGCTGTACGTCAAATGCCCTCAATTCCCACTTGGGCTAGGTCCCTTGGAAAGCAATTTCTGACGAGTTTTGTTTTTTAATTAGAATGTGGCTGCATTAAAAGTTTTAAAGAGGCTGCTGTTAAACTATACTTTTTACAGCTGTGCCTTGAGGAAAAATCCCTTGCTTTAAAGCATGAGGAGGAATCAAGCGGGTAAGAAAGGTGATGGCTTCCCCAGTGCTCTCCTGATGAACTCAGGGCAGCTGAACCTGGGGGAAATGCCAAAACAGCAGCTCAGCTCCATCACTCTTGCCTTCGCTCACCCAAAAACCCCCACTGTGGCTTCACCACAGCCATGCAGCCCCCACCTTCCATCCTGCAAAAGATCTGCTCCACCTTGACTTCCACTCAAAGATGGCTTCAAAAGGTTTCATTCAGCAACAGATGCAGGCACATGATCAGTCGTGCCATCATCTCCAGTTCTGTACCCAACAGCTTCCCTCTCTCTTGCCAGCCCGTGTTAGCCAAGAGCAAATTGCAGAGTTACAAAGAAAAATAACAGAAATTGTTCCCATTCTGCAAAGGATCTGGGAGGGGTCAGGGACCTCTGTACAGGTATGACTGCACTGCCACTGATACCAGCCTGATCGAAGGTTTGCCAGAAGTTAACCACTGGCAAAAGCTTCAGAAGAGCAGCCCAAGGGCATTTTACCATCGCTGGTCACAGATGTGTCATTGGAGGTTCTGCAAAATTTTCCCCAATGTTTCTCTTTTCTTTTTTTTATAGCCTTATAACCACTTAGAAACCATTCTTTTGGAGGAGCAGGAGTCTTTTTCTTTGTTCAGAAGTGAGGAGTGGATTGGTAGAGGACAAGGTGAGGACAACCCCTTTCAAATGACTCCCTGTGAATCAAGCAAAGTGCCTGAATCTACAGCATGATGGAGGCAGAAGTCTTTCTTTGGAGAAATAAACATAATAAATACAATTTATACAGCAGTTCACATGCTTAACAGAAGCCAGGCAACAGTTCAGCTGTTTCCCTGCTTGTGAAAGTGGGAAATCTTGTTTGGTTACACTTGCCCCCTTCCTGAGTTGCTGGCATATCCCAAGGACAGCGTGATATTCCCATGTTTCATGGGGGCAGCATAACATGGCAGAGAGACTTAGAAACCAAGAACCAGCACAAAAGCAATAAATACCAACCATAGCACCGAGCCAATTAATGAAATCAGGAAACCTGGGTTTTCACTTGAAGGTAGCAACGCCTCTGCTGCAGCCTAGGAAACTCACAGGCATTGGCAGCTTTCTAAATTCACCTCGTGTAAACTCAGCAGAAAGATGAAAAATACATTCCTGCTCCAGGAAAAGCTGCTGAGAAGCTGCAAAGTGGCTGGAAGAGGAGTCTGCAGGCAGATTCATGTGGGGATCGACGAAATAGCCAGAGCAGCCAAATGAACTCAGCTGGACATGTGAGTGGATTGATAGGGATATGTGAGCCCAGCCAGTTAGTGAGAGCTTGGGAAATGCCTGGGTCAAAAGCAGCACTTAGAACACATGGCCAGAAAACAGGGCTGGAATCAAGGCTGGTCTTATCTCCCCATTGTGTGAGGAGGAACCCAACAAAGCACCCAAATGACCATGGTACTTGGTGAACTTGATGCATGGCAGAGAGCAGAGAGTGCATTGTAATATCCCACAAAAGACATACACAAAAGCAGGAACAGAGGGGTTTGTGCCAGTAGCTCTCGCTCCTGATGGAGGGATGTCTTCCCTCCTGAGCATGAAACCCTGAGGCAGCACAAAGGAAGGCTCGGCCACTCTGAGCACCCCAATGCTGGACAAAGTGCCCAGGGAGCACCAGCACAAGAGTGCAGAAGCGATGGCGAGTGGCAGTCAAATGGGCTGAGCTGGTCACCTAACCGTGGCCTTACAAGAGCCAATATTTATCGCTCCACAGGTATCCAGGCCAGCAGGTAATGGCGACACAGCACTGGCACCAGCTCTCAATAAAGCACAGCCTGCAGGAGACCCCCAATTCTCCAGCCAGCGGGGAAATTTTCACATCTTCAGACCTGCTCTATTTAAGGCTCTCCTAACAGTCCCCTCTGTTTTCACAGCCTGTTTCCCTCTCACCTGCAGCAGGGAAAGGAGCAGGGCCTCGTGGCTGCCTCGCTTTTCCCACGCTGGTTCTGCCAGGCTGCGAGTGCCGGCAGCCGCCTGCTTGTCTCTGGCCTCTCCTGGATGAAATCAATGGAGCGGCTTTGCTTTTCAACCTTCCTCTTACTTTTGGAAACTCTGGGCCACACCCCAGCCGAGAGCTGGCGTCATCCCCAGATACCATCAGCTCCCAGAGCTGCAGAACCTCTCGATGGGATGCCGCTGGCTCATCCAGGAGCTGCTCCGACAACCTGATCCATCACATCTCCAATATCTTTGATCAGGAGCTCTGAAATTTAAAATACTATTTTAAAAAGTTGTTTCCAAATGGAGAAGGATACTCTTCACTGGGACTCAGCGGGGCTGGTGAGCAGCCCTGCCGTGCAGGGCGATATGCAGCAGCACGGACCCGCACAGCCTGGGGAGCCATGGGTGAACTGGGCAAGAAATAGGATGGCTTGCCCCATCCTCTGACAAAGCACAAACCCAGGGGGGTTCAACCATTCCCCATTACCTCCGGTGAAGCCTAAAGGATGCTTCCTGAAGCCCGAAGGACCAGACGATGCTGGCAGAGAGACAGGAGCAGAAGGTCCTTTTGCAGCCATTTCCCTGCTCGGCTGGAGCGGATGGTGGCGGGGCTTTGGCACGTTCACCCTCTGGACATCGCCAGTGAGGGACGCACAGGGAATGGAGCACACCTCTCTCCTCATCCCCTAGCACAGAGCACTCCTACCCACCACCGCCATCTGGAACAAATCCCTCGGCTGGGACAGCATCAGAGGACAGGGAGCAGCAGGAGAAACAATTTTGTTTCATCTCTGCCACAAGCATCAGGAATCAGTGTGTAAACTGGCGTTGCAGCACCAGCACCTCTAAAGAAGCATTTCCTGGCTGAGCAAGAAAGCTGTCAAATAACAGACTTCAAGAAAGACAGCTTAAAAACTGTCTATTTCTAACTGAACAACCCGAATTCCTAATTCCGGCATACACTCGCTGCCCCGAGACACAGCACGCAATACATCTACGCATCGCGGCATGCGGTCCGAGAGCTGAAATACTACACCCATCAGTTTGTCCGAAGGAGGAAGAGTTATCAGATTAAAGATCAGCAAGATTTAAGAACTGGTAGAGGATTTATCACAGTGGTTTTTGCACTCATCTGCTTTAGGTACTCAACTGGGATTTACTCGCAGTTGTCACTATTCGGGCTCTGAGGAGGAAGTACGCCGAGTCCTTCTACATTTCTCATTCAGTGAGACATCTGAGCCTATGCTTAAAATTACCCAAGAGAAGGGTCTCATTGAAGCCTGTACAAGTATTCATATGCTTAAATGGAGGCATGTGTTTTAAATATCTTGTGAAATTGAGGTTGGGGTGCCGTAATCCAAAATACTTTCACATTTCTAAGCTTGTCCCTAGCCCTGCTCCTTCCAGAGTTTCTTTCACATTGCTCAAAACCTTTGCTGATTAAAATTTTCCATTTTGTATGGATGCTGTGTCAGTTTTACTAGCAGCAGCAACAATTCAAATACTCCCAGGGACAAAGTCACAGAAAAACAGCATTTGATCAGGTACTTGGGCTGCATTAGAAATGTATGCATTACCTTTCCTCTTATTTATCCCTTGCTGTAAGAGTTCAGCTTCGCACCCCTTAAACTACCCGATTTCTGAGCACTGTTTTCTTCAGAGGTTTCATTTGCCACGCAAATGTTAAGTATCACAGCTAAAAATCCCCATTACATCAAGCACCTTTTGAAAAAGAACCCACAAAATCAATCTTTTCCCTAACAAAGATACAGAAATAGCTGTAAAAATAACAGATGAAGCATAACGACTGTCCTGCATCCATCTCATTTTGTGTTGTGCTTCTGGGGGTGGCCACCAGATGCCCACGGCACAGGAAAAATCAAATCTGTGATAGTGACAACTATCTCACATTTGCTGAAAATTATCTGAATTTCCAGCTAGTTACCTCATTTGAGAGCTGGCCTTCTAAACCATCTTGCAGCTTATGCGAGCTCTTGCAGACGAACCAGGAAGGAACATTTTAAAGCCAGTAAAGGCTCTCCAGGACTGTGTTTCCCTGTGACGCAGTGCCCAGATCAGTTTTTCTCTGCTTCTGTTTAAAAGCAGCATTCCCAGGCTGCATTTCCAAGAGGGTTTTGGTTTTACAGCTGTCATGACAGTAATTTTCTCAGCTTTGCGAGGTTCCCTCATATCCTGTTCAAACCGGCTTATCTCTGTTTAGAAGTGATGTTCCTACATGGCATTCTTCAGGAACAGATGTTCCAGCTGATCCTGCATCGCAGCACTCAATGTATTACATGGCCCCATTTTGAAACAATTAGCCTGTCACCATTGAAAGGAACCTAATGGTTGGCTACTTGTTTGCTTTTGAAATGGAAAAAAAAAAAAAAATCGGGAGTAACCTACAATTTATACTTTTTCCAAGTATGCTAAGATGCTCTAAATTCACAGTCCATTAAAATGGCAGCATGTCCTGGTTCAGCTGCTGGTCCCATGATACATTATCTGAAGAAACAAATCTCTGTGCAAAGCTGCTGGCGAAGAGATTCCCCAGCTCCACAAGTGGGGAAAAAAAAAATAAAAAAATTAATGAGAATATTTACACAAATTAAAAGCTAAAGAATTAGTGAGGAGTGTTTAGAGCTGTGGAGTCCTTAGCTTTTGGACCACAGAGTGCTGTCAACACACAAAATTTATTGTGGAGCACGAGGCAGTCTAATTATTAGGTCTTTAACAGAAGATGCTCTGGAGAAGATTGCAAACACCCAAGTGAGGGCCACGTACCCCTGGTTGTGACTCCAGTCGTTTGCAGACACCAGCTCTGGAAGTGTCCGTGCAGGGCGCTAACGCAGACCCAGTAAATCACAAGATGCAGTAAATGGCTGTAGTAAATGGCCATAAAAGTCAATGGAGCTACACGCAGATTTATATCGGGTAAGAATCTGATCCCCTACATTAAGCAGCAATAATACCCACAAAAAAAGGAACTTGCAGGCTGCTGTAATAAAATTATCTCCCTTTGATCTCATCGAGATTCCTCCAGTCTAGTTCCACTCAGAGAGATTGATCTTATGGTCATACAGCTCCAGACCAGAACGAGTGAGCACCCAGACCAGAGCCTGTCTGCTGCCAGCACCGCCCCCCTACTCATTGTTATCTGCTCTACACCTTCCTCGGTAAGATTTGTAACCCTGTTTCTTGTTGTCTTCCTTTTTCCCTAAATCTCCCTTTCTCTTCGAGGTACACACATACAACACGGGCAGTTGAGCAAAGCCCAAGCTGGCAGCCCTGTGGCTGACGTTTCCTGGCCAGCACAGGGTGCAGTAACAAGGAAGATGGTGACAACTGAGTTTCCAGCATGGAGCAGCTGCCAGACCACGTGTCCCTGCTGACACACAGCCTGGCAAGGACAGGTCCAGTCTGCCAGGACCAGGCTGAGCAGGAACAGTATCTCCAGGAGCAGGCTGAGAGCCCAGGCAGGAACAGCTTCTCCGGTAACAGCTCAATAGCGGCAGATGGAGATAGGAGACGAGCTGAGGGTCAGGAGAGGGCTTGCAACAACAACTACAAGCTCCAATTAACTGAAAACAGCAGAGGCTGTCTGAAATAAAGCTCCCTCTCGTATCAGCCAACACTCAAGGCAACTGCTTTTTTGACCATCAAAGCAAAACTGAAAAGCTTTGCTTCTCTGCAACTGCTCGCAGACCTTAGTTGGGAAGTAATCCTGCAACTCAAAATTTTAGTGAGAGAAATGGGTTCTCAGGCTCCTGGAAGGACCACACAGCACAGATGTGCCAGAGAAATTCCCAGGTATTATACATCAGATGCAAAACTCTTTCCATAAGTGTGTTTTACTCTCAAGCAGACAGGTCTTAAAATAGTAGCTGAACAGAAGGGTGGGAGTGGAACTGTGAAACGGCTGCAGGGACCCATCCAGGTCACCGCTAACTCCAAATACACATTTAGTAGCCAATGCTCCTCAAAGAAAGGCTAGAGGATGAGGTCTGCTCTATTGCAGGGTCTCAGGCTAATGGTGCTATTGGAAAAATACCCTTGGGGTGGGCTGATCTCTACCACCCTCTGATCCTGCCATCCTGACGCTGAAGGGAAAGACTTGTCTTACCCTATAGGAGGTGTCTCCAAGAGCCAGAGATTACTTGCATTGTAGAGGGCCTGGTCCAAAAACCATAAGGAGCTGCAGAGGACTAGCAGAGATGCGGACATCTTCATTGCCCAGCAAACTGAATCCCACTCTCAGCAGGGACACGGCAATAGGACCTCAGTATAGGCTTACCTTTTGCACACAGTTGTTTTGTAATGAAAGACAAAGCACTGACCCAGCACTTACTCCCTCTGGAATATTCCTAAAAGGTTCATCACTGATTAAAGTGATTCTGGCTCCCCACGCCCCACCCCCCCCCGACTGGCCTTTCTGCCTCTGGGTCCTTGCACATACCTGGGAGTGCAGCACCCAGGGACTGAATTACCAGGGTTATAATTCTTGGCTGTGTACTTTTAACTACAGCGAGGCATTGGCAGAGCTCAGCGCACTAATTCACTTCCATGTAAACATGATTATTTTAAATGAACTCCAGACGAGGTTTAACTGTAAAAACATCTCTAGTTTTTGTAACATTTTTAAGTGTTCAGCTCAGAGTTGTTTTTGTTACGGCAAGAACTTACTCTTTCTTCAGTTTACAATGAATATTTTCAGAATTAATGATGTCCCAACACCCTCCCAACTATAACACGACACTTGAACGAAAGTCTGAAAATTAAGCTGCAGTGGGATTTCACGGTCAGGATTTTCCCTTTCCTAGCTGGCCATTCCTTTCCTTACAAGCAGGAATGCTTTCTGGTTTCAAAGCCAAGTTGAAGAAGAGAAGCAAAAACAGTAAGAGGTATTTACTTGGCTGCATTTCTTTCAATGTTTCTGGCATAGGGTTGCCACTATAGCTTGCAAGTGGCACAAGAACATTGTGTATACATTGTAATGGCTGTACTTTCTCTAACAGACATGCTTCCAGGAGGCGGCAGATTAAAGAACTGGTGTTACTTCAGACAGAGAAAAATAACATCTTGCCAGTTGTGTTTATTTGTAGGGACCCATGATTTATGCTCTCCCATTTGTAGAGGGGTCGAGAGAAATGGATCACGTGGGTTCTGTTTAGATAATCACTGAGGAAATGCAGAGTACATCAGGCAGGGAGAGACAGGGTTTGTTCTTATAGGTGAGAGATGCTGGGAAGTGGCAGGGAGATGTGAGATTTCCTCAAGATTCTGGAATGAAGTTCAAGGCTCTCATTTTCTGAAAAGATTGAGTGTGGGTTGTGAGAATTAAGCAATTAAGATAACAACAAAAACAGTCCAGGTTGGCAGGGATGAACAGTCCTTTGCTGTTATTTACTGGCCCCGTACAGAGACAAAAAAGAAGAGTTCCTCCCTAGAGGATCTTTACCTATCAAACAGCAAGAAGATGCTGAATTCTTGCTACAAGCACCAAAGAGGGATCTGTTGCGCTCTGACTCACACTCCTGCTTTGTTGTCCATAAGGATACCTCTTTGCGGTGTGGTCCCCATCTCATGCCTCTGCACCCTCCTGGTTTCAGCAGGACTTGCAGAAACCAGCCACTATTGTCACTATGAAGGTCTACAAGAACCTAAACAAAACCACTGGTATTCCCTGCTGTGGAAAATATCCTTATCAGAATTTGAGGAGTCAAGAACGCAACTGCTTTTAAAAAGAAAATACTGCACAGATGGCTTTAGCTAACTGATCTGGGGAAACAAAACAAAGCAAACCAAAATCAGCTGTTCAAAGTTTGGCATCGAAAGAGGCGACAGCACAGCAGCCCGAGCACAGAACGAGAAATCCTCCTCAGTCCTGAGCTGCAAAGCTTATGGGCCAGAGGAATCCCTTACTCTACAGCACCTGGCACCATACTGCCTAGAAAGCTGTGTTACACTATCGGCATTAACAGACATAAGTGCTATTTAAGCAGATGCTGGGTTTTCACAGCAAGTACCACATTTGATCCATGGCTTGGTGCCCGCTGCTTTGCCATAGGTGCTGATTAAGGAAACACAGCAGGGAAGCAGCTGCGAGACTGAAGCACGGAAAGGGAAGATGCTATTTACGTGACAGATGCAGGATGCTGAATGCCCTTCTCCAAGGGCACATCACGCAGGAAGAACACAATTTCCAAGACTGTCAGAATCAAAAGAAAGGGGGGTGGGTGGGAATGACAGGATGCCACTCACCCAGCAAAATCCCCAGTCACTGCAAGAAGCATCTCACAGAACCTATTAAAAATAAGCTCTAAATCGTTTCAGTGGGAAGATTTTTACATGGTGATCAAACGGTCAGCTATCCAGGTGATAACAGGCTGCAGGCTACGTACAACTGTACAAATATTAAGGAACAGGCACCAACCAGGAGAGAATTTTTCAGCTGACAGTAAGAAATTGGCATGCTGAGATGGCAGAGCAGGCAACAACCCCACCGATATGACCGCAGCATGTGCCTGCACAGGGGCCTCTTGCCTGCAGCTGGTCCGAGGCAAAATGAAATGTTAGCAACTGCAATTTGCAGGGCTGGGCACTCCTGCCAGGAAAAGACAGAGCTGGGAGAGAGCCCGAGGAGTGAGAGCCGCTGCCTTGCCTGCTCTCGGCAGAAGACCACGCTGCTGGGAGTGCCCTGCAGTCGCTGCCTTCCTCCTGAACCTCCCTCCCAGCAGCTGCCCAGGCTTCCAGCTCGTTGGCAAAGAGGACAGCAGTAGCAGGACTGCTACTTTCCAGTTGGGTTTAGTTTATTTGAGTTTTAGTGAAGTTCTTTCCTCAGCACCCACTCGACTCTTCAGATGACTGATTTTTGCATCTTTCTTTTTCCCCAATTATTTTTCTGAGAACTGCCCTAGACCTGCAATGGCAGCTACACCAGCAAGAACCCCACTGGCTTTTAGTTCAAGCCATCTTAGGGCCTCCACATACCACTTCAAGGAACACGCCACCTTCGGTGCAGGACCTGACAGGCCTGGAAGACCTATGGGCCTTTGGGATGAAGTCTGATCAGAGCAACGATGCTTTTCTGCCCCAAGCTCGCTCTACGGAGAGGTGAAAAAGCACCTCTTGACAAAACATCCCTTTCTTGGGTTGGAAATACAGGGGAATGACCTCATCCATGAACAAGGCACCTCACAAGCTTCTGATTCCATTCCTGATTTGACTTTTCTCTCGTCTTCTGATTTCTAGTTTAAATATGAAGCAATGTATAAGGAAATAAAATAACTCCTGAACTATAAGAACTTTCAGTACTCACCTCTCCAGGCAAAGGATGAAACCAAAGGGCAAAAGTAGGTCTTACCTTCTACCCAAAATATAACAAAAGCTCTAGAGTTGGACACAGGATTGTGGGTTTGTATTATTGCCATCACGGGTGCAGGGCCCAGGGCATTATTATGGCCTCCCCTCAGCTGGCCACATCACCATAGTGAGATTTTGATTAATTTTTTTTTTTAAGTTTCTGGAAAAAGCTTCTATTGCAGTTCCCTCGCCTGGCTCAAAGACACCACAACATCAAGTCATGGATAAATGATCTGGCCATATTTGCAGGACCAAAGAAGCAAAATCACATCCCAGCCCTGAAAGGTTGGGGGATCATCAACACACAATCATAATAATGAATATTTTGGAGACAACTTATGAAAAATATGTATCTTAATCAAAAGCGCAGCAGCAGAAGGGGAGAGAAGGGAAAAAAAATAAAAGAAAGAGCGCTCCATAGGAACACACTTGCCAACCAGTACAAATACCACAACGCTTATACAATAGCTTTCAGTCCCACACACAGAACACTGCTGGACACCTATAGAAAGCATGAACTTCTCATGTTGTACCAATTCAGGATGCAATCCTCTTGCCTTTCTTAAAACGCTTGTGTCGAGTGTTAACAGTGAGCTGTTAAACAGCTGCAGGGTTCCAGCTCTTAAATGGCTATGTTTCAGACCGGGATCCAGCGAATTTTTGCACATGTGTAATTTTAAACATCTGAGTACTTAATTCACAGGAAGGAGGTTGGCACATGTATCTTTACCCATTCAGGACAGAAACATTACCCTGCAGCAATTTATAAAGCATCTTGGAAGGTTAGCATGTGTTTTTAGTAGCTAATTTTGACAACTTCCACCTCTGAGCTACGAAGGTAAACAGGAATAATAAAAAGCTCACTTTATTTCCCACAATTCAGATAAGATTAAGTGTGCCCATGAAATTTTCCACTTCCTATGCTGAAAACCAAGCTAAACAGGGACACTGGCATCAGGCAAACTACCTACCAGCTTATGGCTGGAGTCCTGTCCCAAGAGCCTGTGCTGGCCTGGCAGCGGGGATCTCCACCACCAGGAACTGCATGACATCCCTGTAGATCCACCCATTCTCTTTATTGCTACCACCCTTACCATGCAGCATCTCTCATTTTTTCTTCAGGGAAGGGCAAAGGAGAGGAAAAAAGCCCTGGATTTTGAGCACCTCACTTCCAAACTGCCAGATTTTACTTATCAAAGTCAGTAAAAGATGCTCTGCAAACAGAAACTCTTCTGACATTTCAGTTTTGCACCTTCCTGTACTGCAAGTCCAATGCATGAACAAATACCCTCATTCTAGTGCTTTCCTAATGTAAGACAGGATCAAGCTTCACCAGGAATTCAGTCCAACTAAAAAATAAAGCCAGAGTTTTGGTTTCCACACTACAATCCTGAAATCCAATAACACCCCCCTATCCCCCGACCTCTCTGCTGCTGAGAATTAACTGAAAAATATAGCTGTATAGAGGTGGGGTTTTAATACTTTTCCCGGATGGAATTCTATTTGATGCTGTTAAGCTTTGATGACATACCCCAATGACTTGCTTGGAAGAAATCCATTTAGCAAGCTTGCAAATCATGCTGTTTCAGTTCTGTGAGCACCCATGAGAAATGTGCATTTTCAATCATAAAAGCTGTAGAAACAAAATGGAACTTGGAGACACAGACAGACGAATTCCTTATCACGGCTTGGCTGTGTTCACAGAACATGTGCTTACCATTTCAAACTCTGGAAAACTATTTACAGGAATCTGAAATACAAGACTGAATCCACAAGTAAGAATAGATAAATTTCTAGAAGATACATTTTGGCTTTTTTCATTTCAAAGGAAAAATGGAGACTGATTAAAACCAAAGCGCGCGCACGCCCCTCCCCCCACCGCCTTCAGCTTTTCCTAGGAATATAAATGCTTGTAACACGATCTATGAGCAGGGTGCCAGATTTACAGAGGTCCCCTTATGTTTATGTGGCAGGATACTTTGTTTTGGGGAAGCTTTGAGGAAGGAAAAACAAATAGTTTGCACTTTCTTTACCTCTCCAAAATGGTCTTTGAGTGGGAACAGCGGATGCTGCAGTGGGGATGAGCAATTAGCAGATCCCACTGCCACAGTGTAATCCCCACCAGCAGCAGATTTGTGAAGCACAGTGCCAGGAACCCAGAAGCTTCCAAAAAGATCTATCAGTCACGTCAAGTTGGGAGAGAATGTAACTCTATGGGGAATTTTAAAACTGATTGGAAGTGGTCCTCACTGGGCATTTTCTAACATATTTTCCTAAAAACACAACTCATTTCTTCAGAATTCAATGACAATAACACCTTTGACTTAAACACATTTGTTCCCAAGAGAAAAAGAACAGAATTAGAGCAAAATGCAAGACGCTTAGCACTGCAAACAGTGAAATCTGTCACAGTTATCTTCCTGCTATGATGAGACAACTCCTCTGCCACCGGCCAGGGCTGTCTCATCCTTTCCTGTGCACTCTCCTTGCCTGTGTACCCACCTGTCTCCCATCTCATCCCCAGTTTGCCAGCTCTCCGTATGTTCTCCATTCAATTACTGTACTTTGTTTAGCAAAATGCAGTCCTGATCCAGGCCTGCAGCTCTGGGTGCAAGAACAGTACAGCTCATTTGCCATTTACACTGCAACAAAGGGGACCTAAATTATACATTAACATCCTAAAAAACCTAGCAGATTGACAGTGAGTTTGTACATAATTCCATGAAGGTTTCCTCTTGCAGGAAAGCTGGTTTAAGAAGCTCTTGCCCTCCCCACTGCATTTTGTTACCCTCTCAGCTGGTCTGTGACTTGCTGTAGCTACTTGCTGCAGGGTAGAAGAACATCTCCGCCATCCCCCAAAAAGCTGCTGTTTTTTAAAGCATTGATGGTGTCAATAGTCTGATTTAAGGTGCAGTTTCACAGACGGCAGCAATCAGCACAACCCTGCAGATACTCTCCTCTGCTCCTGGTGGCTTGTCACAGTGTAAGAACATCTAGAAGCAGCTTTACTGCTGCAGACAACAGTCAGGGCATCACATGCTGAAAACCAGCTCCCAGTAATGCCACCTCGTTTGGACTTTCACTCTTTTTAGAGTGACATCATATTTTGCACGAAACTCACAACTTTTACCCCCCGCCACAAATCTGCTATTTACATGTCTGTCAAGACAGGTAAGAGCACAAGTCTATAAGGTGCTAAAGAAACACCCTTTACAGTTGAATCCTCTGGATATTACTGACCTCGGACAGCTGAAGCTCTCTTCCAGCTCTTCTTTTTTGCATTTACCCTTGCAGATTCTGCAGCAAATCAACTGAACGCTGTGGTCAATGAGATCAAAATAAAACCAAAAGGTGCTTCTAATCTCTGTTACGGAGAGCTGAAATCAGTGCAAGCTCCATAAAATAAGAGTATTGGGAACTGTTCACGGTTATGAGTATCTGCAACTACAAAGTGCCTCTCATTAAGTGATGCAGTGAAGCTGTAGCTGTGCAGATGAAGTTACATGCTCCAGTGTCACAAAAAGGTACAAGTCATCCAAAGGAGTGGTTTTTTTCCTAGCTTTCGAGAGACGCCTTCATGCCCCATATCTTTGAAAGCAGCACAGTATCTCCTCTTTTCCATAGATATCCCATGAAAAGCTCAGACTGGATGAGGACCAAAGAAAAATTTGTGCTTGCCCTGCTTGGAGAAGAGCTTGTTTCCCCGTCTTCCTACCCAAACATGTCTGAATTTCTCTTCTCTTATTTCGCTTGGGTGCTGCTTGGGGCAGACGATCCTACCTTCCTCCTCACTTGCTGCTGGATTGACCATGTTGTCCTGATTGAGGCAATAAAAAATGGAGTAGTCCCTGGGAGGGTGGCAATAGGTTCAAACGCTTTGGCTGTTAATCATTATTGTGGTATTTCTGACCGGGGATTATCAGGCTCCTGAAGGGCTGAGACTGCAGCAACTAGCTCTGTCTCATGAGGGGGAGAAATTTACATTAAAAAATGTAAACAAATAACCTTACCCAGACAATCTCTCATTCAGACATGTTTCAAGATGGGAAAAAAATTCTTCAGGGAAATAAGCATAAAAATGCTGAAAAATTCTTGTCATTCTAAAAAAAGAAATTCCTCATAATAAGAATACAAATTCTAGTGGTCTCCTGTATGTACAATTTTGAATTACTGCCTTGTCATAGCAGTCTTCTAAGGATGAACAAGCTCTGAATACACCTAGAAACACAATTTCTTTACAAACTTTGGTTTCAAATATATTTCCCTTTGGTTCAACATTTTAACACTACTGACATTACATTGAGCCAAGCATTTTTTTCCATCAGTGAGACAGACTTTTGCCATGAATTTTAATACCAATCACCTCCACATTCACCTGCACACACAACAAATATTTAAATGGCCTTTACTGACTTAACCAATTCTGAAAAAATTGCATTTTATTTTCTTGAAAATATTTGACATAGTCACAAATAGAATCATTGCCTAAATTTATAATCATAACAAAGTTCTAAGAAAAGTAGTAGCAAATAAAAAGTACTGAAAGAGTGGTATTTTGATGAAATGCCCAGACTATCACACTAGGCAGACAAATGTACCCATGACAAAATCTTCAGACAGTGTCATAAAAAGCTGTAAGCTTTAAAACGTATCTGTCCCTGAAGAAGCTGAATTGCCATGTATACTGCTCACGCTCTGTGTTTCTTTATCTGTGTTCATGGAAGGCAGCTTCACTGACAACTTTGCCGCAGAAACACATGAATTTAAAGGTGGGGCAGCATCCTCTCCTAAAAAAATAAAAACAGCAGAACAAAACACATTATTTGCTGTCTGTGACAAACAAACTGTATTGAAGTCATCTCCATATTGCATCACTCCATGGAAATACAAAGACACAGGCACCCTTACTGTCCACAGCTTTGAGGCATTTTGGAGAGTGCTGTTTTAGCCATCATAGTTCTGTTTATCAGGTAACAAAGGGATGAATTTCTGTGCGTATATAGACTGGGTTGTATTTACATACAGAGATACTGAACACACATACACACACATATATATATAACCCGCAGTAGGCCCAGAACAATTTCAAACATGTATACTGCTGTTTTCCACAGAAATGAACTGACATCTGTAGATACTAACAGTACTTCTGAATTCCATCTATATGCATACGCCTGTCTGATTCAAACCCTTAGAAAACATTCAGGTTGTTCAAGACCACATATCTATATACAATCATAAAAAGCAAAGCAAGCATAAAAAGCTACAAGTCCTACAGAGAAAAACACCCTATCAGTGCTTCAGCTGCCCAAAACACAAGTGAGAAGTTTTAGCTCTTCCCTATCTCTAACCCATTTCCCTGACTCTAAATTAAAGGTCCTTCTTGCTACTTCTTTGTGGTGTATCTCTTTTTTTTTTTTAATCTTGACAGACTCAAGAGAAAACTTACACAGCCTCCCCCCTGGAAATGTGGCTTGCAGGACTTTACAAGCAACGTTTATCTTCCAGCAAGTCTGAGATGGCACCTTGCCACTTCCCATTCTTGTGATCTGACCCTGCAAAAAGTGGGACAACCTAGGAGAGGGACAAGTCCCCGCACAGCTCAGCCACCACCATGCCAGCAGCCCCTCGAGGGAGGGGGCCATGTCCCACAGAGCTTGCAGCAGCGCTGGCTGCTAGCAGCTGGGAAAGATCACTGCAGTGCTGAAAAGTCCTCCTGTCTGGGAACCACTGGAGGGGCAGAAAACAACCTGTAGTCAGACTGATATCAAAGATGGGGAGGGAGAAAGATCATGGACAAAAGTTACTTTATTTAGCCAGAGGAAGGAGGTGAGATGAATCAATTTATGGAGCATGAGGAGCAAGACATGAATCAGGCTACAGGCACAGAATGAAGGAGGACAGGAGAAATGCATTGCATGAATGATACAACATTCACCCAACTACAGCAAGAGCATTTTGAGATTTCAGCTGTCCTTGGGACATTTACTTTAAGGGCAGCAGCTACAAGCACAACAAACATATATGAGTCTGTGCACAACAACAAAGGCTCTCTTGGAGCTTGTTCTTATTCCAGTAAACTACAACAATTCTCCCTTCCTCTGTAATAGACTAGGTAATTAAAACACTATTTTTGTAATAAACCCAAGAAGTTAGGCTTTATTTCACCCCAGTTAATTATCTACTACGTCACTGTAGTAGTAATCTGCTTTCATCTGACTTGTAGCAAAGCACGCTTCAAATGGCTAATTAAAACAACAAAAATCCACTGCTAAAATAAAAATTCATCTAGTGTTTTTTATGCTAGAACAGCAGCCAACAGCCTAGGAAGTCAAACATGAACGAGGCCAAAGATGGTAAAGCCAGTACATGGAGCAACCTGCGCCAGCCAAGCCTCTTGCTGTTCAGGAAGGCAGGGCAAGAGCGCTTTTTCTGTCCCCAGGGAATCAATGCACCACCCACTCACCACAGCTGCTTATGCACTTTGCTAGCACTGTCCACAGTTTCACTAGACTATCCTCACTAGCTGGACAGCCTTCATCACCCCCAGCCCAAATTCCTCTACAAAGCACAGCTGCCAATGCTTGGGTTAGCATGGGCCTGAGCAAACCTAACACACAAGCGGTAAGATGACGTGAGAAATCCTACATCTTCTGAACATGATTCAAAAGCACATTTATGGTAACACCAAAAAGATGGGCGAGCAACATACGTGTTTTGTTTTTCCAGGAGCACTTCTATGAGTTTAGTCTGTAGCCATTTTTGCATGATAAAAACCTGGTTATTCAGAAGGGGAACCGAACAAAAGCAAAGCGTTTATTTGGGTAGATGTGAAGCTGACAAACAGTAAAGGCATGAATGTGTCATGCCCAAGAAAACTTTGTAAATCATCCTAGACGTTAAAGCAACTCTCCAACACTACATGTAGTTTGATGCTTTCAAAGCTTGACTTTGTTAATAATTTCCACAGTCATGTCACATTCCATGATGTCACTGTTTCAACAGCTGTTCTCAGGTTTGTTTAAAAAAAAAAAAAAAAAAAGCAAAAAAAAAAAAAAAAAAAAGGCAGTTTGTGTGTGCAGGGAGAATATTCCCTCATCCCAAGGCTCTGTAGTAACTTCCCAAATGTTTGATTCTGGGGTGCTGAAAGAAAGTATCGTATTAGTCTACATTCTTCCTAACACATACTTTAATATATTTTACAGACATACTATAGTTCAATTTTATGATAGATATAAAATGCTAAAAGAACAGAAAAATTAGAAGAATAATTCCACCTGCTTGCTCAACAGAAAAGTTACCAGGTCCTGAGTTATCCAAATATCCTTAAAGATAAGCTCAAAAATACCCAAAGTAATCATTTCCCTTTTTTAAAAGGCAGAAATCTGAAGTCTTTGACTTTGTTAAATGCACACAGAAAATACAGAACCTAGATTTTCAGCACTTTAGCTGTAAAAAAAAAGACAGATATCCTATTTCAGCTACATGGGAGATTCTTCTACTTGACTAACTTTCCAGTATAGAAATCTGCTAGTCCTGAAACTCTACATTGGCTGAAAGATACAATTACTATATTACTCTCACATGTGCTTTATCATTATTACATTTTGCTTAATCTAACCTCGTGTATGCACAGTGCATAAAATACATCCATATATACATATAGGGATGAGTATGTGAATAAATACACAAATACAAGCACACAGGTTTAACTGCTTGTATTCCTGCTCACATATATGTTATTTTCTGATGTCTGTATCTGCCTTTTGCTGTACATCAGGGATAGTGCTTGTATAGTCCCTGGCCAGCTCCTTCTTTAACAATGCAATATTCCATTTTATTTCTTCCCCCCATCAGAGAACAATTCATAACTAATACTAAGGTGGTTTCCTCTTAAACACTGAGCTCTTCACTACCACAAATATGCAAATTACAATGGTGCTTATAATCTTTCGATATGCCATAAAAATGGAATGGAAAATTCCTCCATTTACAAAGCAGTGCAGGGTAGGAAGGCAGGTAATCTTCACACATTTTACTTCCCTCTTTAGAGGCTCTGGAAGTACTCAGTACGATTTTGTAATCATGTACTTAGATGTATTTATAAAAAATTTCCTTGTTAAAATCCAATAAACGGAACGTGTGACCTCAGGTGACCTCCAGTTTTCCAGATTCATTGTCACCGTCTAATAGAATACATTCATATAAACTGTGAAAACCGATACTCTTACTAAATGTGTAAGGGTCCTTGACTGGTGGAAACCGAACAGTGACTGAAAACATCTTGGTGACCCACTGATGGAAAAGGTCAGATTTCAGATTAGAGATTTTTCCTGTTCTTGGCAATCTATAACAAATTCATGTACAGTACTAAATTTCCAGATCTTTGTTTAACAGAAACATAAAAATTAATGGTGTGTCAACCATCCGGTGACCTGTGAAGGGAGTTTTTCTCTAAGAGGTACCGTCACACAGAGGGTATGCTACATACAAGTGTATCATGAAAGTATGCCAAATGGAAAAGGAATTAAACACACTGAAGGGAGGTTTGGTTACTAATACCATATGGCAACAATAAGAACAAAGAAAAATGTTTAAATCTTTCTTTTTACATTTTTCTGTTTGGCAAAATAAAAAGACTAAACAAGTCTGACTTTTAAGCCAAATAAAAAGCATGTGCTTTAACTCCTTCAAGTCAGTGTTCATACATGAAATAAAACTTCTATTTCCAATCTATCCGGAGGTTAACCAGACCTGTATCTTGCAAGTTAAAGAAGCTATCTTCAAGATAACAAATAGGGAGGGGTTTGAGGGATCAGGACCTAAGTTATTGTTTCAGCATAAAACCAGAACTGTAATTACTGTAATTACCTACATATTACTTCCTAAAATTTACAAACAACATCACCACCCCAGCAATCCTCCCTCTACTCTCTAATGTAACAACCGGAGCAGCTAACTTACAGAGCAAGAATAAACTTCCAAGCATATGTAAAAACAACTCCAGTGCAGTGCTCTCTTTCTTTTAATAGCATGAGTTGATATGAATGGCTTGTTTCTTCTTCTGCCAGATTCCAGCTGCTTCACTTTGTTTATTACTGACTTCAAAGTTTAAAACACTGTCCTGCCCCAACAAATAACTTCCTCCAGATGGCATTATCTCAAGTGTTCAGAGCACTAGGGACAGCACAGCACCTGCAGATCTGTAACTCAGCATCTTAGTCTTCAATGAATGTGCCTTTTTTTTCCCCTCCCTGTGTCATTCCCTCATTTTGCTTTTTCCCTACAAAAAAAGATTTGTATCTGGGATGGAGTTACAAAGATCATTAGCTGGGAAACAGAGTTGTCAGAAATTCTTTACAGTAATGACTATAAAGTAGAATACCTGCAAGTCCAAAGGTAGCAGCATCGCTATCAGTACAAACATTTTACCTGTGCCTCTTACCTGTAAGTAAAGATGTGAGATACGTATTTGTCCCAATGTGTGTCCGATCCATGTCTTCATGGACATCTGTACAGTAGCAAAGAAAAACTCAGTCATTTTCATAGATGGTTGTACAGGTAAGTTACCAAGGAGAGCAACCCAAGCAGCAGCATTTTTGGCAAAACCAAAATTATTCCAGACTTGCTGGGCTGACATATATTGATAGGAAACATCCGTATTTTGATGTAACCAATTCTGAAGGCTACACTGCAAGGAGAAAATACACAGCAATGTCATGGTACTAATTATACTTACATACAGTATTTCCAGTTCAGATTCACGTCTAGCTATACCATGGTATATCGGCTACATAGTTCAACGCTTCTGGAATTTAATGGCTTATACAATTGAAAGTGGGTATAGTAAGGCACTAGTCACACATGCCCTTGAGATGGTAAAGAATACAACACTCTCAGGAATAAGCAGGACCATCAACAGTTTATCAAATAACCCAGTCATCTGGACAAAATTATTCTCCATTCATTAGAAATTATAGCTCCTCCACATTCTTCTAGCCCTGGCCACCCTGAATCCATAGGCGTATTTATGGTATTGTGGAGAAGGTGTCCTTTCTCTGCTCTGCCAGAAACAAAGCAAAAATGCTTAAGCATGTGTGTTTTTTAGAGTAGGGACTCCCTTCCCATTGTGTAAATGTTTTCCTAAGCACAGGGCCCCTGGCTGCAGGTCAGACTGCTGCCTTCCACTAGTCTAGAAATACAGAAAGCAAGAACACGATGCTCGGCAAATGTATGCTGTTCTGGTTTTGTAACTCAAAACTAGACTGCCCCTAACTTCACTACAAACAGAAACGACTCTAGGCAAACTTAGGCCAGATTTCTAGGGCTGAGTTACATGAAAGGGCCAGATTCACAATTAAAACACTTCAGTTGTTTTACAGAAACGGACTGACATCTGTAGGACTTCAGCCAAAAATGTCTGGATTTAAAAGCATGAGTCTACTGCTTGAGTTGAAAAAACACAGTTTCATTCTCAAAGGCTTCAGCCAACTCATAAACCTCCGTAAGTGGACCACAGACACCAGTGGAGACAGAAAACTATATCGTATGAGTTCAGCTCAAGTTTTGACCTAAACTTGGCAAATTCCACCCTCCCATGGTGTAATGTACTTACAGAAACTGTGCATACAAGCACACAGAAAATAAACATGCATACACACACACAGGCTTTTCTTTTTTTGTTTAAACCCTAATGTATATCCTAGCTAGAAATATTTCCAAAAAGAAAATAAATTCAGATCGGGAGTCAGTAAAGGAGGGTGGGACACAGGCTAAGCATGCTAACAAATTTTTCAAAGGAGAATATTTGAAAATTATCTTTCCTCCTCTCAAGTTTGAGTTCAAGGTTCAGTGGTTTTCCAAAATATGCTATATTCCCACCAATAGCAACACTAAACAGAACAAAAACTAGAAATACATAAAATAAACTAGAACCAGATTTTTCAAAGTCCTAACACAGAGACCAATAGGGAAGGGCAGAGAGAAAGCAGCTCTAAAAACATCTAGGAATGAGATTGCAGAGTTTACTAAATAAATATTCCCTTTTGGTGCCTGAAATCTACTCTGCTCCTTCAGATCTGGCATATTTTGCTCTGTAGAATATATCATTGCTTAACAAGTACATTTCTTGGCTACAACTCCTGCTGTTGTTTCCCAGCAAATCACTTCCAAAAGATGTGTAATGATCTTTCCAAATAACTACAACAATTATTTATACTAAGAGGAAGTATTAAAAGTCAATTTGATTTTTCCATACAGATGCCTGTGATTTTTGGATGTGCAATTGAATTGGCTAGAAACAAACATTCTTTTCTTAACTTTTAAGCACTGCCATTTCTTGACTGCAACCATTTTCTTCAGGAGAACTGAAGTGAGAAGTCTGCAGTAAACCTTGAAGCAGCGGCTTCTATTTCAAAGCAAAAAAGGAGGAGGAGTTGGTTCATTACTGGTCCAGTGTCTTTGAAAAGCACCAGGAAAACGTGTATCTTGTGCAAAGGCTGGGGGGAGAAGTAATCTTTAAATCCACAAGAGACAACCCAGGTAAACAGCTGGTGGAATCAGGAGAATCTGACAAGCGATAATTAAAAAACTGCCATCTAATCGTGTAATTAATGTTTTATTTATTCAGTAAAACTAAATATCACCTACATAGCAAACTTTTTCTCATTTTCTGCAAAATCTAACAGGCAAGTGGACAGGAAGGTAATTTTAAAAGTACGCTTGTATAATATATTCAGGTCTGCTATTCACACCTTCAGGTTTGGGGATCCAAAAGACTTTTTTTTTTTTTTTGCCAGTATCCGAAGCAAAATAAAAAAGGTCCAACCCCCCCCCCCCCCCAAAAAAAAAACCCCAACCAAAAAAAAAAGAACTTGAATGACTGATAGTGGGAATTCACACTAAATTCTAAGATAAAGTTATGCAGACTTCCCTCAGGATGCAGAATCGTTCACGACAATCCTAGCAGTAGGACTGGCTCCACTGAGACCTCATAATCTTAAAAGTATTAATTGCAGCAATACTGCCTCCAGCTTATCTACATAGTACCACAGTGCTAGACATAATAGCACTCATAGCCTACACGGGGAGTGGCAAGTACTAAAAAAAAAATAAATCAAAGCGTCTTCTTAATTTTTAAAACTTACATGGCCTGTTTTTATTTTAAAATAATTAAAAAATAATTTACACAAGTAATTATAGTTGAACAGTCAAATTCAATGATATTTTATCATAAATTAGGGTTGCAGTGAGTTTGAAAATGCACATCTTTCCAGTTCACGCTTAAAATGACGATGGGTGTCCCAATGAGGGGATCCCCTGAGCAAATGATATTCTTTTGTAAATTAGCGTACTGGACGGGACACATACTGGGTTACTCTGGAGTCTCCTCCTGCCTTTAGATCGATTTGGCCCAGGCAGTTAATTACCAACAACAGTTACTCCAACATGCTGCCCTTATGCAGTCTGTGATGCATGGCTGTCCATATCACTCGGGATGGACATATGACAACCTTTACTTATCAGACAGGTTCAGTATGTTGCAAGTCAAGACCGAGCGTGTTATCTACAGCGATGCTTGCACTGCATATGCTTACCAAGCCCTGCACACTATCCAGCCATATTAACTCCTCAGCTACATGACTACGAAAAAAATTGTTAGGAATGTAAGAGCACAATGTTCAGTGAACCGGTGTAAGAAGTGAAAAGCTAATTTCTATCACTTAAGCGTGAGGGGAGACCTTGATGAGCCCTCCCTCCAACAGACCAGAGGATTTCCTGGGCAAGGAGGTTACATCCCCTGCAGCCATGGCAGCAACCTGCATCCAGATCTGAATGAAAGCTAGGGGACGGGCATCAGGAAGCAAACAGAAAATTCTCTGTACTGCACTGACTAAAGGGCACTGCTGCAGGGTAGAATTTTCTCATTGCAAACTCACTCTTCTCACATAATGGAGTCATTAAATGCATTCTTATAGTAAAAATGAAATAAGATATAATTAGCATAAACCCCCCTGTTCAAATAACAAGTTTTTTCTGGATGGCCACGAACAAAATAGCTGTACTTCTCTACTCTGAAAACTTAGAATATTCACATGACCTTACGCATTTGTTTTGATGATTTTCACCCACAAAGTCATAGGATTCTCCGTATGGAAACAGTTTGCCAAGACTCCTATTACTGTACTATCATTACAAAGACCTGGCATATTAAAATGCTTATACGTACAGCACAATTACTCAATTTTTGTAATTACACCTTTTAAAAAGGACATGATGAATGTTTTCCCCAGGAAAAAACAAAACAAGACAGAACAAACCCAGCCATATACAGTTAGCATTTTCAAGTGATGCATTCTAATGCATGCTAGGATGTCCCTACACACATTTCTAGCACATATGCCCACAAACCTGTTAAAAATACCTCCTTTAGAGCCATTTGTTTAACAGCAGAGGATGGCCACTAAAGATCTTACCATTTGTGCATATCAACTAACTTTGAAAAATATATTAGGAATAAGCAATTCTAGGAAGTTCAGAGAGGCAAGCAATTTTTCTATTAGTTCAGAAGGAATACTGTAGTAATTTACATAAGTAAGTATATGTTCAAATAAGGAAAATATTAAATGTCTTTACTGGAAGATCTACTGGGAGACCGCTGTTAGGTAAGCATTCAGACCCTATCCTGCCAAAGAATGTCTAAGCATTCTCTTGAAATGAGTGTCCAGTGTGATGACAAGTAACACTGCCTCTACAATTTCACGTCTGGAATAGAAACATGGAAATGCCTGAGTAAAGATATGTTTTTATCCTGTGCATTTTTAAAATTTGTTAAAAACTTAAATGTTTAAACTTTGTGCAATAGAGATATGCATTCCTCCTTGTAAAAAAACCCAAACAATAAACAATCCAAGAACCTTGGCCTGTTACAGGAGGAAGAGTAAAAACGAAATTCCTTTGCAATACTTGGGTGAATCTGAGCTCTAAATCAGCAGAATAAATGAACTGCAGAAACTTACTGCTCTGCATTACATCTATGCTACATATTCAGCGCACTACATCACCTTCTTAACTCTCCCTCGAGCACATCGCTACTGATTTTAATATGATGCACAGCTCTATCTCTGCTAATTGCTATAAGAAGCAGGGAAAACACCGTACACCGCTCCCAGCAACAACCAACACTTCCACAGCAGCAACAGTGAAACCAACACCTGTTGTTATCAACCCAAGAGCTGCTCTGCACGAATCTTTGAGCAGCAGTCAAGCAGTGCCTTCCAAGACACTGAACATTACTTGTTTATGTTAGGTTCTCATTTGGGCAGATGTTCTTTGCCTCTGAAGCCGTGCGCACAGACACATACACAAGCTGAAATTTTGAACACTGGCTGTATGAACCGATGGTGACTACTCCTAGTATCTACCGCCAACTTATTTTAGAAAGCATTGCAGCTCTCTGACATTCACTCTTCCCAGTTCAATCTGTTGGTGCCAGGCCTGGTTTGCACTCAGTTCATCAATAGCTTCCTTCATTGCTTTGGGCCACAAGTATTATTAATATACGCTTGTAAGCAGCCTGAATGTAAATCATCTATCAGTTGTCTGGGTTTAAATATTCCTGGCCAAAATACAGGGAAATCTGTACTGCAAAGGAGAGTGTCTGGAAATCCAGTCAGCGTATGTGGGAGCGGCGTCCTTGCAGAGGTGTGGGCTACTGCGTGTTGATGGGACACGACTTCTGCAGGTGAATGGCACAGACGGCTGGGTCTGTTCAACACTCTTAAGCACACCCTGCAACTCCTGAATTTAGGAGCTGTATGAGGTTCATAGGAAGAGCAATTATGGAAAGCTCCTTAAGAAAGCAGCTTTTACAAACCCTCCCTATATACCCGACAATGTCATAAACCCAATTATTTAGCACAATCCTAATCTGCTGCAATGACTTCTGTGTGTATCAGTAGGAAAAGCAAAAAGGCAAAAGAAAAATCTTATCTCATGTGTGTCATGGAATTTACTGGCTCCCCAGTATTTTACCTGAAGCAAATTCATTCACATTACATACATACACATGCACTCTCAAGTCCAAGAACACGTACTCTGCAAGTACTAGATAAATCAATCTGCTTTCTAGCAGTTTCTTGCACACGCTCACATTAAGACCAGAAATATAAAAAATATTATCCATTATTTTCTTTCTCTACCTCTCTCAAATATCGTAAAAGAACTGAGTCCAGAATACACTTAAAATTCAACACACATACAAGTTGGGGAATATGTTTCCCCTCATCATTACTCTGTCACTGAGAGTTCCGTGGCCTAAACAAGAGCAGAAGAGAACAAATGCTTAAAGATTGTCTTTCTTTACACAAGACAACATTTGAATGTCACTGTTACTTGATGCAATGCTGGGGTTTTTTAGATCTTGGAGGGAGGGAATGTACACGTTGCAAGGTCTCTCAGAACAGGACTGTCTCCTACCCATGTAGGAAGCCTGGCAGAAAGGGGCCTGGACCATGCCTGAGGACTCTCAGTGATTCTGTAATGCAAACTGTAACACAGTTTTATTGCCCAGGTTACAGAGTTATCCAATCCTTCCCTATTCCTTCAGAGGAGAAATGAACAGGATAACACAGACTTGTTGTCCATGGCTGTGTATTTTTAAGACAGCCACTTGGAAAGTGAGTAGTGTAGTAGCCAAGGTGTAGCATTATTTACACAGTCTATGTTTATCATGCACAGAAAGTTTCCTGGAAACGTATTCTAAATCTGATAAGAAAAATGCTCATTAAGAATCATTTGCTTGTTTAATTTTCACTTATTGAGCTTTAATGTACCATAAAAGTAAGTAATAACAATAGTGCCTTAAACAAATATTGCTTGTCTTGTACTCATTAATGTTTCAGAACACAAAACTGCCTCTAAATACAGGAAGCTGCAGAAAAATAAAAACTAACCAATCATATAAACTGAGAGTTTTAAAGAATTTTTTGTTGAACACCGAGTTCAACAAAAATGCATTCTGTTCACTGTACACACGACACCAATGGGAATAAGAGCCAGTTCAAGTTCTAAGTTACCATTACTTGGGTAATAGTTTCAAGCTGCAAGGCACAGCTGTATGGGCCCAGCCAGACAGGCTATCACAGCAATGCTTTGATAGCATGGGGCCCTTAAGTGTCAGGATATAGAAAAGGCAGCAGTTGTTGGCTGTGAAAACAGTCTGATACAAACCAGATGGGGACTTACTTGATGGGCAACACAAAGGAAAACAATTGGCTCATTCAACAAAGTCAGGCCACTGCCCCAGAGAATTAACAGAAGACAATAACAGTCAACCAGAGTTGATGCAAACAAGAAACAGCCATGTGGTTATGGTTTAAGGAATTGTTTCTCCTCAGACTAAACATAAAGTTTTGATTTCTAATTCTTATATTCATTAATTTCAGTCTCGTTTACAAGCCCCTTCTTCCTCCAAAGTCTTCCGTATAATTAATTTATGTAGCACCAGCCTTCACACACCTACTTAAACAAGAAAAAAACCTGTATGACACCGGCAGCTATATTAATCTAATGTTTCCTGAAGAATGCCAAGACCACAGACAACTTTCTGAACCTTGCCAGAACAACATCACAGATACAGAGCACACAGTATGTCATTAGACACATTTGCATGCATATGGCAGTATATGTACTGATTCTTTTTGATTTGAAATGCATAAAGCCCAGCAGGTCACATGCTGGGTTACCAAAGTACAGACGTCTTCCAGTTTTGTGGAAAGTTCTTCTGTTGTTTTACTTCATTTTTTTCATAAGTAAACCGCCGATCAATTGGGTCACCACGTAAGAGTTTTGATTGTTAGGCTACAGTTAAAAATCTATTAAAATACCTATTACCAAACTTATTTTTAAGCAATCTAAAATTTTAAAATTGGCTATTTAAGCATAACTCAAGAAATCCCCAACCCATTCATTTTAGAAGCTTGTAGAAGATTATGGTCCAAAATCTTAATTGCTCTTGCTGTTTTATTACAGGAAATATGAAAGTGACATGTGCAAAGGTATTTTGATTACAAATTACTTACAGAGATTGCACAATAAGTCAGACCTCTAAGGGCCTTCTGCAATTTCACTCACAGACTAAAAACATCTGAACTTTCTTTTCATATATTTCAAAATACTCCCTCTGGCAGGCTCTGCACTGCAGTGCTCTACACGAGTGTGAATGGTTGGATGGCACACTCTGAAAGACAGTCACATACTTGGATACCCAAGCAAGTATGTCTACAAAGTGCAGTGACATGCAGATGTCCTGGATGCCTTCTGAAATCACATTGTCCTGGGACCTGTCAGTTTTAGCACACCACCACATATCCCCTGAGCTTCACTCCTTCTGGAGGCTGCTTGATGGCTAGTTCATCTGAGCTAGCAGTGTTGCACGATGTAAACATCTCCTGAACATATCATCCCAGACCTATGATGGATACACATTAAGTCTACTCTTCTCTGCAACTGCTTCACTTTCCATGCAGACTGGCAAAAAGCAGCTGGGTTAAAGAACTGAACGTATGGTTCTCATTTAAGAGCCCACACTGGTCAGACGGAGCAAGGGAGTTTGTCCCTAAAGAAAGCAAAAAAACCATACTGAATTAATGAAGTATAGAGTCAGGCTCTAATTGTCATCCTAAGTGGTTCTAGCTTTTAGCTGCAGTGGTTCTCAAGCCTGTGAGCATGGTTTTACTTCAAAAAAGAAAAAGAAAAAAAAGACTAAAATACAGTCTGCTGAATTCAAAACAACCACCACATATCGTAGGTAGAAAAGTAAGGTTTTACTTCAGTTTCCTGCCATGAGCACAGAGCCAACACTCCAACAAAGCCGTTGTGTGCTGCATGCTGTCTGAGCTAAAACATCTCTCTGGCAGAATCATGAGGCTTATTTCCAAAAGCGCAGCCAAATTCTTGAAACCTCTGATGAAGGAGTAGGTTGTCACATCGTGGCAGAAATTTTGCCTGCAGTGCTGCTATTATTCTTTTTTCACATCATATATATTGAGGTCAGAAAACATTTTTTTACATAGAGCTGAAATTTTGGTTTGAATCTTTTCATTAGGCTGTTTCTACAAGATTAGGCACCTTAGAAACAGAACAGCCTTTATCAAGCCTTAACATCAGAGATACGGGCTATTGTGGCCTTGCATTTAAAAGCAGATGAGAAAGGAGCAAAAACCTCTTTAAATCTCAGGTCTGCCTGTACAGACAAACTCCAACTGCTCTTGTAAATATGGTTTTGGACATCATTCGTCAGCGAACGCCTCCACAAAGGACAGCATGTAAAGGCCAGCTGGAGCAGGAGGAGGCAGGGTGCCCAGCCTCCCTTAAAGTGAGGGCTCCAACAGAAAACTGCTCCCCCCTTTCGGTTTTTTTCTCTCTCTCTTTCTTTTTTTAATCAGGAAGGAAGCTTCATCTTCAGCACTCCCTGTGTAATCTCCCTGCTTGCCTGTCTCTAGGAGTGGGTCCAATTATTGAAATAAGCAACATGCACTGTAAGAAGTTAATCGTGTATTTACACTGTAACTCAAACTAGTAAATATTTCCCATTTATAATTTTGACTTATGTAACAGGGCACAATGGCAGCTGTTAAGTAAATAAAACAATTTTCTCAAGATCTGTAATTATGATTTTAGGATTATAAAAACAAAATAAAAAAGAACACCAACAAAAAAAAACACCACCCAAACCCCCAGAAATCTTTAAGCAACTGCCAGCAAATTCCATGCTTTTTACTTCTACTGAAGATACAATGGCCTGACAAGGACAGAAACTGCAGCTGTTATATTGTCCTCAAACACACACAGCTCTGCCTAACTCTTGCAATATGTACAGTGCACAAAACAAGGCCACAATATGAAACCTGAGATTATTACTTTACTGTAACAACCTGAGTTAGGATGAGGGTCAGCAGATCATCCCATATTAAGTCTAACTTGCTTTGATTGCATAATTCTGAGCCAAAACATAAATACAATTCTACCAGATTCAGCAAATATGAGATACACATTTTCACTGTTCGCATATGGTTGATGTACTATTTTGTAGTAAAATGACATGCCTATCTGGTATTAAAAGAGTTATAGAAAGTCAAAGTCATGCCATACACAAAAAGAAACACTGACCTCCCCACCACCAAAGCAGCACTGGGGGGGAATGGACGCTTTTTACAGAACTGCTACATATTTTGTGTCACACTCAACAACTTTCACTCAGGTTGTTTAGAACTGTGCTTAAAAACAGTTCTTCCTTCTTTAAAAGCAAACCATGTTTTAGATTAGAGAATGACAACACAGATACAAAGGTTCTAAATCTAAAGTAAGTTTTTCTAGATGTAGGGGTTTTTATCCTGAATGACAGCATTTGTGATAAAAAACAGAACACAGTAGTCCACAGACAAAACGTAACCCATCTCCATCATTTACTACTGTTCCTTGCAAACACAGTCACCAAAAGCACATTTGCACATTTCAGAGACGAGAATTTGTTGTATTTTACTTTCAAAATTAGTTTTACAGAAGATGAAAATGTTAACAAAGTTTTACATTTGCACGTTATTCAACGCTATTACAAAATGCAGTCCCATATGCAACATCAGCAGTGAGGAACAGGTCACGCATGACAATTTTAATCTTCACTTACCAGTCCATACCCTGTTTTTAAGAAACAAGCTACTTTGGCAGACTGCATTTCTCAAAATCAGCATGTTATCAAAGAGCAGCGTTACCAGTATTTATATAGTATTCTTCATCTGGAAGACATCCTAGGTAACATTCACTCTATGCCGTCACCTTATTTGAAAGTTTCCTGGGCTCCTAGTCTTAAGAAACGAATCACAGGGGCACTGGAAACATATATCTATATTTAATTATAGGCAGTCTTTGTATTACTGTATTGAGAAGGTGGTGCTGGAAAAACCTGGCCTCTCTTCACTGCATGAAGTAGAAGGTCTGTTTATTCCTAAAGTATCTAGAAAAATAAGCAAATAAAGTACCTAGTAATGACACAGTTCACGAGTGTGAAAACTGCCTGTAAGTCAAGCCATTTCACAATATAATAAGCAGTAAAATTAAAAAAATAACATCACAATTTGACTGTGGACACCAATCATCTAAATATCCATCTTTATTGGCCAGTTAGGTTTTATTAATAACTTTACAGCTATGCTTCGCCTCTGCTAGCAGTGCAAAACTTTGCAAAGCATTAAAAAAGAAAAAGAAAAATGTTTAACAGCTGAGAATGACAGCTTTTGTAAATTCCCCATCTCTTTTATAAAAAGGTTTGGGGGCAGACAGTCAGAATCTCTGGGTTATTCATCACTCACATTAAGCTACCTCCCCATCTGGCGTATACACTCTCCTTCTAGTAATTTCTCTTCTCACTCCCCAGACAAACAGCTGGCTCCTTCCCGTTTTTATATAGTGCTTAAAAAAGATGAATTGAGAGCTCTTTAACAACAGGTAAAGCTGAAGGGAGTCCAGCTGCCTCTGCCCAAGGATCACCAAAACCAACGCAGCAGGGAAAGCAGAAGCTGTCCCTTCTGCTGCATTGCTCTCAGACATGCACAAGCCACTGAATGATAAAGGGCAACATCTGCCTTCCCTGCCAAACATAAAAATAAAACAAACTCGGCACATACTGAAGACAGAAAACCTATATTTCTCCTATCACAGTACTATATATGTTTCTCCAAGTTGAAATATGTGTTTGTAATACTCCCTGTCTTCACTTGTCAGCATTCAGTATCCATGCAATGTGTTGCCAGCACCCAAAGGCATCAAGACTTCCCCGTCTGACACTGATGTCTTTCATAAAAGAAACACAACTTTCACACTAAAAAAGAAATGTGAGATAAGAGGCCTACTTAGATGACTGTTAAGCCCAGTAAGGATGGTCACCCTAGAAGATTCTACAGTGCATCTGCTGACTGAATTAACCCAGAGTCGGCAGCAGGTCTACCTGAGACAGCTGGAATGGTTCCTGACTCCAGCCTTAGCTGGCACTGATGCACCAGGCTGGAAAAGCTAGTGACTGAGGAGTGTAAAAGTATCTTATTCGGGAAACTGCCTTTGCAAGCTGTAATCTCTGGCATAGGCTGTAGTATACTCGTGGAGGTAGTAACTCCAACCAAATACTCCGCTGAATAAGAAAAAGACAATGCTATTTCTTATAACATAGCTTGTTGCAGTGACATACTGAGGCACATCTTTTAGAATACCTTGGAATCTCAATTTAAATTCTTTTGCTATCACTGCTAACAAATAAGCATGTGAATTAAAGTAGTACAAGAGCATCAAAATTGAATGCCTCTTTACAACACTGTGACAGAAGATGATGTATAAAGGGATTTCAGACTCAATTATATGCATGTAAACGAGTAGCAAGTTCAGGAGAGACTATTCCGATCATTTTCCATGACCTACCACAACACAGAGGCCACAGAACAGCTAAGCAGGCTTACTTTCTAGATGCACATCAGTTCTTTCTTATTAAACCATGGGCCCATAGCTGTGGAACCACTAATTTGTGAGAAACCTCCCTCCAGAGAAGAGCTAACTGGAAAGAGCCCTCGGGCTGATGTAAGCATTAAGTACATGGGGAGTCTCTGTCCTTAGGTGGCTTGCCCAAGCCCATTAATTTTTTGTGTGTCCCCCCCACTTATATAAGCGATGTTTGCATGAAAGGGGAAAGCAGGTCAGCCTAGTCAGCTTGCTACCATCTGCTTTTATTCAGTTACTCAAGGCCAGCGCCAGTGGGATCAGTGCCCATTAAGAGGGTTTATTGTGTGTGTTTATTTTTTCCTCTTTACAATGAAGGCAACAGCAATTACTGTAAGTTTGTAAAAGTGCATACAAATCATAATACACAATACAAAGCTGCTTCAGCCAGATCCTAGCATGTTTACAAATCCTACACAGGCTGTGAGAAAGACTGTTCTGGCACAACAATTTCAATAGACTGGTGAGGAGTGTGTTAGTGTCCAAGAGGTCCGAGACTGTATTTAATAATACTTGCTATCAAGACCATATCCTGCTTGCAATGCACGCGACTCAGCAGATTCACCACATGAGAATCTTACACAAAAGAAAAAGTACCACATTCTGGCTTGGTCCCCATATGGGCTGACAATAGGTGGATCTATACAACTGGAAACTGGAACTGGTGAAAGATCAAAGGTAGACTGCCAAAGTGGAAATGGCAATTTAGGGCTCTCAGGTGGTACATTCCAACTCTTCAGTGTGGATATGCAGCAGGAAGAGGCACTCTCCTCTTAATGAGAATTCTGCCTAGAATATGCCTGGCCCCTAGAGACACAAGCTACCAAAAACACTAAACCAAACAAAAAATCACAAACCAACCAACCATCCATCAAAAAAACCCCCACCAAACTGGCAAGAAGGCGGAAAAAAAGGGAAAATATGGAAAAATCTGCATTGCAGGGATGAGGTGGTGGTGCTTAGCAGAACTAGACAAAGCAGTCTGGACTGCTTTGGTTCCAGCAGGTAGTCACAAGTGTCTGAAAAGCAAATACAATTATGAATCAATTTTTTTTTTTTAGAAATTCTAATAAATTTGGAAGTAACATTCTTTACATTGTTAAGTTACATTTAAGAACAGAAGATCCTCAAAACCCTCTGGTGTCTGCGCAATCTGATACAGAAGGCTGATGCTCAGCGGGCACCCATACCAGGTACCACATGATATTCTGAGGGAAAAAGGACGTACAAAATCCAGAATGTACATTGGATGCTTTATGCAACAGTACCACAGGTTTTCAACTTACAATTTTGTCACTGCCCTGAACTTTAGTTTATGATATATAAAATGCACTTTGAGGGATGCCACAGGTCACTGACTGGATTAGATCACCTGCAATCCTTTAAAATCTAGGCTTGAAGAAGGAATCATATCAGTTTTCTGGTTATTTACCTTGAGCCCCAGTAAATCTGAAAAAAGACAAGTGAAAAATCAAAGTACTTGACAGTCTCCATAGGAAGTAATCCTTTAAGTAGTGATCACGTCAGTTTGAGTAAGTTTTTCTTTCTCTTTCTGCAGAAAAAACCCAACTGGTGCTGGAATTTCCATGAAAATCCCTGTTGCTGTGTACAGATCATAGGAGGGACTTGGTACAGGGATACACCATGAACCTCAGCAAAGTGTACTTTAAAGACGAATATAAGACCAAAATGGAGAAAGAAGCAACTGTGAACTGCTTTTACCTGCTCAAGCAATGGGGCTATAGGTATCAGCCTCACCTCCTGAACTTAAAACTTCTGACCAGGGACATTCCTTAAGCCTACACTGGACAATTTCCTGCTTTATTCTTTTTACTGTATCAAAAGTGCAAAATACCTTCCCTCCAAAGATTAACCATACACACATCCAGCACTGCACAAAAGTTCATTCTCATGCAGACCGTATAAGGGAAACTTGAAGATCCACAAAACTGCAGATTTCATAACGGGTGTAAAACATCCTCTGTATAGGCACCAAGGGAAGACTAAAAGGGGAAGTTTTCTGCCTTTGCACATACCTTCCACAGCAAAAGCCTCAGCACAAGGTCAGAGATATGTCTTGACAATACTGCAGCAGTGAGAGGTGCTGCATCCCTCTGTGCCATTTAAGGAGGCAAGCAGTAAAAGGAGAACTAACTCTCAACCTCTTAGAAGTTGAAGACAATTACCAGGTGAACAAAAACCTAATGCACATAGATCCGTATGTAGATCCATAAGAAAAGGGCCAGGTGATTTGTAGTGTGGAACTGGACTCCAAAGGAGAACGACGACTTCCCAAGCATGCCGGTCAGTAGGAAATCCTCAGACTGCAAAGCTCTATGAGCCTGCTTGGTACAGTTTTCTGTAAGTATAAATTGGGGGTTTTGTGGTTTGTCATTTCTCCATCTGATTACTTGGATTTCATTTAATTTAGATGCCTCAAAAAAATAAATCGACATTCTAGGAGTCTAAAAACATACCGGGAGATTCATGCTTCATCTGTTAGTAGTTCCTACTGTCCAGGACTTTTGGGGAAGCGAGGGAAGAAATGACAGATCTAGGAGATTCATTTCCCAGAAAGAGATCTTATGGGAATGGGTGCGACGATGTGCACAGTGCCATGAAATCCACAGTAGTTCCTGGTGCCTGGTTTCTCAGGACCCTAACTTGAAGCAGCAGAACACACCCACAGCAGATGGACATCATTGTCTACAGTAACAATTCTATACAAGACTTTGCCTTAAGCTATGAGAAATCAAACTTCTGTTTTAGTATTTTTGTCTGAAAAATAACTGAAGTCAGTGAGAAAAGAAGTGACCATAGATATAAATGGCACTTAACAGATAAATAGTATTTACAAAAGCCAAGAAATTCAAAACTCCCGTTCCAAATGTACTGTAATACATCTAAATATTGACTTACAGTAATTCAAACTAGAAACCCTCAAGTGTGGCTATTGAGGATTTTAAGTGGGAATATTATGCAAAATGCATACTTATTACTCAGATGCATATTTTCTAATGCATGGGCTACCATGGAACTGCCATCAACACATGCAGAAAAAGCAAATGAAAACTCTTTGAGAACTGATGTTCTAAACCACTTGGAGCACCTAAAAGCTAATGACTACTCACAGAAAAGAGAGTTTCTGCGGGAAATGCAGCTTTGCATTTCCTGACTTGCCCGAATGTAAAATATATTAACTGAATTATGTCAGTGAGGCATCTGATAGCACGGGGAGGTAACTGTATAGGAAAACCAGAGTCAAAATAGATCAGAAGCAAGAGCTCTGAAGCACTGATAAACTTACACAAGCCTCTAACAGAACATTTGCTTGAAAAAATGCTATAATTATAGATAAGTGACTTCATTATTTTAATTTCCATTATCTCCTCTCAGAAATCAGTCAAATTCAGGGAGCAATGTAGGCTATGCAAAGTAATTCCTACCTCTCAGGTTGTGATGGCACTCTCTACAGTGTGAAAAAAATAACTCCATTTTGCTTCACTAGCTGCTGTTTTCAGGGTGGTATGGACAGCCTTTAGCAAAAGCCTTTAAACAGCACGATGTTAAGGAGAAAGTAAACTTTCTGTAGAATAGGTGTTACGAGTTTGACCAAAACAGTTCCAGTTCCAAGAAAAAAAACAAACCTTTAGCTTTATCCTCACCTTCCTTTCTTGAAGCATCTGTTACGAGATTTGCCTCATGCCCAATAGTTTAAAGACAAAATAACCCAACAATTAACTCAGAGCAATTCCTGGCTGAAGAAGAGAGGCAAAGAAGAATTTAGTTATAACCATATTTTCAGTATTACGATTCTCAGTACAGCATAATGTCAATGTTAACACATAAGGAGCCCAATTTCAACACCGAACAGGGATTCTGGAAGCTTTCTTTTTTAAACAGATTGTTTTAAGGGCTTCTTGCCCTTTTATTAATTTATTGCACAGATCACCTCCTCCCACAAGCAATTGTGCAATCTCTCTGTGGCAACAAAGCCAATTGCTTAGTGTCCCAGTATTACTTTCCAATGTACTTCTGGCTGCCTGAATATAACTCACTAGCTGGAGATAAAACGGAATTACTATAATGAAGTTGTGCTCTCTAGGTCACATTCTGAAAGTCTGCGCTACAGAAAAATAATTAAGTGAAGATACATCTACCTCTTGGTTCTGAGCTGCTCATATTAAAGTTCAAAAATGCTCTGCAGTCAAGCATTGCCACCTGTTCTTTCATTTTAATTTAAAAATTCTGAATCATGTTGATGTAAGCCTGAAAATGCTTGTATTCTGGAAATATGTGCATTCACCAACCGCAATAATTATTATCATATTAAATTTATGAAGATATATGAAAGAATGGTACAAAGATTAAAGGGTATTATAAAGCCAAAAATATACATGCATGTATATTATATACTACAAATATATGTTTTCAAACCACTGTCTCCACTATGTCTAGAGAAGGCACACATTTCAATTAATAATACGTTCAGGCTTTATTTTCAGTTGTAACTTTGAGGAGACATTACCCTTTCAGGCATGATAGTCTAACAGTCCTACTGAACTTCAACTTTCATTAGAAGATATCAATCAACTTTCTTTCAGTAAAAACACATGTTCACTGTAGACCACAAAAATTTTTTCAACAACAAAAGAAAGCTCTATCATGTGTATATGTATATCTATGACTGCAGACAAAAGATGAAGCAAATCTTGTCATGTATTTTATCAATTTTAAAAAAAGGCTTTTTTTACATCCAACTCTTAAGTCCAAACAACTTCCCTTTTCTCCCCACACCCTGAATTCACGCTCCATTTCAGAGGTCTAGATTTTCTAAGCTTTAATACTAATACAACCACTTACCCTTTCAACTCTGAAAAAAATACCTAAATGGTCCTGCCTCTGAAATGCTACTCCATTTTCAGGCAAGTACTCATTGTCCCTTGCTACCTCAGTAAAGGCAACCATTTGACATGATGTTTTTATAAACAGGGTGCTTTGAACTTACAGTAACAGATGTACTTAATTTTAAGATGTTTTATTTACTTAAACCCACATACACTTATCATATTGCAAGTTTTCCTTTTTCTTTCAAATGATTCTTATTAATTTTTACCTTCAACTTTTTGCCTGATTAAGTTCGCTGTGGTGAAGCTTACAGAGACAAGACCTTCTAGTTAGAACTGACAGACAGTTGCTTCCATTTGCAAATCCTCTAGATTTTTATTGGATCATTAAATATGTATAGTTTGAATGAGATTTAAATTATCCTGGTATATAAATAATATTTTCTTTTTATTTCTCTCACAGAAAATTGACTACTGCCATCTCGTGGTCACACATTTTCATCCGACACACAGACAGTTGGACTGTGCCCAAATACTTTGTGTTACAGCACAGGTATATTATTTAAGATAAATATTCCAGAAAGCAACAGATTCGATAAAAAACATTTTACTCCATTTCCACCCCTTGTTAACACCCTATTCAATGATACAGGCTGGAAGTGTTGTCTTGTTAACACTTGAGACAAAGCTGAGGTGTAAAAGCATGAAGTACAGCACTAGGAAGACTAGTTCCCCTTTCCTCCTTCTCCCTGATGCTTAATAGCAAGAGTTGGGAAGAAAATCGAAAAGGAAGATTCCTATAACCACTGTTAAGGAAAACTGCTTTTAAAGTTGGGAATGGGTCAATTGTGCAAGGCAGACCTGCCACAATTTCCTTTTGGGCAATTTAGAGGTCATGTTCAACTTACTAGAGGATGAAATTAGGCAGTTTGGATTTTCCTGAACACAAGGGGGCAAATACAATTCTTCCTATTATTAAAAGTCATTGCAACATTTCCTGCTAATATTAAATAAAAGAGTTAAACCTAATTTTTTAATAAATTAAGTCTTCATTTACCCATATTAAAAACATATAGATAAATGTCCCTACAACAACACACACACACACACACTATGGTGTGCCACACTTCAGTTCTGTAAGCTCTTCCACTAATTGTCCATGTAAGCCAAGTTTTACATTATTCATAACTTTCTTCATATGTGAACCGTGGTTTTGAAATTAGGTTCCCTGTCCCATGGCCAGTAACATTGGCCTAGGGCTTTTCTTACCCCTTATAAATATCTGAAGCAAAATAATAACATCAGAATTATAATTTGATTAGGTGTTTTAAAAAAAATAAATGGAAGAAGTTCAGAGTTATTTTTAAAAGGGCTTGAAGGAAGAATTTGTCTATGCTAGGGTGGAGCAATTATAATTCCATATATTGTAGACATGCAGGTTTTAGATTCCTTATTATCTGCCAAAACAAATATGGCAGTAATATGCACAACTTATGTCATTCCAACACTGACTTGAACTACAATAAACACAATACTCACCCCCTCTCATGTAACATCCTTAACACTTCTAACAAACTGTTGATTTTAATTACTTAACAACGTTAAGTAATCTCCAAATATAGCATGGTTATGCACAGATAATACGTAGTAACCTTCACAAAAGAAAACCACTATCTCAAGCCAATATATTAAGCCCATCTCAAACCAGTCCATTTTGACATTGAAAATCATGGTTTTCCCCCAGATTTGCATGATCTTAACTTTGTTTTATCTTTCAGTTCTCCTCTAGTACTCCTGCATTTTCTCATGCATATGAACCACTGCCACCTTATCACAACATTATGAATATTTTGTTTGCTGAATAGCATTCTATAAAGCAATTAAAATTCAGTTGACTACACAATATGCACATTATAATGCTCTTGGCAAATAAAAATTTAAATAGATACTTAACTGGAATGATTCTGATGAATCTTACATACAGATAACATTTCTAATCCTTTCAGTGCACCCCAACAATACTGTAACTATGCACACAGATTTATACACACTATATGTAACTGTTTGGAAATTTTGGGAATCTGGTAGTAATGAAAACCAAGTTTAAAAAAATCAGAACGTTATTATACATCAGTATACAACACTTAAAAGTGATGTGCCAAACTGAAAGAACTACGTATGCTTATCGACACTGATTTACCTTCTTGCTGCATCTCTTCAGACTTCCTTCTCACATGAATAACTCGAGGTCTCACAGTCTCAACTTGTGCAGCCCCTCGGCTTTCCTCCTGTATATCATACATTAAAATCACATTACAAATCTGACTTTTGATGTAAAAGCACAGCAAAATTATGTGTCGCTTCAAGAAACATCCAAAGAGGTTTTTAAAGATTCATAAAAGGATATGCACTTGTTCTCCTTCCTTTCGACTTCAAAAGAATTCGGATCTGAATTAGCGTAGTTCAGTGCTACTTCCTCTAGACAAACATCCTGGGAGCAGTAGGTATGGCAAAGCGCCATTTAGACCTGAAGACACAGGAGACCCCTCAATTTTTACTCAAAGCATGTGGCAGAAAGAACATAAGATTTCCCTGTCTTTCTTCAATACCCAAAACTCCTCTGTAAGTATTATCCTTCTCAGTAAAAAGAGGAAGTTGAAAGGGAAAACAAAAAGAAAAATGTCAGCACACAGGCTGGAAAACTTTGCCAAGTATAAATTTTATTTCCTTGACCATGTTTTTAAAAAACATTTTCCACTTTTCCTGAAATGCTCTTCGGGACCCAGTTCTGCAGCAATGCCTATAAAGATTTTCTTAGAAACAACAAATGCTCTGCATGTTAGAAAGGGAGACAGCACATTTGTTAAGTAAGTTTATTATCTTATGTGTTAAATGGAACAGGAATTGTGGCCCAAGGACATTCCACTACATGTGGACAGGAAACATAAGCAGTGCAAAACCGACTCATGGAGTCCTAGAAGACTTCAGCATTCTTCAAGGCAGACAAATTTGATTTCATTAGTTATTCTGTTGATTCCATAGATTAATATAAGTTTTTAAATGAAGATTCTGAAAGGAGGAGGAACATGAGTAAGATCATAAATGTTTGTGTATCACACAGCATTTGGACCCTACAGATACAATTTCTCTATGACTTCTGGGAAAATTATATGCCCTGAGAAGCAATGGCACAGGTTTTCTCTTGAAGACCTAATGACAAAGTACCGGTGGTATTTTGCTCCCCACAAGCTAAAAAGATAGAAAAGTTCTGTCAAGAGAAACCCTCCAGGAGGCCACAAGTGAAACAAACAGGCAAAAATATAAATGAAAAGCAGAAAAATGTTATGTCTAGCAAACAATAAGCATGGTGACAACTATGCAATTAAGGCTTCCCATTTCTTTCAGCTATGATAACTGGAATCTCACAGTGATAATATTGCTTTTCATGTACTTAATGATCATTTAAGCCAGTGTGGAAAAAATGAGAAGGAACAAAAAGACAAGCCATTCAGTCACTGCCTCTTCCTCAATGGCAGCATGGATTTTTTTATACTCCCCAGTAAAGAAAGTGGAGAGGGCTACACTAGTAGATAGCATGTCATCTCTAACAAGCACCAGCACCTCAATAGCACAGTGATGCACATAAGCTGAAAAAGAATATGCATGTACCTGAGATCAAGCTAGCATCTCCACAAGGCACTCTGTTAGGACTGGCACTAAGTTGGACACCTCCACAGACCACAACATTGACCAACTCTTTTCATCATTTAAAGCTGACAAAATAAGAAAGAGCTGAGATCTTCTGAAAGCAGGAAGGATTGTGGAAATGTGATAGAAGGCCATCAATGTGACAAATCATTAAATGTAAGCAGCATAACAGTATAGGCACAAGTTCATGTGAAGTGGTTTTTTGTTTTGGATTTTTAACACGACAAACCAAAAAACAGTTTAAACTGAACTGAGGTAACAGAGGCTGAGAGATAAACGCATAGATTCATAACCTACAATTACACTTTTCTGAAGAGTAAAAAAAAAATCTTATGAAATGCTAAAAACGAAAGCTAATGAGAATACCAAAATGACAATCCCACTTAAAAAATGTTGATTGTATAAAAACATTCATACTTATATAAGAACTTCATGAAAATATTTTGCAGCTAACTGGTTTTCTAAGATCTTAACCATGCATTTGGGACTTCAAATGATTTAGATTTATTATCTTTGAAAGATTTAGCCACATAAATATGACTTCCATGTTCATGTCCCTCCCATGATCAAAATGATTTATTTAGAATAGGAAAAGCCCAGCTTCCTCCTAGTCATTCTCTTGCTGCTTAAAGCTAAGAGCACAGGGGCAAAGTGGCCACAAACAGTCAATTCCTATATTATTGCACAAGAATGGACAGAAGGGGTCAAAATGAAGATGCATTTAGTCTGGCATTCTGTCTAACCGTGGCTAAAAGCACATATAAATCTCAAAAACAATCCAATACCAGAAATGGAGGAGCAGCCAAGGAATTTGTGTAGGTAAGAAAATTCCTGTATGTCTTAAGCCATTTGTTTTGGAGTGAGTGACTACACAGACTTCACTCTTTATGGCTAAAAGACATTTGGTCCTGCCCTACATGAAAAGACAACGCTCCTTCTGTTGGTCAAAATCTGACCTACACACCAGTGCCAGGAAGCAAACAAGTGCTACATATATGGCAGTTCCACATTGCTGCCCACAACCTCGCTGAAATGATGATCCTGTTCAGACAGACTACAGGAACCACCCAAACTTTGCCATAACAAACCCCAACATACAGGAGGATCGTTTCCAGGTTAATCAGAAGGAAATTCTACCAAACTCAAGGCCCAGCTGGACACCATCTGAAATACAATGTATTTTCCCAGGTCTCTCAGCATACATTGTGAAAAGCTTAGTTGTGCTCCTAAATAGATTAATCTTCTGGCTTTGTACATCGCTGGCAGTTTCATTTCAATGAAGGCAAATGCCTAGAGATGAAAACCAAGAAGTGAAACAATTGATGTGAGAGTGACTAACTTGGGAGGAAATCTTTTAAGAAATTTAAAGTGATTATCACCTTACACATTGCATGGAATGAATCTTTCTGAAAGCCTGAGTATCTCCTGCTCTCTTAGCTGATTTAAGGTTACCAGCAAATCTGTTTCCTACAGGCAGGTGACAAAGCAGATCCAGCCGTAGGTCTGAATACAGATGCCATCCCTAACTGAAACTAAGGGAAAGGTTCATCATTATTATGTGGCAGATGCTTGCCAGAAGAAGCTTTCAAATCATTTGGTACAGGGTTTTTTTTCCAGAGAAGGATGTACAGGTCTAGTAGCGGATCTTGTGGAGCATAGCTTTGCCCCATCCAGGACAGAAGTTTACTGTGGTTATCACTTATAGGTGTGGTCATGTCACAGAAAAGCTAAAAAGTTAGCCCATGAGAAACAGGCATTTAGTCTTATATCAGGAACACCTACATACAAGAAAAGATTATTTTGTTTTGGGGAAAAAAACAGAACAAACAAAACCAGACACACAAAGTTTGGGGGTTTGTTGGTTTGGTTTGGAGGGAGGGTGAGTTTTATATATCAGCAGGCAAAAACCCCCACGCTAATGGTTCAGATGCAAGATAAAGTTTCTAAAGACAATATATAACTATCTGTATATTTTCTATGAAAGACACGATGTCAGATCACCTTACATTTCTTGCATAGGTAAGACTATGCACATGGGTAATATTACATGATACATGATCAGTTGCCTGTACCCAGGCAGACAAAAGTCAATCCTAATCCCATCAGCTAATTCTCCAGCACATGAGATGCCAGTATCACTGTCTTCTTTATCACAGCTTGTGGTGCTAAACCAAGGAAAAATATTTACCCTTTCTGCCCCTTTTACTTTTAGCTAGTGAAATGATAACTGGATGTGAGCTTCACCCCAACAAACTCAGCGGTTTAACAGAATCCAGTCTTGCCTGTGAACAACCTTTCCAAGAAATAATATGTTTGGTGATCTCAAAGTGAAAGAGGTATAACATTTAAAACCTGCTTTGAAGGTGCAACACATCACTTCAGATGACATATTTAAGAACTGCTCAGGCACCAATGGCATGATACACACCAAGGCTCAAAAATGGAAAACCAAGACATGTCAATATAAGATACTATAGGTTATTTTTAATATAGAACATCAGGGAAGGATAGAATGCATCAACAAACACAGCAACCATGGCAAGTACATTATCACTTTCAAACACACTGTGAAGTTTAACATATTAAAGAGCAGTCTCTTACTTTAATTTTTACCTTTTGCAACTTGCTATTTGAATTTATCTTTAGTCAGCAAGTAAACCATCATCTCTAGGTAACAGCACATACTAATAAAGTAGCAACAGATTAAGTCTAAAGGTTTCAAGCAGAGATCAATAGGTTCAAGTATTTTGAGGTACATCATTACTGCCTTTCCAACCCTGCCCCTACTAGGACAAATGAAGCGCCTGAAATGCTGAATCAGTGGGTTACAATCTGTGAGGCCAAACCTCTACTGTTGCTTCCTCTCCTGTATATCCATCATGTTATTCTTCTGTATTTGAAGCACTGTGCCACTAAAACATTGGAATGCCCCATCTGAACTGACTATGTAGAGTAAGTATTAGATCCTGTGAGACCAGTGAAGCTCTGAGGAAGTGCAGAAAAGGTAAAAAGGAAGGTCTGAGCCTAACAGAAAGCATATCGTAAGATTCGGTCACAGCAAACACATTCATTTTTATTACACCCATCTACCTTTGACTTCAGTTTTGCAACTGAATGTGTCACCAGTTCTGTGATGTCAGTCACCACAGTGAAACAGGAAAATTTATTTTCCTAGGTTTCAGTTTGTGCTTTCTGAATAGTCACAGAAAAGATCCTTTGAGTTTACCTGGGACAGATCCTCCGAGAGAGATGTCACTCTGCAGCTTGGTCGGGCTGCTTGCAGAACAGGATTTAAAACTGGCTGCGATTCCAGTTCAGCCATAACCATTGGACCACAACTTATAACTGCATCTCCAAAAATTCCTGCTGAGAGAGAAAAATAAAGAGAAAAAAACTCCTTGATGTGCTGGAGCAATAATCTCCCAGTCAACTGATGCGGCAGGATGTGGAGCCTTTCAAGATTCAACAATGGGACATGCAATGTTAAAGAGAATTATTTCTCCCTTACACAGCTCACTGTATATCCCTTGAAGTATTCTTGTGGGGAAGAAAGCAGTAAGAAATACATATCTGTGGAAATTGAAAAAAATAAATCAGTTTTATCATCTGCAGATTTCTAACATGGCAAGCATTTATGATAGCTTCAAAGCTGTATATAGTTCATCATACCATTATATGCTTAATGAGCTTTATCACACATATTGGAAAGAGATTGGAAAGGCTTCTTCATGAAAATGTTTCACTGTTGTGTGAACGAAAAGAAACCTGCACATAGCCTTTTTTAAAGGGATAATTTGCTATATAATCCAGCATTTATCATGCTTTTGCAGCCTGCAAGTGTGTAAAGCATCTTTATCAAAAATGTACTGACAGCTCATGAACTAACTTTAGCCTTCTGCTATCATACAGAGACAAGGAATGAATTTTAAGCTTAATTAACTATAATCATTGCTTAATTAACTGTAATTATTGTTCACTTTAAGACTACACATTTCATTTGCATATTGGTTTTTATATCCATGACTTTAAGCACTGAAAACAAGGATTTATAAATGAAAGACGGATCATCAAGATGCTGTTCTATACCTACCTAAGCAACACCTGCTCCATCCTACAAACAGACATCATGTTTCCATAACACAAATAAAAACTGGTCACAAAGCTGAAGATACACATAGACACACAATCCCCAGAATTCTTACAAGTATATATCTGTGAGTGACTCATTCTGACAGAGAAACTGAGCATCCTCTGCAAGGTTTTATGTACAGAGATATACACCCTGAAAAAGGTGAACTTTGACAGGCATTGCTGTATCAATTATTTAATTTTACTCCTAAAAATAATGATCAGATAAAATGATGGACCTGCATTGTAACTGTGGTAGCTATCAGGAAACAGCTCTTAGTTCTGACTTGCAATAGACTGAAGGACATGCAACCTCATGTACTAGTGGACAGATAAAAAAGATTTGGAAGAGAAGTGGAAACAATCACAGATCATTCCTTCCCCTCTCCACCCCAGTCCCCCACCCCCCAAGAACAGATTGTTTCCTATTCAGTGTTGACTTCACTATTAAAAGGACTTGGAAACAATATTTTCTGTTCTTCCCTGATATGAAAACACTCTTGCCTTGAAAGTAGATCCCATATTTTATACCATGTTGTTTCCTTAGCAATGTCAATGAATACTGTGCTGTGTGTTCAGAGATGGGGAGGGAGGGAACATAAGTTAAAAATCATAAGAAACCAACAGAACTCAATCTGGGATTATTACAGATTATATAAAAGCACCCTATGGTAGTTAGTCCAGAGCACTTGCTGCCTCTCAAAAATATACTACAACAGAAACACTACTATAAGATTTAGAGATAAGCATAAAAATTTCCTGGAGAAACACACTGATTTTAGATTATCATCACATGCAGGAGTTGCTTTTCAGAAGTGTTAGGTATTTACAGGATAGACAAAAGGCATCCTAAATTAAATTAAATACATTTTAAAAATAGATATAGAGGAGATACAAACATGTCATGCCACATACAGCTACCGACAGTCTGGATAAGAAGGAAATATCCCTAGTAGCCAGGTTCTCCCATTAACATGCACCTCCTAACTCCCTGTATCCTTCTGAGCACTGTTAAGACACTGCAGATTGATCTAGATCACTAATTCACTCTACATCACGGTGCTCTTAACGCTGACTGTCCTTCAACAACGCAGTGTTAACAAGTGACTTGGAGAAATGTCTTATGCCAGGAAGCCTAATGTAACCGATCTCCAAACAACATTCAACAAACTACTTTTAAGTAAAAGTCTGATAACATATAATGTACTAGAATTTATTTTCAAGGCTGATGGTGGTGTAGCTGGTCCAAAACATTAGGTAACAACTAGCTTAAAAAGCTTACTCTCCATGTTACCAGTTCAAATGTAAATCAGTTCAAAAATAAGCAAATACTCTTATTGCTCTGAAATTGTTTTTGCCACATGTTGAACACTTTCAATTTCAATCCACTTCCTACTGGTCAAGGGTTGATGAACATGAGATACGCTTCTCTTGTCAATTCATAAATGTGAACATTAAGAGGATGGAAAACCAGCTGTTTGATCACTTTACACAACTTTTGATGAATCAGTGCAATCACATTTGTGTTGTAACAGCGTAATAATTACTTCAGTTTAGTTTAAATCATATTTAAAACCACAGTCAACAAATGAAGAGTTTCTACATGCTTGCAGCAATTTAAGTATAGAAGTACATTTTCAGATAATAATAGAGAAACTGGGATAAAAAATAAGGGAGAGGAAGGATGGGCCATAGGTTACAGCTGTAGTTTCAACTGGAAATAAATAAATTAAATACCACATCAAATTATCTCTGCACTACTTTGTACAAGCCATTATGTGTGGGCCTCAGCTACCCATCTCAGAAAAAAAAGGATTCCTATATTGCTACAGGAATATATGAAACTAAAACATATTACTGATTATGAGACACTGCAGTATCACCTTGATGGAGTGATAAAACAGTAAGGGGGAGTGCCTGTGTAAGAGGACAAAAAGAAATAGCTTGAACTGCTGGTGTTAATACCTCTCTTATGGAAACCGACCTCAAGAATGGTTAAACTGTGTTTGAGAACTGCATTTGACTTAAAAGGATACTTAACAAGTCAGCATTTGTATAGGCAAGTGGGTACTTGCCATGATTTTTTAAAAAACTGTAGAATATTACAAAGAGGAGTGAAAACGAGGCTTGAATTACATCCAGTTCTCAGAACAGGAACACTAACAATTTCATTGCAGCAACTGCCTTTAAATTTTTAATTTTGGATTTTGAACATAACCTCTGAAATTATTTCAGATTCTGTTATAGAAAATCCTCAGAATCCACATAAATATCATAGAGAAGAAATAACAGTCTAATTGTACCTTCAATTTGGGCAAGCTGCCCTGGCGATGGGCAACCCCAGCGTGATCTGTTCTCAGAAGTCTGAGCAGTTGGATGGTTCATATAAACTGAATGTCCCATTAGGATTCTCTCTGCTGCTCTGGTCAGCCTTGGTCTTTGACCTTCACTGAGCTCCCCAACACTACCATCAGAATCCTACATAGAACAGCAACATCAGAACAGCAGGTATACCAAAACCACCAATGTATTTCTTCCAAAACTAGGCAATGTTATCTGATTACATTAACTGTTAAAACATTCATAAACCTAAGTCTATACTATTAGCATTGAAAAAAGAAAACTGAAATTGAGGAGGTATCATCTAATGGGGTTTGAAAATAAGATCTACATTCATCAGTACTGGACAGAAAAGAATCACTTACAGCCAAACAGCATCACTTATTTTCTTAGTGGTATCCCAACATGATCAGAATCTAAGTTACATTTATAGCACATGAAGTCTTTAATGTTACAGATTTGGCCATTGTTGACTGCCTGACCTTGTAACACTGGAAGCACCTAAAAGCTATTGACCATCTGTCAATGCATGTCAGATAAAAAGTTCTATTTTTTAAGTAGGTTTGGATGGCACTTAAAATAGGGATGATGGCTCTCTGAAATCTGACTTTCAGAGTTGCAGATGAAAAATAGTATGCTTCTATGCAGGAAAACAGGTTGAACAGACATACACATGTGCACAGTATCATTCTAAGGAAAGAGTACTACCATGTAGCAGAATATTCTTTCTCTTAAAAATGAGAAGGTATGCTTGCACATGCCTTGCCAGAATCTAGGGGGAGTTTATTAGTGTCTTGTATGGACAGACTGAGCAGTCCATGACTATGGGAAAGGGAAAAAGCAAATTAGAGATGCATTTGTAATTGGCAGTGCTGATGAGAAAATGTCACTACAATTAGTCAGACTCAGAGCCTACACTATAGAAAGCTTTTCACTAAGTCCATCCACCAATGCTCATTAAGCCAAATAAAGACAGACAAAGGAACAGTTAAGGAGGTGAGTGAAGTTAGTAATTATTTAGACTAAACTGACCAAGACAGAAAGAAGAAACTGCATTTGCAGCAATAAAAATCACAAAAAGCAAGATCTGTCGTATATAAAGGTGTTCATGAACCATATTGCAGTATTCAGAGTTCATTTCCTTTAAATGTTCCTCCAGCTATGGCAGTTAGAACAGATGCCCAATCCAAACTGCTGTTTTCCACATAGAAAATACTTAGATGTGTACAAGATGACTTTTGTCCTTTGTGATACAGATTTTTCTGTTAGTCTGTTTTTTTCTGCCAACTAGATATGAGTATTTTGATGTTTTGTTCCAAGATCAGTATCGACAGCATGTGCAAAAGTGCATGTAAACATTTGCTGAGTTATTCTTCATACTTCCCTAAAATACTCACATGGCTATTAAGTGCACTGAACTTGTACTGTTAAACATACCACCTGTATTGCTGAAGTGACAGAAAACTTCCCTGGTAATCAAAATGACAGGACAAATCTACTGGAATGGCCACACACATGCCTTGAAAACTAGGTACATGTGATACTATGTACACCTAACGTTTGTAACAACAGTGTTCTTAAGAATTTTTACAAGAGAACATAGCCAACAGAAGTGGGATCACTTCCAGCAGGGAATGAAGTGTATGAACCTGTTCTGTAGCCAACAGAAAGGATAAGCTTGAAATATTTCATCTACCTCTCAGTAGGAAAGTATCACTTTAAACTTACTGTATTGGAAGAAAAAGCACTGTGAGTTACCTCCAAACAGTACATTCCTTCTTGTGCAGCAACAGGTGCTTGATTTAATTTGGCTAAAAGAGTCTCAACAGGGTCCCTGTGATAGCCTTTATCCAGTGTTCTCACCACTTGTCCTTCACTGGGAGGATCATAATCCTAAAACAAAGAAACAAATTTCACATGATACATGATCCAAACCCAATTTTTGTAGGAACTTGAATCATTCTTGCTTTAGTTGACAATTCAGCTTTTTTCTTTTATAGTAAGTTCTTACAGTTTCCACAGCAAGAACTTGTGTCATGAAGATCTAGGCATTTAAAAATAAGCAAACCGATGACACTGCTTTCTCCTTATATCTACAGACATTCACAGTCTTCATTTGATACGTAAGACTGCAACGCTTAAAGAAGAACACAGTCCTTCAGGCCTCCAGAGTTCAGGGAAACAGTTAAATCCTCACACTGACTGCTAGCAACAATCTGGCTGCAGAGCTGCTCTCACAAGCAAGGATTTAGCTTCTTCATCCACAGAGCCTTGTTTGAGGATGGAGGACCAGTGGAAGGAGTTACGATTCAGCTGATAAAGACAAGGAAGACCATCTTGGCAATTAAGCTTTCTAACCTGATGAAGAAAACTTTAATTTAGGTTCACCTGATAACAGAGTCTTAAGCCCAGAGTTTAAGAGAGGAACTGTGGCAGACAGGAGGCATCTAAAAAGAAGCCCACAAAAGGAACTTCTACAACCTTGATCACGAGGGAAGGCATTCTCCTCAGATGCCTATACACTCCCATGGCAAAGTCTGGACAACAGACAGAAAGATCGGCAAGTTCAGGGCAGAGTCTCACAACAATGACATGAATCAAATTATGGATATTAGATGGGAAAGTATGCACAGGTCAAGCATGGCCATGTATGGGTAGAAATGTTTAGGAAGCATAGGCAGTGAGAAGAAAAGTGGGCTCCTGCTCCAGGACATTCAAACTTTGCATTATTGAGGTTGGAAGGGACCTCTGGAGATTGTCTAGTCAACCTGACTGCTCAAGGCAGCACCTCTTCCAGTGTTTGGCTACCTCCATAGTAAAAACATTACTTATGTTTAAAAGGAATTTCCTGAATTTCAGTCTGTGTCCACTGCCTCCTGTCTTTCACTTAGAAGAGTCTGGCTCAGACTTCCTTACTTACTTCCATACACCAGGTATTCATACACTTTTCTAAGATTCCCCCAGGGCTTTCTCTTCTCCAGATGAAACAATCCAGGCTCTCTCAGTATGAGAGATGACCCAGTCCTTTAATCATTTTTGTAGTCCTTTGCTGGACTCAATCCAGTAAACGCTTATCTTTCTTGTACTGGAAAGCCCATAACTGGACACAATACTCTCAATGCTGTCTCACCAGTACAGAGTAAAGAGGAAGGACCACCTCCCTTGACATGCTGGCAATGCTCTTCCCAGTATAGCAAAGGATGACAGTGGCCTTCTTTGCCACAAGGGCACACTGCCAGCCCATGTTCAACTTGTCCACCAAGATCCCCAAGTTCTTTCCTGCAAAGCTGCTTTCCAGTCGGTCAGGCCCCAGCATGTACTGGTGCATGATGTTGCTCCTCCTCAGGTGCAGGACATGGCATTTCTCCTTCTTGAACTTAATGAGATTCCTATGATCCCATTTCACTAGCCTGGTGAGGTTCCTCTGAATGGTGGCAAACCCCCCTGGTGTATCAAACAGTTTTGTATCATCCAAAAACTTGCTGATGACACAGTGTGTTCCACCATCTAAGTCACTACTGAACATGTTAAACAGCACTGATGCTACTATTGACGCCTGGCATACACCACTAGTGACTGGCCTCCAGCTGGACTTCTGACACTGATGGCAACCCTTTAAGTCCAGTAGCTCAGCCAATTTTCAGTCCCAGGTCAAATCATTCCTTGAATTCACAGACCTCCACGTGCCTACTGATGGTCTGAGTCAGGATCAGAGGCGAAAGGAACACTAGGGATGTGCACAGGGCCTGCTCCAGAACACCTGACCAACAGGAAGCAAGAGAAGGCTTTCTATGAAACATTAACAGGGATCTGATGACTGCAGGTCTTCATCCTCATGGCAGACTTCAACTATGTGGATGACAGAAAAGCCACAGAGCATTGTGGAGGCAGTCCACAAAGTTTTTAGAAATCCTTCTGGAGTTCCCTTCCAACCAATACTATTACAATTTCACTATCATTTTTTTTATTCTTTCATAAAGTAAACAGTTTGTTTTAAGCGTAGTATTAGTCTACCTGATACTATCATTTATACAACAGCTATGTCCTACCAAGAGGCATTATACAAAGTCAGAGAGGGAATGTCCAGGCATTTGAGGGAGTGTTAAAAGAGAAAGGGAACAGAGTATACCTTGACTTGAGGAGCTTCCAGGACAAAGGAGTAAAGCAGATGTCAGATAAGAAACTATACTGAAGTTTTAAGCAGCTTCAACTAACTCCAGCCTCAGCTACCCTACTTTAATAATTTAAGCAACCAACCAATTAAAAGATGGCTTAAAGCTGAAACAGCTCAGAGAACAACAATGTTCTGTTTAAGATGTCTTAAAATTAAAAGCAATGAAGAAATGAAAATGTGTATTAGCTCTCACCTACAGAAGTATATAAATAATTTGAGTTTTTTAATTTAATATCTTTTTATTTAATATATTAACAGTTTTTTTAAAATATATATTAGCTTGTATAATGTGGGTTTTTTCTTTGGAGCTCTGAAATTCTAACATTCTTTGTAAGTGTACAGTTTAAAAGCATAAATTTAAAAAGTTTGTAAGTGAAAATGCTTAAAGCACATCCAATTTATCAAGATGCTCAAGGCAGAACACGACACTAACTCCATTTCCTTACCATTTCATTGGCATCTTGTAAAGTACTGGTTAAGCTCTCAGTGAGGTTTCGAAGAGATAGTCTTCTTTCTGCTAAAGCTGGAAAATATTTTAAGTTACAAATACTAAAACCCATGCAAGTTACATGAAAGAAAGCCAAGGCCACATTCTTTAATAATTGCAACACAGTGCTTTAGTAAAGTTGGAAATTCCTACTGCCAGACATGTATTATAAAGACATATTTTCAGCTTCCAAGAAAAATCACTCTTACGCTTTGCTTTCAATGAAAACTTAGTACTTAGAACCACATGGTACTTCTGCAAGACAGTCCCAATTATTTTCCAAGTTGGTCTTATGACAGAAGAGCTGATTTAATCTTTTTTCATTAATAAGCAGAAGCATTTTGTACAGAGACAAGAGCAATGAGGTCTCTTTAATCCAAAACCATGTTAAGGACCACATTAATGCTTGCAGTTTTATCAGAAAATGTATCAAACGTAAATTCAGTAGACTGGAAGAGAAGTTGATAAAGAATTAATCCAAATTCTGATTTCCACAAATGTGCCTAGTTAGTTACCTCCTGCAGCCAGTATCTGTCCACAGCTGAAGAGTACCTCTCCTTCTGAGATATGTCTGTCTGCAGTTTCTGTTTCTGTGAGAGTAAGGCTGCTTTCCTGTGTGGACTGCCCCGAACTAATAGTAGGCACAGGTGATGGAGCCTGTGGCTTGCAGGGAAGCAATTCAAAGGGCCTCACTGATGACTGCTGAGAAGGTAAAATCAAGTCTTCTGGTTCCTCATCATTAGCCACTGACATCTCACTATAAAATAAGGATATGCATTATGAATACACCAAAATGCCTTGCACAGTATAAAGACTTAAATCCATATTGAAAAGAAATTAATTTACAAGTATTTTTTTCAAATGAAAGCACAGTGTTTTACAGAATAGCCTGAGAATCAACATGGTTAAATAACATTATTAATCCATTTCTGTTGTAACAAAAAATTACCATGTGTATTCTCACTGAGGTAATAGAAAAATAAAATTCTAATAATACAATATTTCATCATCACTACATTTATTACTGGCAGGTGTAAAAACACAAGTTTACCGAGTATAACATTCAGCAGGACGATAAATAAGGACTAAAAAAATCCTGAGAAAGCTCCCGATTTCACATTTTTCCCCCAAAATATTAAGTTGAGCAATTCAAAAAAGGAATCCTGGATTACCTCAGTGTCTCCTGACATATACGTTAAGCATTTCTTTCTACTGAAAGAGGGTATATGTAGAAAGAATGTTTTAAAATTTAATTTTAATATTTAATTTTAAAATTTAATTTTAAATAAATTCAAATAATAAAAAATTAAAATATGAGAAAACTGTGCAGCCTGTTCAACTCACACAGCCTTGGGACAGAATGGTTCTTCAATTAAAGGGCTGGGTTTCTCTTCTTCCAGAGGAAGTTCTGCATCATCCCATGGGTTTGGAGGCTTTGGACTTTCCATTTTTGCGGCTCCGGAGACCCATTCTGAGGCAGAAGGGCTTGGTGTGATTGTTCTAGGAGGTGTATTGACAGGGGTAACCACAGGGGTGCCAATCTGACTAGTGGCAGCTGGAATCTCAACTCCTGCATATGTGAAGTCAAATTTCAGATCAGAAAGGAAAGCAGGCAGTAAATCTTGGACAGAGAGCTAGTCAGTTCTACTAAGCACTTGTACTTTTTGTGATACCTTTTGATAGTTACAGGGACAAGACTAGATAAAGCCTAGTTTCTTTTAAATACAGTGTTGGCTTTTGAAGGAGCTAGAATAAAACCTCACTTGCTTACTTCCTTTAATAAAAGAGATCGTTCTGCATTTTAAAAACTGAGTGCTTTACTTGGAGAGCATAAATTTGACTTAATTACATTTGAAACACAGGAAGGAGCAGAAGACCTATTTTTCTGATGTGAAAAAGTGTGGAGGGGCTGGGAGGGGTGGAAATCACAGAGAGTATAAAAAAAGTTTGAAAATAGAACTGTTACCAAATAAAAGATGTTTGCTTTTTATATGAATTAGCCCATAATTTTTGTAATACATGAGCTCCCACTTGAATTATAGCCTCAAGAATATTTACCCTGAGAGATAAAGTGTCTTTGAAGAAGAAAATTAAAGCTAGCAGATTAAAGCATATTTGCTATTTCTAAACTTCAATTATTATTTTCACTACCTGTTTCTTTAATTTTTTCATGTTCATGAATATCCTCACTCATTCCTGTAAGAGATAGAGAAGACTCTGGAGTTTTGACTGGAGGCAATTCTTTTTCTGAAGGTGGTGTTTGTGGTGGTGTGGCCTGGGGTGTTGGCAACGGAGTAGGGACAACAGACTCCTGAGGGGGAAAAAAATTGTAACCATAGTTATTACCTCAATGCAAAATTCCTGTCTTCCAAGTATCCCCAGAGACAGCTGAGGAAGAGAGAGAAGGGCAGGTTATCACAGAATAGGAACAGCTTAGATTGGTGCTTCACAGGTCTAACTCCTCCATCTAAACGTAAAGTTGCAGAACGCTAAATGTTATGCTTGGACAAAATAAACTAAAACCCAGTAAACTATGCATAAATAATTATGTATAGAATAGACTATTTCAGTTGGAAGGGGCCTACAATGATCATGTAGTCCAACTGCTTGACCAGTTCAGGGCTGACCAAGAGTTGAAGCATGTTAAGGGCATTGTCCAAATGCCTCAACCACCGACAGGCTTGGGGCATCAACCACCTCTCTAGGAAGCCTGTTCAGTGTTTGACCACCCTCTCAGTAAAGAAGTGCTTCCTAATGGCCAGTCTAAATATGAATTATATGATTACATGAATTTTAATAAAGCATTTATTACAATACTAAGCAATAAAATACTTCATGGCATAGATAAAATTGAGCTAGTATGATAATTTTATGGTAAGAGAATCGGCTAAAGAGAAGATTACAAATGAAGCAATAGCCAAGACAGTAAAGCACTAAAATAAACACATAGTTGTGGTGTTCCCTACAAAATGACAGCTATGGATATAAATCTGATAAGCAAGTACGATAGCTGTCTTTTAGCCTGCTACGGAGGAATATGACAGACCTTTCCAAGTTTTCTCCAGCCCTGTTTGCTGACACTTCTTAAAGAAAACAAGATAATGGGACTAAAGGGAGGCTTCCAGGCTACTTTCTAAAGAATAAATCCTCAGACTGATGATTTTATAAAAACCTCTTATGGGAAGTGGAACATACTAACACATTGGGAAGTTCACACACACCTGTGTGACATGGTGAACACCAAAAAACCTGGTAACCGGGCAGCTGAACCTCTAGACAGGAAACCTCACAGCAAGAAGGGGCAGATCAAGAACACATAAACTACATATTGAAAAACTTCTGCTATAAGCTGAGCAGAAATGAAAAAAGGAGAAGAAAAAAACCTTATGAATGTACAAGTTATCCGCAGGATAACAATTATCCACAAATGTGGAAAGACACTAAAAAAACCATAATTAGCTACCTGAAATTCCAATAAAGGCAGGAGAGTATCGCTACTGTAGCGCAAGGCACTGCAGAAACCCCATCTTGCATACTATATTACTAAAAATAAATGTCTGTTAGCATATTAGTGTTACCCATGGTCAAGATCAGTCTAAACTGGAAAACATAAAAGTGCTGCCCATCAGCAAGAATTAAAAAAAAAGTACACATACAGATGATTGCTTTATTTAGCCTAATCAAACAAAGGCCAAAAAGGTCAAAACTAATCTCCTGAAGTTTGCAAATCAATATATATAGTAAGGAGAAAACAATTATTTCAGCCTAAAGACATTTCAGTTTAAGCTGAAACAACAAGGCTTAAGAGGGCCGTTAGTAAATGTATAATGCTTATTAGAAGAGGTTTCTAATTATCAGAAGAACAAGGTACAAAGACTCCTCTTTGACATCATACCCTCTTTAATCTGTACTGGAGCGGGGAAGAGCTCTTTAGATGCAGGATGCTGCATTTAAGCCTACCAAAGTGAAATGACTACTTCTAACCAATAATCTGTTGCTCACTTCCAGAAGGCACACTAAGTGCTATTTCTGTCTATATGCGCTGTAGCAGAATAGAATAACTGATCTCACTTTCAACAAAGCTTTGAATAGTTAGATTTCTAAAAGTGCAGCAATCTCCACATTCATCCCAAAGACATTATACAACACCAGATTGTAGCACAGCCATGTCGTTATTGAAACAAGAGCAGCTGTCATTTGATTATCAAAGGGAACAGAGAAAATTATCATGCATTACAGGAAGCTCTACTAATCATTTATGCATTTACTGAAGACTACTGAACTAAAAACTTAGAATTAATACTAATTTTTAGAGATATTAAAGACTGGTTGCAAGCTCATAAGACCAAAAATAAGAAGAAATAGAAGCTGACAGCAGTATTATCTGAAGAAACTAATTTTATTTCTTCACAAGAAAGTAGCATAGCTATTTTTGGTTGAAAAAACCCCTATCTTTTCACAACATGGAATTACGTAACAAGTCTTTCCCTTTAGAAATCAGTTCCATGCTCAGTCTTAAAGTAAATAAATAAATATAGCATGTTGCATGCAGTACAAAGGAATTAATTTTTTCTTCTTTTTATTTTTTTTTTAAGTCAAATAGGTTTAAACCTGTTGCTTGCTGGGGTATAATAAGGAATAATCAAAAAATGCAAATTATGCACATTCGGTTCATCGGGGTTTTTTCCATCATCTTTTGTTTTGCACATAGTTGAACCACCATGCTACAAAGATATTATCCCTTAGAACTTCAGTAGGAAAGCTGAAATAAAAGGAGTTCTTACCATCATAATCATTGTACTTGGAAGAACGTTTGTAGCAGGAGCTGCCTTCTGAGTCTGCTTGTTACCCAGCACGGCCGCAATTATTTCACTGAGAGCTTCATTTACAAAATGACTTATCATTTCTGAGTCCACAGGCACGCCAGCATTGATAAAGAGTTGAAATCCTCTACCACCTGCAACTTCAACTGAAAATGAAGAAACAAAGCACACATCCAGGTCTCACTTCTTCAAATGCATGCACCGTATTGCAGCCACTCATTTTACTCTCCAGAAACTTTTAAACATTCCTTTGCAAAAAGTGTTTTTTTAATTATTTTATAGATAAAAAAACAATAGTAGAGAAGCAGTTCAGGATCATAAAATAAGGCAGCAATGAAGGATGGTGACATCACAGGAGAAATGCATTTGTCTCCCTTTATCACACATTTATAAGAGAGGTAATTTTTTACGTATCTATTAACAAAATAAAGGCAAACAAACACTACAGGCTTAGCAAAATGCCAAAGCTGATTTAGATGGCAAATAACAGAAGTTGATTTGTACAGTGGTGTGTTTTATGTGTTTTCTCCCTTTAGATAATTTATTTCATGGCCACATAACACTCTGCCTCAACATAGATTTAAGTATGCGATTTTTGCATTTTATAGTTTCATTGGTTCAGCATTTTCCACTCTTAGGCTCAGGCAACAGCTACCTACACAGCTTGTTAAAATTACCCAAAAATTGAGCTAATCCATCTGCTGAGAACTATAATTCCTACTTACCAATGTCAGAAGTTACAGCCTCACTGCCTTCGCTCTCTGAGGTGCTAGCACTGGGCACTGTTTCTTTCTCACCTGGGTACATCCCACTGATAACTTTTGCCATTATTTCTTGTTCCACCCTAGCGGAATAAACCCCATTTAACTATCAGCAAACACCAAGACATTTAAAAGTATACAAAAGAGCATTCTTGACATAAAATGTAAGGCAGCTCAAAGGAAAAAGAAGGGAAGGTATTCTTATGGAGTCATTCCTCCTTCCGTATATATTCTCTCACCGCTTCATTATGGTGCAACTCACCAATTTATCAATCTGTTTTCTATAGTTTCTCTCCTTTGAATGAGTTCATCCAAAACATCAGAAGACTGCTGAGGAGCAGGAGCCACTGGAGGAAACAAAGGACCATTGTATTTTGGCGAGGAAACTTTAAACTGTCCATTAAGCTCCAGAAGAGGCTCAAAAAATTCTGGAATTTCATCCTTCTCCTCTTCCTGCTCCTAATAAGTAAGTAGTAAATTAAGTTATGGTGTGTTTCTGGAAGGCAATGTCATTGAGGTAACTATCAGATTTTTTTCTTTAAGAAACATCTGTAGATGTGTCACAGCACACAAACCACACTCTGCCTTCTCAGTATGTTGTAGTTAATTGATACAATTCTAAGCTTAACAAATCATAAATATAGAGAGGTATAAAGCTATAGGAACTGCTAAGTAAAACATGATTTGGCTCATATTTCCTGCCTGTGCTGCACAGGGCAGGGAGCCAATGGTAATGCTAATACTTGAAAAATTTACTTACGACATAAGTCAAGTTTCTTTAATATATACTCCAGAAATGCTCCTCCTTTAAACAAAAAGGTTTAGGAAACTTTCTATAGTTACCTGTTAGGTTTTTTTGGTTTTGTTTGGTTTTGGGGTTTCTTTTAGAAACTGAACTTTTACTTTAAAGTCTCCTGTCTGAAAAGATACATTCCCAAAAGTTAATGAGCATGTAGTTAGTCAAAACTCGAATAAAGCTGCCTGAAGACTAGATATTAATAATTTACACATACGTTACACATATGTTTGCACTTTCATTAACTTCAGCTGCTGAAAGTTGAAACTTATTTCTGGGTAATCAATTCACAAGACCCTCACAGACACTTTGAATTTAACCTTAATGTCCTACTTCTAAAAAGTTACAGAAGTTACTCCATAACACATATGTGTTATAATGTTTGACTGTTCCCAAACACACCACCCTCCTTTTCCCACCCGAGCACATACATGGCATTAAATCCCAAAAAGCAGTCACTAACCCATCATATCGTAATATAACGCTTTAGAAATGTCTCATGATGGTTAAGAACCTGCATCCTTCACTCACAATATTAAAAACAAATGTCTCTAATAGTAATAGGATTCTCTAAGAATAAAATCTACCATGCCCAATAAAGATGAAGAGCTGAGCCCTAAATTACAAGTGAGAAGTATGTGATGTTGCATAAAAGGGCTCATTGTAAATCTGTATTTACTAAAATTAATCTCCCAACAGAGTGAAAGGGGAATAGGAAAAAAGGAAGACTTTTCCCTTACATAAATTTAATTTCAACCCATAAAACAAAAGCGCTATATATTTTCTACCAATAAAACAACAAATCACTGAAAACAGAAAAAAAAAACGGAAGAAAAAAAAAAGATAGCAACATTTTCCTGTCTCCTTCCCCAACCCAGTATTAGTATTAATACTTCTTTCCTACCTTAATATACTTTAAAACTGAGAAGTCAGATAGGGCCATGATGGGTATTACAACAAATAGCTACTGGGGAGTTGGATCTTTGTGGATCTTTAAGTAATAATAATTCTTCAAAGAAATGCTGTACATTTGGCAACTTAAAAAGTGGCAAAACCAGAGTATGTATATTTGGGTGACAAACAAAGATCTCTAAACCATTCTAGGCACAGAAATAAGACCGTAAAGTTAAACTCAGAATGGCACTGAATGCCCTGCAAGCTGATAAGCAGCTCATTCTGTTGGGATATATATATGCACAACCATAATTCATTCTGACAGCAAATGTAAAGATGTCTTTGACCAGTGTTTCATTATGCATTTTCTGCTGACTGCATTACTCCATAAATTTTCTTTTATGTTGCCTATTTAATACTTCTGAAAGTATGCAAAATACAAACATCTGGATTAAATAAATCAAGTACATACAATAGATCTTACACATACTTAGTAACTTCTGACAAACTTTTGCCGTTCTCCTGCATTTCTAAACTACGTGTAACAAAATTTTACATGAATACTGCACAAGTCCAAAATAAAATTATATTCATTTTGAGGTGATATCGCTGCTGAAATGAAAAAATAATATATTAGTCAGTATTTAATTATACAGGTTGAACTTTGATACATATCACCTTGTAGACCAATCCTGAGTAATCTGCACTCAGTTCTGCATTTTGCCTCCCTTGAGACCATTGAAAATACCTATCATGACTCCCAATCAAAATACAACATAAATTAGAAAGTCTTTCAGGTATGATTGGAATATTAATCACTGTACTTTATCGTTAAGTATCAAGCCCAAATTCTATTTCCCAAATTACATTCAGATAATTTAAAAAAAAAAAAAATTAATAGGTGGTATAGATTAATTTTGTTCCATTACCAAACATGTATATGCATAGTCTTTTATTAAAGCCATCCAAAACTTATCCATGGATTTCTTCTCGAAAGATTTCTAAAGAAATTTCCACAAGCAAGGTTCAGGGCTGCATTGCAGGTGCCACCTGTGATCTTTTGTCTGAAGAATTACACCTGTAAAAAAATCACTGTCCCCAAGGGCATCTATGGGAAGCAGGGTTAAGGAAAATACATTTACTTTGATCCTGCAGGTTATATGTTTTGCAGTCGTATTCAAAATGGAAGCAAAAATTCTGAGAAGCAAGTGCCCACCTTGCAATTAGGGCATGTTCAGAAAAAGCAAAAACTGCCTCTATCTTAAATCCTAGTAAGTTTGCTAAAGAAACTACAGGATGTGGCTGCTCATAAGACTTGGAGAGTAGACTCAACAAACCTGAGAGTTTGTTCTGGGCTCATGATAGCTAAGCTAATTTCTCACTCTGGAATAAGGCAGGGTCCATGCAAGGGCTGGCCTTACAAAACCTCTTCTGTGCAGAAAGCCTAAACCTACCTGATTGTAGGTGTGACCATTGATCAAAAATAAAAGTGTAAGTCAAAGCTGTAACAGTTATTTGTGCTTTATACATGTGGATTTTCTTATTGTGAAATAAAGGCACCCAATTCAACTATTTTGGAAGATGGAGCTCTGGGCCTTTAAACACTAGACACATGGTTGCAATAAGAGAACAAGGCACATCACCTCTTCCCATGGCAGGGTTTGAGTTTTACAAGTTGGGGCATGTTGCATTAGTCCTCAAAACTGTTAAAACAAATTAGTTAGATTATGTGAGAAAAGGTTTGTCTCCACCCACACAACGAAGCACAGAGGAATGACAACAGGTGGGAGAACAACCAGGTTGGATGGGGTTTTGAGTGACCTGGGCTAGTGGAAGGTGTCCCTGCCCATGGCAGTTGGGCTGGAACTGGATGATCTTTAAGGTCCCTTCCAACCCAAACAATTCTGTGATTCTAATAGGACAACTGAGCACTCCAACATGGCTACTCCCAGGGATATCACAGGTGAGGGCTCAGCTCCTATGTCCAGGAGTGAAAACCAACAGGATGAGCCCATGGAAAACTCTCCATAGCACCTTTTTTTAAAGTTGGGCAGGTGCATTTGGACGAGGTGATCGCATGATGACTTGTGGGATGCACGGAAGAGTGTTTTGGGATGGTACAACACTTTCTGTGCCATTTATGGGAGGGAACCAGAGGTGTGGAAAGGGAAAGACCAAGGTGTTTTGGAGAGGTACAGGTGTGGGAAAATAGAGGGATAAGGGGACAAAAGTGGCTGGCTGCATGTAAACAGGTGGCTGGTCAGCACACTTGCCTGGCCTTGCCAGCGCAGTCTGCCCTGTCTCCTCATTAAATGCCATTTCCCGAGCAAAAAGGGGTTTCAAGGCGCTGCAGATCCAGGTGCCAGAGCTGGGGAGGGCAAGGACCCAGGGCCAGCGACTGGCTAATGCCTGGATACTAGAGGGATCCACACTGCCTCTGTTTAGGTCTGTGTACATACACGTATACACACACGTATATATGAACACACACAAGCACATGTGTATCCCAAACCTCCACCCTGAACGGCCGGAGAGGGGAACAGGATCAGCATGTTGAGTGTTGTTTGAGTGCTGATCTGTGCAGCCACTCATGTATACACGTGTATATGTGTATTGGCATACGCGTGCTGGTGTGTACGTTTTGGCAACATACGCTCTGCCTGGGAGCAGGCAGCTGCAGCAGCCTTGCGATTATTGCATTACCAGTGCTAACCTTTCAACTCCTAAGTATCTCTTAAATAAGTATTTTCCAGCAGAAAAGGCGAAACAAATCCTAGGAAAAGGAAATGCCTGGGACGGGGTCCTGAGGCCTTTTTGCAATATCTACCAGGGAAGAAAAAAAAAAAAAAACAGAAGAAAAAAAAAAGGGGGGTATTTCACATAAAACTGAAGAGGATAAGTATTTAACAGAATTAAGTTTTCATAATAAAAGGAGTGTGGGGAAAAGACAACAGTAAGCTATTTTCCTGTATACCATTTTATGCACGTTTTTCATGAATCTGAAGCTTCTTTTATAACAATAATTTTGCTTTCTTTTAATGTCTTAAATATCCCTGCCACTCCAGAGGTTGATTTTATGCTTCCACATTGTGTTTGCCTTGCACATTTTTAAGAACACTGTCTGTGTGGTCATAGGCCAAACATATGTTTCACTTGGAACGTTTTTTGGTATTGTGGTTAAAATATATCCCATTGCCAAAAATAAAAGATAAAAGCAATCCAGGACAAAAAAGGAAAAAGAAAAAATTAATAACTATTATTCACATATAAAAATTTAACGTTGCAGAATTTTTTTGGGGTTAGCTCATAAACTAGTTTCTTAAATAGCTTTCCTATTTATTTTTATAAAATAAAGCCCTTTTTGTGCAAGCAGAAGAAAGTTGTCCAAATAGATTTAACCCCTCCGCTCCAACAACTTAGGTAATTTTGGAACTAAAAATGAACAAAGCATTTCCCCACTTTTGACAGGTAAATGTCAAATTTTTTTTTAAGACTTTTTTTTTTTTTAAGATTTTTTTTTAAGACTTTAAGACTTGTAACTAACTGACAATGTTAAATGATAATTCAATTTAAAAATAAATCTACCATACTAGCCTGTAAGCTATAGTTAGTATTTGATGTACACTCTAATCCTGGGATGAAAAGCACACAGAACAGGTAAAAAGAATACATTTTTTGATAGATTTTGATATGCACACAGCAAGTGTAGCTCACTGGGAAGAAACTTGAGGAAAAAGTACTTCAAGAGAAATACTAGCTAGCAACAGCAATTCCAAGCTCCTGGTATTTACTGAGTCCTAAATGCAGCAGGAGGTGGAAGCTGCCATCTCCCACAGAGGCGAGATACTCCACAACAGCTGGGTGGCAGGACCGCGCTTCCTGCAGAGGCAGCCTTTACCTGCTACCATTGAGTTTCTGCTTCTGCTCTTAATCTGGAGAAGTGAAATAGAGGCTGGTTCACCAAGCCTGAGAGTTTCTCTGCCTCCACTGTGAATGACAAGAGGTCAGCTAACTAAAAAAAAAGGACTTGCTACCTAAGAGAATTAAACCATAAAATAGTATCTCAAGGAAACCCATGTTATCATAATCCAGAAAAAACCAATGTTGTTAAACATGCACAGCACTAATGAGGCATCCAGCAAAACAAAAATTTGGAATCTTTTAATGAGATCCATGAGATGAGTAGTACACAGATACTCACATACGCTGCTTGTCTTGGTTTTTTTCGAAGTTACATAATGTTTGACTGAGTTAGTATGCTAAATCATTTTAGGACCTCAAAAGCATATGCAAATTGCTCTACATGGAAGTTTTCTAAAAGGGAACCCTCAGAAAATACTTTCATATTTTAAAATATAGGTCACCTTACTTAAAATCTGTAAGAGCATCTTTTACATGCATTACATTTAGAGTCTGAAATTGTGAAATGTAAGTACTATAATCCCCGCTGATTTTAGAGGACTACTTTTATTTCTAGTGGATTCTAACACATCCAAATAAAAGGTAATTTTAGTTTTTGAATGTAATTCTTCAAAGGTCCTTTACTTACCAACATACAATAATTTCTAATACTGTTTATAGCATTGTAAACACTTCAGTATTGTTTGCAATGTGTATTTTTAAAGTTGCTAGTAAAGCAAACTTATTTTCTACATCGTGTTTTCATTATGACAGAATAATATAAAACAAATACAAAAATATTTGAAAGGACACCTTTGCAATATAATTACCTGCATGACATCAGTAACATCAATGAAATCAACTCCTGGAAGCTTTCTGTCTTCCTCCTCACTATGTATATCTTCTGGAGTCTTATAAAGACAGGTTGGAATTGATAGGTATTTCGTATAGGGGAGAAAAAAATGTATTAGCAGAAAAACTTCATAACAAGAATGCAATTAAATCACCACTCACTGTCAATAGCCTGAACCCAGAAAAAATGCTTTACACACCTTAAAATTTAGGAGGAATTTCTTTGCATAGCGTAAAGAGAGATTAATACATGAGTTAATACATGCCCATGAGCGCCGACCTCTGGGGATGCACGCGTTTATCAGACCAAAACCAACCTGGGCCCACCCAGCAGGGGTGGCGAGGCGCTGGCACAGGCTGCCCAGAGCAGCTGTGGATGCCCCATCCCTGGGAGCGCTCAGGGCCAGGCTGGATGGGGCTGGGAGCGCTCAGGGCCAGGCTGGATGGGGCTGGGAGCGCTCAGGGCCAGGCTGGATGGGGCTGGGAGCGCTCAGGGCCAGGCTGGATGGGGCTGGGAGCGCTCAGGGCCAGGCTGGATGGGGCTGGGAGCGCTCAGGGCCAGGCTGGATGGGGCTGGGAGCAACTTGGGCTGGTGGGAGGTGTCCCTGCCCGTGGCAGGGGGTTGGAACTAGATGGTTTTTAAGGTCCCTTTCAACCCAAACCATTCCATGATTCTATGATTGTTAGAACTTTTTCTTATATGCTGATGACAACTAAAACTTGCTGTTGCCAAATGTCATGGAGTATCTCAACATCAAAAGTTCTAGGGCAATACCTGTAACTCTTACTATAAAAAAAATAAGACAAAAAATTTTAAACCATTGCACACAACCCATCTTAAGCAATTTACTTATGTGCCATTTCTACAGTGTTTTTTAATATTATAAATTTTAAATAATAATCACTATTTTAGTCCAGTTTCTGTCTTATTCAGTGAATACCTTCACACAAGACCTTGATGGACCTAAGTCACAATAGCAGCTAACACTCAGGGAAAACAGAAGGTAAAGTAACTATACACAAATCATCAGAGCATCACCGTGCCTTCACACTGTCCACTGTCTGCAATGCAGAAGACAGAAGTCCACTGGGAGAAACAATACGCCATCCTGTAAATGCGTGCCCTAGTTTGTAACCTTATAATTCAGTGTGCAACAGTTAACCTTTCCATTGCACAAAAAGCTTTATTACTGCTTAGATGAGATTAAAAACACTTCTGAAAAAGTTATATGGAAAGCAAGCAGAGTAAACCAGCCAGCTCCACACACACCAGGTTACCACTGAACACCCTATGCACACATGCCACTAACCACTCAAGTACAGCCAAGGAGCAGATGGAGGGATGAAGAACACCCTCAGTCTTCATGCCAGAACACTGAAGCCAGTATAAATAAGACAGAAATGGGCCAATAAGGGATTATAACTCTTAACAAAACAGAGGAATTATGTTTTTTCTTAAGAGTTTTGCTATGGTGATTATTTAATCTTGCAAGAACAGCGCCTTGCTGCAATTTTTCATTCTCTTAAATAAATACCTCACATTATAGATTCTTCAGAATAATTTCTCAATTTTCCTGGAACCGTCTAATTTCTCTGACTAAAACAAGACAATGAAATTACTTTGTAATAATTTAGCATGTTTTAAGAACATTGAATTCCCAGACATTTAGATCAATCAATACCTGTATTACAGCATCAACAGGAAGAAGTGCAGGTTCAGAGTCTGGAAGAACATGGTTTACAGTCACGCTGTCACTTGAAATACTGTCAATATCTATATTTGGTAACACCTAGGATGGAAAAAAAGCACCAATCTGAACATCTATGTATTAGTTTGGCTACTGTCATTGAACTTTTTAGAGTCTCTCTTCCACCTGCTACTGAGCCACCTAACTCCAGTGACCTCCTTTTCTCATACCTATATCTGACAACAGCTTGGTTCTGAAAAACAAAATACTGTAAAGTACAAAAGCTAATCCCAGAAACACTCACCTGTTTTCTTGCAGTACCTGGTTTCTCCTGTTCTCTAATTCCCTGATTCCTTTGCCTTGCATGCGACAAAAGGTGAATATACCTACAAATATCTACATAGCAGATGTGTGTTTGACTGGCAATTCATTTACACTACGTTGGCCTACAAGTCACTGTGTAGGCTGGTTATTGGTTTCATGTTGTCATACATATGGTATAGTAAAATAAAGGCATAACTGTATTACAGTGTAGTCTGTAATAAAGGCATGTCTGTTACAGCATCAAAACATGTTGCGTTTTATTAAGAACAAACATTTAAATGCTTCCTTAATTCTTCAGAAGGGGAGCACAGGGAAATCACCTTAAACATTTCAAGAACAGGGTGAAATAACAGCAAAATGTTGGTGGACGGAATACTGCAATATAGCAAGGGAAGAAACCACATACTACTTTACCTGTATTTAACTTTGAATTCCATGAATCATTTGTACCTGAAAGGTGTGTGTAGGAGTGTATATTCTCAACAATTTGAATCCAAAAAAATGAACACGTAAGAAACATTAACTCCTTGACAACAGTCTCATGTAAAAATTATAAAAACTAAACCACTAAGTAAGGACTGCAATGGTTGATTAATCAGGAGTGAAATCCTTGGGCTGACCATCATGCTTGAAACAGAAATCTTAAAGGCCAAAGCAGTCATCCAAGAAAACTGACATTTACCATAACACTTCTTTTATTCCAAATTTGTTCTGGCTCAAAAATCTCATTTAAAAATAATCAATAAAAAAGAATTCATGCTATAGAACTAGTTTACAAACACCCTGCATAGGTGACTCACAGAAGACAAATTTTTCTATTTTGGTCAAATAATAATTGTTAAAATATGAATAAAAATATTAGCATGGCACGACAACATCTTGGTCCCTCTGTTCCATGTGTTTCTAATGCTTACTGAAAACCCCCTACTGATCAAAGTAAGTTACTGATGGATGAGACTGCCTTTAGTTAGCATTTATTAAAATAAAGAAACAAATAATCACCACTCTTAGCATGTACCTGCACAGACAGTTGAGGTGGATCCCTCTTCTCTGATCTCATCTCTATACAGCTATGTTTGGTTTTTTTATCTCAATCGGTGGTTTTGGTGGCACTTGAGGAAGAGAGGTTGTAACTGTAACAGGGTGCGGTTTACCTATAACTACTCCAGCAGGCTGCAGCGAGATGTCACTGATTTGGGTTTGACCTAAGGACAGTTTAAACATAATTAAATATTTATATAAATCTCCAAAGTCAGTAAATTAATAAACTAATTAAAATTAAATTCTCTGTGTCCGTGTTTCACATGAGACAGACTGAGATCTTGCATGCAACTACAGACTAATTAAAAAGTCCCCTATTAACAACTAGCTAAAGCATAGTGCTTCACCAGGTAATTTTAAGGCTTTCCCAGCAAAAACTGAACACTGCTGTTTTTTTAAAATTATTCACTCTGCTTGACTGCGGTGACACCTACTGCTGAAAACGAGAATAACTACATTGTACTTGCATTTCAAAAATGACATACCATGCTTCACACCCCCCTCACATTTTCTTCATCTCATTCAAAATACTATTACACCAAGTACAGCATCCCACAAATTTTTGAGACACCTTTTTTTTTTTTAATAGTTATCTTCTTTACATGCCAATACCAAATACTAATACCAAATGCCAAATACCAATACTAACCGTTCCCAAAACAAAGGCTGTATAAAGGTTCTATTGAAGGTCCAAAAATACAGAAGATACGACAATGAATTTAGTGTGTTTGGCACAATCTTACTGAAACTTGGGCTAAAGTCATTGTAAATGTTGAATGCAAGGACCAGTGAATCAGTTCCTGCTTACATGGATACCAAACCTAAAATCGGAACAATAACCCTAGAACTGTGAAGTGTACCAAAGAAGGTGTGTACAGCTAAGCAAATGCTCTGTCAGGGTGTCACCAAACATCCAGCACAAAGAATGAGGAGAACCAGAACGTTTTACACTGTTCCCCCACGTAGATTTCTCACAAGAAGGGCAGCTGCAAGTATCATGGGCCAGGGCAAATAACTGACTTAAGAAGATTTACATTGTGTTTACATGACGTAGCAGTAACTAACCTTCACACATCCTTCTACAGGTTATTTGCACCTACCTAGTGGAATAGCCATAGGAATTAGGTGACCTTCAAGTGGACTGCAGACAGCAGGCACATCTCGACTTGGACTAAAAAGATACTGATGTTCTTGGGCAAGCGCGTATAAAGAACGCTGTTTCCTAGGGCTGATTACCACCTTCTGTGTGCAAGAGCAAGTCTGTGTCTTTGCTGACTTTACCTTTGCACCTGAAACAAGAGCAGATATAAACTGCATGTCATCAACACATGTACAAACCCAGCAAAATCACACGCTCTAATTTAAGCCCTTCTACTGAAACAACTATATATTTTTTCTGTGAGATGGAGAGAACAAGGGAGGGAGACAAGAAGGGTAGAATCTAAAAGTGCCAGGTTAGAAGTCTCAGTGTTGACAGGAAAGAAGTTAAAATTACAATTTTTCAGCATCTGAATCTAGCAAATAAGGCACAGAAATGTGAAGAAAAGGACACAAGGACGGTAGTAGGTTGGAATGAAACACGTGATTTAGCAGCTAAGAAGAACCCAGATTTAGGTTTGAAATACAGCATTAAAAGAGCATAAAGGTTTCAGCATAAAAAGTAGACAGGATACAGAATATAGCCAAACTTTCATTTGTTTTCATCTGAATAACTGCCTTAATTTTATAAACATTTGTCTCCAGTGACAAGATTGACAGGTACTCAAAAGAACAGGTAATAATCGACAAATTCCTGGTTTAACAACTTAGTGCTACTCAAAAATAAAGCCATAACTAATACCCATAAGTCTTGACTTGCAACATCAAGGAAGCACTGATTTTTGGCCCAGTTTTGAAATGTATTGTTAAACAGGCACCCAGAAGCAATTGTATGCAACAATGTCTATGCATGTAGCAGGGGAGAACATGTACTGCTGCATTTCTCACCATACAGTCATGCAAGGTCTTATTCAATCTATATGCTTTGCAAACAGTGGATACTACTAAGGAAATCATTATCCTTAATCTAAATGGATAAAAACTGCCTGAAACATCCCCCCCAAAGGAGTCAACAATCATGAATCAAATGGAAGTGCTTCTACTGCTGTTTTGTGGGCATTAGGAAAATGAACCCGGAAAGAGCCACATTGGTAACAAATTCTGTATCTTCATACAGCCAAGAAAATGTCCTCTTACTCCTCTGTTGTTTCTAATCATCACCTTTCCTGTATTAATGGCCAGTTAACACACGGCAACATGCCCTTTTTAGTTCTGTTCACATCTAATAGCTTCCTAATTAATTGATGAAAAAAGTCAATGAGTATAAATGTAGGGAATAAAGTTGACAACGTGACTTTTAACAAATGCAGACAAATGGGTAAGGGAATTCCCTCAAGAAGTGGTATTTTTGTGCACACAAACTCTAGGTAATAAGCCTAGAACAAGAATGGCAAGCCATAACTCTTCAACGAGAAAATACAGGTCAGGAAGAAGTGTCTCTGAAAAAGGCTTTAAGGTCATGTTGGATAAGCAATGCAATGATAAATCACAACACAATGCTGTGGTCAACGGGACAAACGTAATCCTCAGATGTCTCAACAGGATGCCAGCAGGTTGGAGCAGCAGAAGACTTCCATATATGGTAATACCGCATGCAGTACTAGTTCTGCATCTCTGTTAATATTAAAATAGATTGGACATTAAAAGGTCTTTTTAATTTTTTAAGGAAAAACACCTGGAAACTGAAGTAGCTGTAAACTGATGCGAAAAACTATAAATCAGGTATTGATTTGAAGCGTCCCATTTACTTGGTGAACCATAAGGTATCTAGCCATAAGAAGAAATAATTAAGGGCAGAACTTCTGATGTCTTCAAATGATGAGCATGTGCCTTTCTGCAAAGCACAGGTTAGCCAGAAAGATTATTCTTTAGTCAAAGACAGATTACTAGACTCGGTAACACAAATAGATACAGTTCAGTGGCTTCTGATTTAGAAGAGGTCATACTACATGATCTAATATCCCCCTGGCCTTGAACTTTTGAGCAAAAGCAGAAATTGGCAAGAAGTCTGTAATACCACGGACTTGTAAAAACAAGGTCTCACAGTAAGAATGATTTAAGTGCTGTATACTCACAGAACCTCATTTTAATTGCTTTCAACTTTTCATTTCCCCCTGAAAAGTTATTTGCACTGGGCAGAACTAGACTTTAATTAAACTTATGCTTCAAAACCATAGTGTTTTACATGTATTTATCAGTTCAAATTATGCAAGAGAAACAACTCCAACTTCTTTAGAAATGCTCTCTTACTCATAAAACTGTTAGTTAGCTTTTTCCCCTAACTTCCACAAGAAACAAGCATAAGTCGCTAAAGTTTATTTGCAAAGAAAATGGTTGAGAGTTATAAATGACTGAAAAGAGACTCTCCGATGGCCCATTTCAGTCTTAAATAAACATCCTTATTCTAACCACTAATTTAAACAAGCTCAGTGAAACTGCTCTACCAAAATAGAGTAATTTAATAGTCTGGATTTTCCAGCCAACCAAACCCAAGGCCAATGACTTCCAATAATTTTTAAGCCTTTATCACCTGGTACATCAAGGCAGGAAGGGAATCTGTGGGTGCAGATCTCTGAAGGAAAGAATGAACCATGCCTAATGTGAGCAAGATTTCTTTCTTTTTTTTTTTAAGAACCTGGTGCTTTAAAGTGTTCATTCAACTTTGTTTCATTTTCTTTACAGATCTGTTTCTAATTTTTATTATTACTACTTTCCTGACATAACAGCATCTTCCAGAATAGCAGCTCTCAAAGCACTTAACTGTTTTGTCTTCATGAGACCTATGTGAAACACAGAAGTATTACTTTTCCATTTTATTGGCAAGATGCAGGAAACACAAAAATAAGCAGCTTGACCAACTGTCTTATAAGAGTCAAAGACAAGTAATGCCAGTATCGAACAAAGGCTGACCTCAGTCTAAAGCCATTAAAATAAGAAAATCAGAAATAGGACCTTCATCATTGGAGTGCTACTCTTTCAAGTGACATGCAAAAAATTCTGTATTCTTCCTTCCTTTCCTTAGGTAAGAATACAAGGGGATGTCTTATTTTATTACTGTCATGATAGAAACAAAACTGTAATTTCCCGTAACTGCAGTGTGATGTGAATAGAAGAAACAAATTTTACAGGGCTTTATTATTGCAAAACACACATGTTGTTGTAATGCTGTAGCATGACTTAAGGACTTGGAAGAGAATCACTTTGGGTAAAGGCTATCCAGAGTCCATTCTGTTTTCAAGCAAATAGCTTTTTAAACTCTACTTGTCACATGCAGGAGTCCTGGAAGATTGAAAGCAGCATAGATCCAGTACACAGTTTTTAATTTCTATTTGCCCACCAACAGAAAACAACCTAAAGCAACAAAGCAGCTTATTACAACTGCATTTCACTGACACTACTGAATTAAACACATTATTGGTAGAAAACTGGTAGTATCAAACGATCAAATGACCTATTTATTATAAGTAGATTGAGAGGGAAGGGGGTACTTTTCTGCCTCTTTACATGGTATTGTTTTCTGGAATAATGAAATCGGCCTCCTGGAAGGTTGTGACCGTCTATAAAGGACAAGAGCCCAACAAATATAGAAGAAAAATGTCATTTAGGACTCAGCAAAAGGAGAACTGCTGATTAACTATTTTTAAAGAAAGTGTCTGTTCTCATTCCAAATCTTAGCAGTTACTGTATCACTGTTATTGCTACACTAAGTGTTTACTAGCACACATTTTATTAAAAAGATCTGAACAAATAAACTAAATTACAGGTGTGAAGCACAGCCAGTAGTCAAAAAGAATGATACATCATGCTGGTCCTTCAAATGAATATACCAGTGGTTTTTTACAAAAAAAATGAGTGTTTCAAGAGGTCGAATGAAATATACAAGCAACAAGACTAGCAGTTTCAGATAATTTTCTCACCTTTTTTAAAAAAAAAGTTTTGAAAGACTTTTTTGCCAGATTTTTGCCAAGACTATGACCCACATTTTCCAGGAGGTTATGAGAATTACAATACTTTCTAACCAATAAAACTTCTTCCTGGATCACAACTGGGCTCCAGAGCACAGGTAAGAAAAGTGTCAGAAACAGCATGAAGACTACGCTAAGCTAATAATAGTATTCTTGTACTATTTTGAGGATTTCCACTGTGGATGTACAACATAACGTAAAAAAAACACCCAACAAAACCAACCACTAAATCCAGCAGGTTGTCTCAAAGACATATATATGTTTTATACCATACATTTTAACGGCCTAAAAACAACAGTCTCATCAAGTTACTACTTCTCATGTTAATCTCTTGTATTTCATACAGAACACGTATTTGATGGTTATAATAAAAAGTCTGACATTTTTTAAACATGACAGTTCAGACTGCAGCGCAAGTGCAGAAGCATAGAGGGAAGCCAACTAATATGTTACCATTGCTGTTCATCCTATTAACACGATTATGCCCACTATCACTTAACTGCTTCTTACACACAACACACTCTTTCTCTCCATCTCTTTTATCATGTAATTAGCTCACTTTTTCTGCAGAGTGAGATGATACACACTAGTTTTTCTGACATATCAGTTCAAGATTAATCTTAGTTCTGTATTAAGAATCAGTTAAGTTTTGAAAAAATAACTAGGGAATAAAGCAGATGCAATTAAAACATTACTTTCTAACTCAGACGAAAGTTTATCTACATTTACCTATGTCAGATATTGTACTGTTTAATTTTTTTATGTTTTACACATTTTTAATAGGTTTGAAAATTAAAATCTTGTGCTTTTAACACTTTGCCTACAAAACTAATGAATGGAATTCATATTAATCAACCAATAACTTTTATCAATCAATTCAATAACCTGACAAGCTAGTACAAAATAGTTATCTCGCTTTTAACTCTGAATTGACTAACAAGTTACCTGCCTTTAATGAACTTAACCAATGCTTCTGATTAACATCTTTCAATATTTCAAGTTAATAAATGTCACCTTCACACCCAAATTTAAATTTTCATATTTCAATTAATGTATTAGAAGTAGGAAATGAAGTATCAGGCTTCCTTAATTTTTCAAATCTCCACAGATTTCTTAACTCTGAATGTATCAATCATTTAAATGACATGCCTGGATAAACCTGACATGAAGACTACATCTCTCAGTAACCTTTATCAAAAGCTGAGTTAGTATTTCCACACACTCAGCTTTCATGGCTTATGTCATTACTTCTAGCAATTCAGCCTGGGCAACAATAAATAATATTAATATGATTATTAAATTTAGAAGGAAGTATTATTTGACAATCTAAAATACGTAAGATACACACTAACCAAATCCGAAAACCTACTGATATGTTTAGTTTTGTGATGAGTATCTCTTAGAATAGAACAGAATATTTCAGTTGGAAGGGACCCAGAATTATCATCTAGTCCAACTGCCTAACCAGTTCAGGGCTAACCAAAGAGTTAAAGCATGGTATTAAAGGCATTTCCAAATGCCTCTTAAAACACTAGCAAGCATGAGGCATCAACCACCTCTAGGAAGTCTACTGCAGTTGCTTAAGCTTTAAATAGAAGAGCAGATAAACTACGATTAATAGTTTCATTTATACAAAGAATTCCTGATAGAAAAAACTGGGAAGGAACACCTTGTTCACATCAAAGAATTATTACCTCTAACACGCTCTATCACCTTGGGTCTTTGAAGTTTAGATTTGGGAGAAGGAGAGTTGAATCTCAGATACGGTGCTTTTTTAAGTGTGCTACGATGGCCCTGGTAAACTGGTTTCCCATAAACTTGACACATAGTCTTCACTCTGTACCACTGCACTTCATTCACAGGTCCCTGACACACAGAAAAAAAAGAAGTTTACAATTGATGTACAAAATTTTGAACACATCAGTAGTGTTGTAAAGTCTAGAGGAAAAAAGTAAGAAGTTCTGCAGCAGTGTAAATTGCAAGCACACAAGAGAATTATGCATACAGAAGACATACAAGAAGCTCACCAACAGCTGAATAAAATAGCAGTACTGAGTTAGACAAATTCGTAAGACAACAATAAATTTACACTGTTATACACACTTCACTTAGGCTTCTACAGCACATGAAAACAAGGACAAATCATTTCACTTTCATTATTAGTTGTACATACAAACATTTTTTCAGTTTTTCTACAGCACATGAAAACAAGGACAAATCATTACTTCATTATGTGTACATACAACAATTTTTCACGTGAATATGCATCTAAAGCTAGCAGTCATTACTAAAAAAGAAACCGATTACTTGGCAACTCACATCTGCCCTTTTTCCTTTCCTGTGCAAACTTTCAGAAGAAAAGGAAGTTTTAAACCTCTGTTTGCTTGTGTTATCTTCTGCTTGCTCTGCAATGGCTTAGCTGCAGATAAAGGCTTCTTTGTTGAGCATCCTTGGATTTTTTGCGTTTTTCCTTTAATTTCTTTATTGGTCTTCATAGCCTTGACGTTTTGGGCTCTCTTGATCCATGGGACCTTTTGATCATATTTCACTTGTTCCGGATCATTTCTTGCCATTTCAGCCTAAGGATAAAACATAAACATAATAAAAGGAAATTTTTATCTTCAAGGCTATTAGAAGAGTCTGTGGATAACTTTGAAGTTCTGAGAAATGGCCTGTTTTCATGTTAGCCAGCAACTGTGACCAGTGATTTTCATTAAGCAACTGAAGTTTTAAAAGAGGTAAATATTTTATTACAACATACTACATGCTAATAATAAGCAGTTTCCTCATGTTTTCAAGTTATGAGTGAATCGTGTTTAACTATCGACATGAGAGAACTACGTAAGGTGGAAAAACATAACACAAAACCTGAGCTCATTTTTTCCACCCATACCTGGATTTCTACGCTGATTGCCTTAATCCACTCATCCACAGTCTTTCTGATACGAATCTCCTCCAATACATCTCTGAAATAGAAGAAAGAATTGTTTAGGTCAGTGCTTCTTAAATTGCACAGATTTGTTCCTGGGAAGTAGTGACCTATAAACACTACAAAAGAGAAATCCAGAACACGGACAGTAAGATTATGTACCTGTACAGTCTCCAAAAGGCACTAAGCATAGCCGATCTTAGTACCCCTAAACCTAAATCTGTTCTTATACAATACCACCTGTAAATCCCACCCTGCACTAGTACATACTAACATTATTACAAACATCTATGAATAAGTCACAGTCATGTGTTAGTTCCCGTTTGGATCAAAAACTGGGGAAAAAAAGGCAATAAAAATATCCTAAGTCACAAGACAAAAAGCAGATGACAAGATCTAAAAGATAATGATAGCAGACAACATGCCTGAAATATAAACATGAAGAAAATAGTTACCTTCCTCAGGAAAACACAAGATGAAGTTGTATTTTAATAGGAAAGTTTTCATTATGATTCAAGCAGGAATCCTTTACACAACTAACAAAGCGGAAGTTCAAAAGCCAAAGATCTACTGTAGGATGACTAATTCTATAACATTGAGGGGCTTATGAAGCCTCTTCTGTTCTGAATGATGAAATTACTCTTTAAAGTTCCTATTCATGCAAGTTTGTCTACAAAAAGCTAAATGACCCCTTGTCATGAAAGCAGAGCAGTTTGTGCAGATGATAGTCTCAGAATTCAGATTTACCGAGAAGCAAGAGGTACTTGTCAAAAAATTCAATTCACATCAGGGGGTCAAAAAAACATTTGAAGTCCAAGAAAATCATCTAATGATTGCTAAGAAGAGTAATTATTTTTGGCAGGGAAGTGCACTAGCTCTTCAATGCATGGAATTAAAAAATTGAAAGAGAGGTGATAAAAGGTGAGCATATACGATAAGCAGTCACACAAATTATTAAATTATAGGGTCTAACCTGTCTGTAGTCAAGGCATTAATAACAGTATACATGGCATCTCCATCTTTTGCACGAGTAACAGCTTCCAAATTTTCTTCAAGAATTTTTTTATGGTTTTGAACTCCTCTCAAAATCCTTTCAGCATCCCTCAGTATAGATTTCGGCACTTTAACATTTGAAGGATGGATGGTTTATTGAGCAGATGATGTCCAGGAAGATCAGATGCAACAGTAGGCTTTTTGACTAGAATGGAAAGAGAACTTCTAGTTTTTAATCAGAGATTGTAATTTCAATTTTTGACACACTGATCAGAACTCCTAATATCTATTGTCACATCAATGCCCATCATATGAAATACTGTTCATGTGTACTATCCTCAACTTCAATTACTCAAGAACATTCAATATGTTGCAATATACTTAAAAGCCAAGCAAATGGAAAGAAAGCTCTAAAATGTGAAATGATATAACGTACGAGAAGCAATGCCAATGAAGCTAATAAGCATGTGAGAAGATGTCAATTAGATACATTATGTAAATGTAAATCTCTCCATATAACAGTAGTTAAGTATAATTAAAAGCCTAATAAAAAGCAAAGCCCTCTAAATAACATGAACTAAATTTGGCATCAATCTACCCCAAGAAACACCAAGCAAAGATGTAAGTTTTAAAAACAACAAAATAAACCCCTCAAGCACCATGAACCTGTCACCCTTTTGCTGATTTTCACTTTTCAAAAGAAACAATGAAGCAACTATTAGACTTTTACTTTGCAGAGTCCTTTTACAGAGATAAAGGCCGAGCATATATTAACTGCTCAATACAAAAGGAAGGGACACAAGTACACAGGAAACAAGGATCCATACACTATAGTTCTCACATTCATTCTCACATCACTGAGGAAACCCAGAAGTCCCCTGGTAGAGTGCTTCATTTTCCAGAAGGTGGCGGGGGGATGACACGGGACAGATGGGGACGACAGCAACCACACAACCACACACCCCACACACACCCCCCCCAAATGTATATAAAGAAAAAAAACCCCTCAAAACAAAACCAAAATACCCAAACTTGAGTAGACTCTGAAAGCATCAACTGAATGAACAGAAAAAAAAAAAAGTCTCACAGATCACAAATCAGTTTGGGCTTTAAGGTTACTTTTATCAAATCCAAATTAAAAGAAGGTTATGTTCTGACAGGCATACTACCAAAGCATAATGGGCATAACAAAATGGAAATCAACACACTGATCCCATGATCTTGGTTTTTCCTGGTGAGAAAAGGACAACATACCAAATTATTACCAATTTTATATAGGTTTTCATTTTATAATTAAAATTTTGACAAATACTAGCTCAACAGGACAGGTGAATGTAAGAAATACAGATACATGTGCAATTGTAAAATGATGTAGACTTGCCAGTTAGATCATGAAATGGTAATTATATTTGCAGTCCTCACTATGCCCATTTGAGACAGCAGTTTTCTGCCTGACATTTGTATTATTCCCTCTCACTAAGACTGAATAAGACACATCAAAGAACAAGCTAAATCTTGGGTAATATCTGTACATAATAGCAACCTTTTCAGACAGGTATTCAATAGCTACTGTGGTGTTATCTCACTGCAAGCACATTCAAAACTGTTTTCAGTATTACAGTATTTAAAAAAAAAAACTAAGGCATAAAAATTCAAGGTATACCTGAATAAGATCATCCATGCCTGATATCCATGAATTTGCTTCCTAAAAATACAGGAGAGCAGCTATTGAAACTTACCTAAAGACAGATATCAAGGTAAAATCTAGAGGAGATATTTGATAAATTTAAATGGGCACAACAAATTCCTTGTGAACTACTAAATCTTACTGCACACTTCGATTAGAGCACCACCTTCTGTTCCATCACACCCTGTCTCAGCTAATTCACACCTTTAATTTTTTTATATGACAAAGCTAGTGGTGATTTATCCCAAGCACTTATTTTCTCACTCTACAAATCTCTCAATGATGACAGGTCAATAGCTACATATCTAATTGATTCAACTCCACATTTGCTGAAGTCATCACCTCTGTCTTCCTATTGACCTTTTTCGTAAGGAAGAAGAGATCTGAAACTATTTATGTCAACTGTGTTTTTCTCATCTGCCATTCCACCTCCCATCTCGTCCTGTTGCTGCCTATACTAAAGCACATTACTCAATTAAGCTTTTAGCAATAGTAGTAAGCAAGTATCTCCAACATAAATGGGGCACGTGGCACCTGTTCTCTTTATTAAGAACAGTTAAACGTGCAGTCCGCTAGTATGTTAAAAAAAGCTATGAAACAATGCACCAGCTGTACTATAAGACAGCATGTTTTCTAAAGGTACAGCAGCAAATACTGCCATGTAATACAAAAATTTTTTAGGGAAATATGCTGAAACCTTCAATCCAAGAAGTGAACCACAGAATCAAAGCTTTTACTTCTAAGCCAATTCACATATCTGTGAATTTTCAAGGCTTTCTTCTTTTCCACCACGTGCTTTTACAAGAACAGAGGGGACCACAGTAGACAGGCTAAATGATCACATATATCCTTGCTTCTACATGGAACCAGATTAACGAACAGATAAAAGCCTCAGCTGCCAAAAGCCAGAGACAACT